>NC_088213.1:51400409-51714008 GCF_036934945.1 Oncorhynchus masou masou
TGGCTGTGCCGGTTGAAGATTATAACAGAACATGGCCAAGATGTTCATAAGTGACCAACATGGTCAAATAATAATAATCACAGTAGTTGTCGAGGGTGCAACAGGTCAGCACCTCAGGAGTAAATGTCAGTTGGCTTTTCATAGCCGATCATACATACACATAATAGTTTGGAGATGTGCAAGATTATGCAATAAGTAAAATACAAACATTTAAAACCTGTTGGGGCTGGGGGGAACAAGGAGTTCCCTAAAGGGAACACCCCCTACCATTCAGCTGAAAAAAATTATTCTTTAGAAATATTTAACTATCACACATTAAGTCCAAAAACAGCAAAAGACCACCAAATTCAAAAACACACACAGCGATTTTTCACAATCACAAAAGCATAAATATAGATAAAATGAATCACTAACCTTTGATTATCTCCATCAGATGACACTCATAGAACATCATGTTATACATTTATTGTGTGTTTTGTTCGATAATGTGCATATATATATATATATATATATATATATATACAGTGCCTTGCGAAAGTATTCGGCCCCCTTGAGCTTTGCGACCTTTTGCCACATTTCAGGCTTCAAACATAAAGATATAAAACTGTATTTTTTGTGAAGAATCAACAACAACTGGGACACAATCATGAAGCGGAACGACATTTATTGGATATTTCAAACTTTTTTAACAAATCAAAAACTGAAAAATTGGGAGTGCATAATTATTCAGCCTCTTTACTTTCAGTGCAGCAAACTCTCTCCAGAAGTTTAGTGAGGATCTCTGAATGATCCAATGTTGACCTAAATGACTAATGATGATAAATACATTCCACCTGTGTGTAATCAAGTCTCCGTATAAATGCACCTGCACTGTGATAGTCTGAGATGTCCGTTAAATGCGCAGAGAGCATCATGAAGAACAAGGAACACACCAGGCAGGTCCGAGATACTGTTGGAAGTTTAAAGCCGGATTTGGATACAAAAAGATTTCCCAAGCTTTAAACATCCCAGGGAGCACTGTGCAAGCGATATTATTGAAATGGAAGGAGTATCAGACCACTGCAAATCTACCAAGACCTGGCCGTCCCTCTAAACTTTCAGCTCATACAAGGAGAAGACTGATCAGAGATGCAACGAAGAGGCCCATGATCACTCTGGATGAACTGCAGAGATCTACAGCTGAGGTGGGAGACTCTGTCCATAGGACAACAATCAGTCGTATTTTGCACAAATCTGGCCTTTATGGAAGAGTGGCAAGAAGAAAGCCATTTCTTAAAGATATCCATAAAAAGTGTTGTTTAAAGTTTGCCACAAGCCACCTGGGAGACACACCAAACATGTGGAAGAAGGGGCTCTGGTCAGATGAAACCAAAATGGAACTTTTTGGCAACAATGCAAAACGTTATGTTTGGCGTAAAAGCAACACAGCTCATCACCCTGAACACACCATACCCACTGTCAAACATGGTGGTGGCAGCATCATGGTTTGGGCCTGCTTTTCTTCAGCAGGGACAGGGAAGATGGTTAAAATTGATGGGAAGATGGATGAAGCCAAATACAGGACCATTCTGGAAGAAAACCTGATGGAGTCTGCAAATGACCTGAGACTGGGATGGAGATTTTCTTCCAACAAGACAATGATCCAAAACATAAAGCAAAATCTACAATGGAATGGTTCAAAAATAAACATATCCAGGTGTTAGAATGGCCAAGTCAAAGTCCAGACCTGAATCCAATCGAGAATCTGTGGAAAGAACTGAAAACTGCTGTTCACAAATGCTCTCCATCCAACCTCAATGAGCTCGAGCTGTTTTGCAAGGAGGAATGGGAAAGAATTTCAGTCTCTCGATGTGCAAAACTGATAGAGACATACCCCAAGCAACTTACAGCTGTAATTGCAGCAAAAGGTGTCGCTACAAAGTATTAACTTAAGGGGGCTGAATAATTTTGCACGCCCAATTTTTCAGTTTTTGATTTGTTAAAAAAGTTTGAAATATCCAATAAATGTCGTTCCACTTCATGATTGTGTCCCACTTGTTGTTGATTCTTCACAAAAAATACAGTTTTATATCTTTATGTTTGAAGCCTGAAATGAGGCAAAAGGTCGCAAAGTTCAAGGTTGGCCGAATACTTTCGCAAGGCACTGTATATAAAAAATCTCAATTTACTTTGGTGCGTTAGGTGCAGTAATGTTTTGATTCCAAAACGTCCTGTGATTTTGCAGAAATACTCACAATAAACATTGATAAAAGATACAAGTGTTATTCACAGAATTAAAGATAAACGTATCCTCCATACAACCGCTGTGTCAGATTTAAAAAAAATAATGTTACGGAAAAAGAATAATCTGAGAACGGCGCTCAGAACCCAAATAAATAGCCGACATTTTGGCGTCAACAGAAGCTACAATAAACACTATAAATATTCACTTACCTTTGAATATCTTCATCAGAAGGCAGTTCCAGGAATCCCAGTTCGACAATAAATGACTGATTTGTTCCATAAAGTTCCAAAAAGCCCATCATTTAGCCACTTGCTGTTAGCTTGTTCAGCCCAGCATTCAATCCTCAAAAAGCACGAGCAATTCCTCCAGACAAAAACTCAAAACGTTCCGTTACAGGTCATAGAAACAAGTCAAATGATGTATGCAATCCATATTTAGGATGTTTTAAACATTAATCAGCAATAAGGTTCCAACCGGAGAACTTAATTGTCTGAAGAAACGCATTGGAACGCAAGAACACTCTCTCGTGACCGCGCGCAACGAGATCGAAGCTTTCTGCCAGACCTCCCACTCAAAGAGCTATTATGAGCCCCTCCTTTATAGTAGAATCATACAACCAGAATCTAAAGACAGTGACATCTTGTGGAAGCCCTAGGAAGTGCATGGTCATCCATATCTAAGACGGACATCAAATGGCACTGTTTTCAAAATTGAGTTCTCACTTCCTGTTTGGATTTCTTCTCGGGTTTTTGTCTGCCATATGAGTTCTGTTCTACTCACAGACATAATTCAAACAGTTTTAGAAACTTCAGAGTGTTTTCCATCCACCAGTAATAATAATATGCACATATTCCCATCTGGGAAAGAGTAGGAGGCAGTTTACTCTGGGCACGCCTTTCATCCAAAAGTGAAAATGCTGCCGCCTAGCCCCAACAGGTTTTAACGGAAGGCAAAATTTGATCTGATATTGACCATTGTAGAATTTCTGATTCCTATGTCACTATGACCAGAACAAATGCGGCTTTGGGTAATCAGTTAACCCCACTTACAGAGTACAAATGACTGCTTTAGGACATTTTCCAAAGCATTTAGAGAAGTAGAACATCATTCCTTTTTCGCCACCGACAATTACTCTGCTCTTACTGACCTTCCTATGTTTATGTTCAGGTTAGTCAGCATTCCTTTGGAAGTTCAAGTTACGCATAAGTTCTACTCTAAAGTTCCACACTCTGCAGTTTAAAAATGCACCTGGCAACTTTTCAGTTTATTTTACTGAATTATTTCAAACATTGTTGCATTTTAGCCACCATCAATTCTACTCCTACTGACCTTCCCAAGTTTCCACGGTTATGTTTGATTTCGTCAGCATTCGCTTTGAAGTTCAATCAAGTGCTAAACCAAGTCCTCAAAGTTTGACACAAGAGTTAAGAAATGCGACCAGTCTTCCGGCTCCTGGTTTATTTACGTCTCTGCTCTATCAGATTATGTTCAGAGTGGATCGATGGTGCTCCATCTACACTAAGGACAAATGACCCCCAGCTGCCAACAATTTTTTTCCCAGAAACTGCTCCTATTTAGGAAAATAATTAAGAGGTAATACTTTGGATGGGAGGCCATTTGTTATGCTTTGCTGTTCGGCACTAGCTCATCCTGGCATTTCGGTGAAGCGCTGGCCATCATCCTCATCGGTCTCCGCTTTCTCTTTCCATGACTTGATAGGGTGGGCAGTAACAGGACATGCAATGTAGTGCCATGTCTCTATGGCAACGTGCTTGGATACATGGCTATGGCTATGTGGTTGCATGGCTATGTGTGGTTGCTAAAGTCTGCGATGAGAGTGAGAGCAACCACTGAAAAAACAGGTGATGAAAGAGAAAAAGTAACAGTTAGATATACTTGGTTGGGGGGAACTTCATCTCAAATAGGGCCAGTTTCCCAGACAAAGATTATTACCCTATTATGAAAAAAGTTTGCAGTCAGAGTGCGGTATAACTGTAGTAGGCCTATTCTGCAAATACTGCATCCAAAATAACACTGTTTTTTTAAATGCAGTAATTTTGGAGTGACACTGTAGTTATTTTGCAATTAATGCATCCAAAATACCAGTCGACTGCAGTTACAGCACTTCAATATTTTTTTCTACGGGTTAAACTAGTCCTGGACTAAAAATCACTGTTGAATGAGTGTTTAGATTCTCCATTAAAGTTTAACTGCACTCACCAATGTGTTTCCTCTGGCGCTTCATAAGGAATGCAGAGGCCATTTTGAAGCACAAACGAGAGTTATCTTTGGGGTGTGGTTTATTGTGGGTGTTTCTTGGGTGTGTCTTTGCCATTCAATCAGCACATACAAAACAAGGGCTGTCGTGAGTTGCATAGTTTAGCTATAGAGAGAAGTTTTGAAGTTGAGTACTTCTCCCTACCTGACTGACTCACTATGCCAAGATGATCTACTAATTCAGATCTCTGTGTAGAACAAACATCATTGGCAAAGTGGGCATATTTTTTTGGACTAGACTGACATTTCAGACCAAAATTATATATTTACAGTTTTTAGTCAATTTTGACACTAGGATTAATGTTTGACACATATCGATGCCACGTAGGCTGTTTATAAGCAGATAAGTTTGTTCTAGGAGGCAGTTCTCCTTTTTAAGTATGCTTTTTGGTCAAGGGCTATGCCTAATCTGTCCTGGAAACCTGCTTTTAAAGTCTATATTAAAACATATGACATATCATGCCCAGACAGTTGCAAACCCTTTTAGCGCATCATGACATGGGTAATCATTCACTCTATAAATGTTTAAAGGGCAGCTTGAGGAACCAACTCCCTCCCATATGGAATGGGAATATCTGTGCTGATGGCGTCTACAAACAGATGGGGCGGATATAATTTGTTTGTGGCGCTAAACATTAGGTAACCCACCATAGATGTGATATGATTTATTTGGATCTCCATTAGCGTGTCCGACACGTAACAAAAAAATACATTACAGACAAAATACTTCACAATTTACATACATTGAAAAACATAAATATGTAGGGTGTGTGTGTGTGTGTGTGTGTGTGTGTGTGTGTGTGTGTGTGTGTGTGTGTGTGTGTGTGTGTGTGTGTGTGTGTGTGTGTGTGTGTGTGTGTGTGTGTGCGTGTGTGTGTGTATGTATCAGTTACACATACAGTTGAAGTCAGAAGTTTACATACAGCTTAGCCAAATACATTTAAAACTTCTTAAGGCTAGGCATCCCGCTAGCGGGACAACTTCCGTTGAAACTGGAGGGTGCGCAATTCAAGTAAATAATCACAAAAATTATGGATATTAAACATTTAGGTACATACAAGTGTCTTATATCGGTTAAAAGCGTGTTAATCCAACTGCACTGTCCGATTTAGAGCGAAAGCATGCCATGTGATTGTATGAGGACAGCGTCCCACATCAAAATATTTTTCCACCAGCACAGGTTTCAGAAATTCACAAATAGCAATTAAATATTCACTCTCTTTTTGAAAATCTTCCTCTGATTTGTCATCCAAAGGGTCCCAGCTATAACATGTAGTGTGTTTTTGTTCAATAAAATCCTTATTTATGTCCCAAAAAGTCAGCTTAGCTGGCGCAATCGATTTGAGTTATCCACTTGTTCAAAATGCCAAGATAGGAATCAAAAAATGTACCACTAAACTTTGTTTCAACAAGTCAAAATACGTTTCTATTTAATCCTCAGATACCCTAAAATGTATTCAAACTATAATATTTCATGCGGAAAGAAGTATGTTCAATAGGAAAGCGATATTAGCAGGTGCACGTCACCGTCTTCATTGCGCGCATACACACATTTCCAAGTCTGTGTCCCTGTAGTAAAACTCATATTTCTTACACGTTTTGGAAGAAGCAAGGCTGAAACCTTGAACAAAGACTACTGACACCCAGTGGAAGCCATAGGAATTGCAAACTGGGAGATATATTTAATTATGTCCTGATTCAATCCATTGGATGAGCATGGGCTCTCAAAAAATAAAATCTTTGGATTTTCTCCTACATTATTTGTCATTTCTATGAATGCCAGGGTGTTTTCTTTCCAATGGTACCAATTATATACATATCCTGGCTTCAGGGCCTGAGCAACAGGCAGTTTACTTTGGGCATGTCAGTCAGGCGGAAATGGAGAAAAATAGACCCGTCAGTTTTTCACAATTCCTGACATTTAATCCTAATAAAACTTCCCTGTCTTAGGTCTGTTAAGATCACCACTTTATTTTATGAATGTGAAATGTCTGAATAATAGCAGAGAGAATGATTTATTTCAGCTTTAACCTCTTGAAACTCTGGGGGCGCAATTTCATTTTTGGATGAAAAACGTTCCCGTTTTAAACAAGATATTTTGTCACAAAAAGATGCTCGACTATGCATATAATTGATAGCTTTGGAAAGAAAACACTCTGAATTTTCCAGAACTGCAAAGATATTGTCTGTGGGTGCCATAGAACGGGAGCTACAGGCAAAACCACGATGAAACGGCAACCAGGATATGAGCAGGATTTTTGAGGCTCTGTTTTCCATTGTCTCCTTATATGGCTGTGAATGCGAGAGGAATGAGCCTGCCCTATCTATCGTTTCCCCAAGGTGTCTGCAGCATTGTGACGTATTTGTAGGCATATCATTGGAAGATTGACCATAAGAGACCACATTTTCCAGGTGTCCGCCCGGTGTCCTCCGTCGAAATTGGTGCGTCATTTTCAGCTGCTGGTATTTTTCCATGCGATTCTGAGGGGAAAGCAGGCTTCCACGAACTGCATATCAATGAAGAGATATGTGAAAAAACACCTTGAGGATTGATTCTAAACAACGTTTGCCATGTTTCGGTCGATATTATGGAGTTAATTCGGAAAAAGTTTGACGTTTTGGTGACTGAATTTTCGGTTCGTTTCGGTAGCCAAATGTGATGTACAAAACGGAGCGATTTCTCCTACACAAAGATTCTTTCAGGAAAAACTGAACATTTGCTATGTAACTTAGAGTCTCCTCATTGAAAACATCCGAAGCTCTTCAAAGGTAAATGATTTTATTTATTCGGTTATCTGGTTTTTGTGAGAATGTTGCGTGCTTAATGCTACGCAAAATGCTAAGCTAGCTTGCAATACTCTTACACAAATGATTGATTTGCTATGGTTCAAAAGCATATTTTGAAAATCTGAGATGACAGTGTTGTTAAGAAAAGGCTAAGCTTGAGAGCAGGCGCATTATTTTCATTTTATTTGCGATTTTCAGAAATCATTAACGTTGCGTTATGCTAATGAGCCTGAGGCTTTATTCACGATCCCGGATGGGGAGTATCAAGAGGTTTTAATTTATTTCATCACATTACCAGTGGGTCAGAAGTTTACATACATTCAATTAGTATTTGGTAGCATTGCCTTTAAATTGTTTACCTTGGGTCAAATGTTTCAGTTAGCCTTCCACAAGCTTCCCACAATAAGTTAGGTGAATTTTGTCCCATTCCCCCTGACAGAGCTGGTATAACTGAGTCAGGTTTGTAGGCCTCCTTGCTTGCACACAATTTTCATTTCTGCCCACAAATGTTCTATGGGATTGAGGTCAGGGCTTTGTGATGGCCATTCCAATACCTTGACGTCCTTAGGCCATTTTGCCACATCTTTGGAAGTATGCTTGGGGTCATTGTCCATTTGGGACCTAGCTTTAACTTCCTGACTGATGTCTTGAGATGTTGCTTCAATATATCCACATAATTGTCCTTTCTCAAGATGCCATCAATTTTGTGAAGTGCACCAGTTCCTCCTGCAGGAAAGCACCCCCACAACATGATGCTGCCTCCCCCTTGCTTCACGATTGGGATGGTGTTCCTCAGCTTGCAAGCGTCCCCCTTCTTCCTCCAAACATAACGATGGCCATTATGGCCAAACAGCTCTATTTTTGTTTCATCAGACCAGAGGACATTTCTCCAAAAAGTACATTCTTTGTCTCCATGTGCAGTTGCAAACCGTAGTCTGGCTTTTTTTATGGCGGTTTTGGAGCAGTGGCTTCTTCCCTGCTGAGCGGCATAACCTGATGTCGATATAGGACTCGTTTTACTGTGGATAAAGATACTTTTGTATCTGTTTCCTCCAGCATCTTCACAAGTTCCTTTGCTGTTGTTCTGGGATTGATTTGCACTTTTCGCTCCAAAGTACGTTCATCTCCAGGAGACAGAACCCGTCTCCTTCCTGAGCGGTATCACGTCTGCGTGGTCCCATGGTGGTAATACTTGCGTACTGTTGTTTGTACAGATGAACGTGGTACCTTCAGGCGTTTGGAATTTGCTCCCAAGGATGACTCAGACTTGTGGAGGTTTACAATTTTTTTCTGAGGTCTTGTCTGATTTCTTTTGATTTCCCCATGATGTCAGGCAAAGAGGCACCAAGTTTGAAACAACAGACTGGGATAAGGATATGTCCATAAAACACTCCAGCCAGCTGGTCTGCACATGCTCTGAAGATGCAGCTTGGGTTGCCGTCTGGACCAGCATCCCTGTGAGGCTTAACTTTTTTGGGGTACCCCCCTTTCTTCTCAATTTCCGCCTAAAGACATACCCTAATCTTACCCACTGTAGCTCAGGCCCAGAAGCAAGGATATGCATGTTTTTGGTATCATTTGAAAGGAATCACTCTGAGTTTTGTGGAAATGTGAATTGAATGTAGGAGAATATAACACAATAGATCTGCTAGAAGACAATACAAGGAAATAAACATACGTTTTCTGTTTTTTTATTGTTGCTGCATCATCTTTGAAATGACCAAGAACAGCCAAACATACAGATAGGATGCTGAATAAAGAACATAAGATGGCAACAATAGCTGAGCAAAAGGTTTCTCTCTTCCACCTTTGTCACTGACTTCACTGACTTCACACCTCTAGATGGCCAGGTAATAATAATAATAATATCCCATTTAGCAGACGCTTTTGTCCAAAGCGACTTACAAGTCGGCTGGGGCCACTACTTTTTGCATATGGGTGGCCCCAGTGGGAAACGAACCCACGACGCTTGGCGTTGCAAGCGCCATGCTCTACCGACTGAGCCACACAGGACCCCAGGTAGGTGTGGAGCCGGAGACAGCGGGGGTCCGGCTGGATGAACCAGCTTCAGAGGGAGATGGATACCTAGACATTGGTGGCTCATAATCAGAATCACAGCCACTGTGAAAGATTTTTAAAAATCAGGAATAATACTTTCACGTATGAGCCCTGTATCAACATGTAAAATAAACAGATATATATAGAGTACAGGGAACATAATCACTATGGTGAAGTGCTGTTCCATTCCATGTTTATGTAAACTAAATGTAAAAAATATAACACACACACAGTATAGCCAATGTGTACTTTACACATTTCATTACTGAATATATTTTTATATATCTCAAATGAATAATATTTGATATTATTAATTTCAAACAATGACATTAGCATTAGAACTTACCAGTCCAGAATGGCATCCTCGCCATGCAGAAACATGTCTTCACCCTGGAAGTCAAAACTAGCTTCGCTGAAACATTCATCTTCCTGAAGCAACTCGGTCTTGCTTTCTCTATCAATTTCCTCTATAATTTGGGTTAAATCTGTGTACCTAGACTTTGTTTGAGCTTTTCCTGATTTATTTGCCATAACTTAAATATATAAACTTGTTGAAAATGCTGTTGAATATGTACTGCTGTGCGTAACACTCGTGGCTCCGACAAGTAGTATTTGCAATGGTGAATGAACCTTTTTTACGCCAGAGTTTACGACAAAGGCTGGTCTTCGAACATATAACCATTACATATTACCGTTTACCTCAGCTCATTGGCTATCTTCCAAGCTAAATTTCAAGATGATCAGTGGTCATTGGGCCAAAATACAGTCAATCAATGATAGACCGGCCCTACCATTGGTGCGCAATGAGGTCATTGATTGGTTTCTTCATATCGGGTTTGGTCAATACCTCAAGTATCAAGTATGAACCTTCAAGTATGGTTGTGTTAGGAACAACCAAAGGATTGATGTGAAACCAACCGTGACTGGAAAAACGTTTGTTTCGTGTGTGTAATTACCACGAACACTTCATCCAAAGTTGAATGAGGCGGAAATCACGACACAAGCGGTTTACGTGTTAGGCTATAAAAATGGATGTTATCAAACGAAACGAACATTCACTGTATAGTTAGGACACTTGGCATTGCCACCAGAGGAAGATCATCAAAGGTAAGCAATTTATTTTATTGTTATTTCTGACTTTCGTGATGCTAATGCTTGGTTGGAAAATGCTAGTAATACTTGTGTATGCGGGGAGCAGTCGTCAGAAAATCGCATGGCTTGCTTTCGCAGTAAAGGCTTTTTGATATCTGACACAGTGGCTGGATTAATAAGACAACCATATTTTAAATGATGTAAGATACATGTATTTACAAGAATGTTTACTATAACAAATGGTGTATTTAGAATGTAAGGGAAACCCCCCCCCCCCCCCTGAAATGGACAAAAATGAATGGGCATTGGTATTGGACAAACCATATACAAGGTGTCCAATACCACCCAATGTGGCGTTGATTCGTGTAAAGTTGATTGCAAATGCCATATGGCAAATGCCAGGTGTAACACCTTGAAAATTCAACAGGTGGCGAGCGCGCTCCACCATGGTTTTTCATATTGCAAATGCAACCCATGTCAACATCCAAAAGCAACATTTTGAAAAAGTGATTTTTTTTCTTAAACGTATCAAAAAAAAAAAAAAAAGTGCTTTCTGGGCCGTTTTTCGAAATTCTTTCAATTTTTTTTTGTTGTCAATTACACGTGTAAGAACTGTATGAATATACTTTTGTTCAATTTTATTATCATTTTTTAAATTTATTTTTACATGCGCATAAGGCACATGTTTTGTCAATTTGCAATATGATTTCATAGGAAGTCAAAAGTCAAAAATTCAAAAATAGCAACATTTTATAACAAACTTCACCACACCCTTAAAAAAGTGCTTTCTGGACCATTTTTCAAAATTCTTTCGATTTTTGTGTCAATTACACCTGTGTAAGAACTGTATCAACATACTTTAGTCATATTTTATTATCATCATTTTTTTTCTACTTGTGCATAAGGCATATGTTTTCTCCATTTGCAATATGATTTCATGGGAAGTCAAAGTCAAAAGTCACTTTTTTGGGGGACAAATGCCATAAGAAATTTGACATGCTCAAAAATCCTTTAGAAATGCAAAATTGACTGGCCCGATGAACTCGGGATGGCCGGGTAGTGGTAGTTGTTCCTTTCCATCACTTGTTGTGTTGATTTCATCATGTCCATTTGGTGATGTTTTTTTCACTATAGAATCATATTGCAAATGCACGTGCATTTGCAATATGTTTCAATGGGCATTTACCATCACGAATTTGTCATGCTAAAAAATCCTGCAGAAATGCAACATTGACTGGCCTGATGAACACAGGATGGCCGGGCATTGATAGTGGGTCTTCTCCATCGCTCATTGTGTTGATTTCATTATGTCCATTTGTTTATGTTTTCTCACTTTAGCAAAGTCACTGTGCATTTGCAATATGGTTCAATGGACATTTACCATCACGCATTTGTCATGCTATAAAAATCCAGCAGGAATGCGAAATTGACTGGCCCGATGAACTCGGGATGGCTGGGCAGTGATTCTGGTTCCTCTCCATCGCTCGGTAGGGTTGATTTCAGAATGTCACTTTGGTGATGGTACCTCACTGTTTAAACATATTGCAAATGGACAAGAGTCACCAGCAAGTCACTGTCCATTAGTCAATTAGATATCATTCTGACACCAAACTGATACAAACTGACACCAAACCCACTTTTTCCAACTCGTTTAGTAGCCAAATATCACATACTACAGCAATGGCCCAAAATTCACAACGCATTCTATTCAAACCATAATAAAAACGTAGTTATGTTCCAGCTGCGGGTCCAGTTCAGATGTCATGTGTAGGCCTAGCTGAGGCGACCCCGAATCCCAAGTTTTGGCTCGATAGGTAATTTGGTGTCCGTGCAAAACCCTAATTGGTGCTGAAAATCCACTTTTTTCCATGACATGCTACGGGGTCCTTGAATGAGCTATCGGACAGAAACGTTGGGTTCTGCGACGGTCGCAATGCACCTAGTCTTGCGACACTGGGACATTTCTAAATGTCATCATTTTCGTGATGCAAAAATGAATTGAAGTCATTGCAAATGTATGAGGCTTTTTCTCTTTCCGAGAACCATCCAGAACAACGGAACTCACCACGCACTATCGCCCTGAGGTCTAGAACAGGATTCTAAAGTTTCAGAACTCTTGGTCTGACGGTTCTTTAAAAGTTCCAACAAGGTTAACTAATGCAGGCAGTGTATGTCTCTACGCACCCCAATGTGTCCCTCCTTCCAAGCTGTGTGTGTGTGTGATTTAGTTTTCCTTTAACATTTTATGGGAAAAATGACTGATTAACAGTTCATGGGGGTCGCCTAATCACACATATGAAGTTTTGGAAAGATCTGACTTTTTTAATCCCTCGAAACAGTCCCTGAGACACCAATTATGGCACTTCCGGTTGGTACAGGAAGCTATAGGTCAACACATATCCTCATTGGGGTATGCTTTTACAGAATCCTGAGTTTTAAGTCCTTACGTTAAGAACTGACTCATTTACACAGGGTTGAATGCACTATGTCTATCAAACTGCAGGCAGGGTATGGATATACACTTTTAGGGCGATTTTAACCATTTCTGGTTGGTCCAGGAAGCTTAGAACACAGGTAGACCTCATAGTGGCTTGATGGACTGTTACCGAAGACAGGGTCATACGGCATTCATAACCCATATAGGCTTCAGGTTGAATTTAGGGGTGCAGGCAATGTATTCCTATGGGGAGAGAAGTCAATGCAAACCCTTTGAAGTAAACACCTTCTTTTAACTATTAAGGGTTAATGCCACACGTTCAAGGTTAGGCTTGCACAAATCGGGAGGACCTTAGGAACGTACCTGAGGTCAATTGTGCTTCTCACCCTAACGGTTCTCACACGGTCACCCAAAAGCAAATGACGTTGTGGGGCAGGCTTCATTTTGGGCCTACTATTCTAATGGTCGCTGTGCTTAGACCGAGCGAGCTATGGTCAAGCGGGATATCTCGTTGAACACAGCACGGCCTAGGGATTATGGTAATGCTATTGCCTGCTCTCTGTCTTTAAGCACCGCACTTTGTCACTCCATCCTTCCTGTGTGTTGTGTGAGGGAGCTTTTCTTTGAGATCTGTTGGGAGAAATGACTGATTTACAGTTCAGGAGGGTTACCTAGTCACACATATGAAGTTTTGAAAAGATTGGACCTTTTTAACCCATCGAAACAGCCCCTGAGACAATAATTAAGGCACTCCCAGTTGGCACAGGAAGCTATAAGTAAACACATATCTTGATTGAGGTAGCCTCTTACAGAATCCTGAGTTTTAAGTCTTTAAGTTAAGAATTGACTGATCTACACAGGATTGAATGCAGGTTATGTGTTTCAAAACACTTTTAGGGTGATTTTAACCACTTCCGGTTGGTCCAGGAAGCTTAGAATCGACACAATCGCAACGTTAACTATTCATGAAAATCACAAATGAAATGAAATATATATATTGGCTCACAAGCTCACAAGTGTTGTTAACAACACTGTCAACTCAGATTTTCAAAAAATGCTTTTCAACCATAGCTACACAAGCATTTGTGTAAGAGTATTGATAGCTAGCATAACATTAAGCCTAGCATTCAGCAGGCAACATTTTCACAAAAACAAGAAAAGCATTCAAATAAAATAATTGACCTTTGAAGAACTTCAGATGTTTTCAAGGAGGAGACTCTCAGTTAAATAGCAAATGTTCAGTTTTTCCAAAAAGATTATTTGTGTAGGAGAAATTGCTCCGTTTTGTTCATCACGTTTGGCTCAGAAAATACCCCGAAAATTCAGTCATTACAACGCAAACTTTTTTCCAAATTAACTCCATAATATCAACAGAAACATGGCAAACGTTGTTTAGAATCAATCCTCAAGGTGTTTTTCACATATCTTTCGATGATAAATCATTCGGGGCAGTTGACTTTCTCTTCTGAACTAAATGGAAACGTGCATGCACCTGGAGATTGCGCAATAGTTTCGACGGAGGACACCGAGCGGACACCTGGTAAATGTAGTCTCTTATGGTCAATTTTCCAATGATATGCCTACAAATACGTCACAATGCTGCAAACACCTTGGGGAAACGACAGAAAGTGTAGGCTCATTCCTTGCGCATTCACAGCCATATAAGGAGACATTGGAACACAGCGCCTCCAAAATCTGGCTCACTTCCTGTATGAAATTTCATCTTGGTTTCGCCTGTAGCATTAGTTCTGGGGCTCTCACAGACAATATCTTTGCAGTTTTGGAAACGTCAGAGTGTTTTCTTTCCAAATCTGTCAATTATATGCATAGTCGAGCATCTTTTCGTGACAAAATATCAAAAATTAAATACTGCCCCCAGAGGTTCAAGAGGTTAAGGATATTGAGACGCTAGCGTCTCTCCTAGCCAACAGCCTTGGGGAAATGCAGAGCGCCGAATTCAAATAGTACGAGATAAAACTCAAACTTTCATTAAATCACATATGCAGGGTACTCAATTAAAGCTACACTCGTTGTGAATCAAGCCAACATGTCAGAATTTAAAAATGCTTTTCGGCGAAAGCATGAGAAGCTATTATTTGATAGCATGCACCCCCCCCGAAACACATGAACGCGACGTAAACAAAATAATTAGCGTAGCTGGCGCTATGCAAAACGCTGAAATTAAATATAAAACATGCATTTGACGAGCTTCTTTGCTGGCACTCCTATATGTCCCATAAACATCACAGTTGGTTCTTTTTTTCCCGTTTAAATCCGTCCATGTATACCCAAAATGTCCATTTATAAAGCCCGTCTGATCCAGAAAAAAACAGCTTTCCAAAATGCAACGTCGTTACAAAAATTAAAAAAGTTGCCTATAAAATTTGACAAAATACTTCAAACTACTTTTGTAATCCAACTTTAGGTACTTGTAAACGTTAATAATCGATCAAATTGATCACGGGGCGATCTGTATTCAATAGCAGCAAGTCAATAAAACATGGACGATTTTCTCTCTTTCATAACTTCCCACAGTGTCACCTCTGACAGGCAGTGCCTATTCTTCATTTCACCAAAGATACACTTCAGCCCAATTCCCAAGACTGGTGACATCGTGTGGAAGCTGTAGGAACTGTAAACTGGGCGCTATCTATTTTCCCTTGGCATGGACAATACATGGAACTGGCGGAGGGATATTTTTTTCTTTTTTCTGAGCAGTGTTTCCTTGGGGTTTTGCCTACTACACAAGTTCTGTTATAGTCACAGACTTGATCCACCAGTTTTATAAACTTCAGAGTGTTTTCTACCCACACATACTAATCATATGCATATACTATATTCCTGGCATGAGTAGCAGGACGCTGAAATTTTGCATGTTTTTTTTTCAAAAAGTCGCAAAAATGCACCCTCGCCTCTAAGAGCTTTAAAGCACCGCACTTTGTCACTCCATCCTTGCTGTGTGTGTGTCTGTGTGTGTGTGAGAGAGAGCTTTTCGTTGACATCTGTTGGTAGAAATGACTGACTTACAGTTCATGGGGGTTGCCTAATCACACATATGAAGTTTTTAAAAGATCTGACCTTTTTAACCCTTGGAAACAACCACTATGACACAATTTATGGCACTTCCTGTTGGCACAGGAAGCTATAAATAAACTCATATCCTGATTGGGGTATGCCTTTACAGAATCCTGAGTTATAAGTCTTTACATTAAGAACTGAGTTTTTTACGGAGGGTTTAGTGAGTGTGTGTTATTTCAGAAAATCATAGAAAATCACAGAAATCTTGCAGAGCTCCGCAGCACACTTTAAAAAGATTAGTATGAACACCCTGCAACTGGATCTGTAACTGTTTAAAAAAAACACCTATCTTTGAACATCACCAATTTGTCATTGTACGATTTCTCTTAAATGACGATAGATAAATGGCTGGTTCTTTTTTTATTCACACTGGAGGCTCCTTGACTTTGACATGAAGCAGAAAAATTATTTCTCTATTTTAATTTTGGACCTTTAATCCCAGAGAAATGGCCATAACTCAAAAACCGTTGAGGCCGAGACGCCATCTTGTTCGGGGCCAACTGCCCATTATGCCAAACCTACGCTCACCAAGTTTCGGCTTCAAAATATTTTCCGTTTTGGAGATAAGGCCCCATCGTGATTTGTGATGTTTTGTACATTTGCAATATGATTGCTTATGCCCTCTTGTGGGATTTTCTGGGATGGCGGAAAAATGACCAAAATTTGATTATTTTATAAAACGGAAACCGAATGTCCGAGAAAGTTCATTTGATGACTTCCCGTTAGGTCCGGCCCTGCCGCACGGCCCAACGCCGACCGCAAATTTTAGAAACGTTTTCGGACGTCTAGTAAGGGACCGTACATTTGCAATATGGACTTTCTCACTTACCATACAGCAAATGTCAAAATGTTTCCTTAAGGTATGTTAGCACTCTGCAGTTTCACCGGATGTTGGCCTGGTGGGATGTTAGCGTCTCACCTACCCTAGAGAGGTTAAGACACTTAAATGACTTACTCATATCGTCCACAAAGAACAAGAGCACACAGTTCTTGTGAGCGTTGGGGCATGCGTCGGCCGCTCAATGTTGTTTTCCTCAAAGTGGGTGAAGAGGGTGTTTAGCTCGTTATTTGTATATCCCATAGGCTAGCATTGGAATGGCCTGTGACCTCAAAAAAAAATTCTGGATGGATTCTCCTCGGGTTTTCGCCTGCCATATCAGTTCTGTCATACTCACAGAAATGATTTAACAGCTTGAGACACTTCAGAGTTTTTCCTATCCAATGCAACCAATTATATGCATATCCTAGCTTCTGGGCCTGAGTAACAGGCCGTTTATTTTGGGTACGTCAGTCATCCGAAACCCTCCAAACACTGCCCTACATGCCGAAGAAGTTAAAAAGCATTAAAAAATGCTATTTCTTTAGTTTAAATCAGTGGTTGTTCATGTTAACTTGATCGCCCACTGGAGTCAATAGTTTACCCCATTACCCAACTTTCTTTTTACCACATCACTGATATTAATACAGAATCGTAACATTGTAATAATTCGAAGAAGCCATTCAAGCCTTCTTGTAATAAAAGTGTGGATCCCAGTTCCACAATAAATTAAAGTACATCATTTATGTCCAAATACCTCGTTTAGTTCACAAATCCAAACTCTCGAGGCGCGGGCAAGTCCAGGCGAAAGTCCAAAAAGTTACATTACAGTTCGTAGAAACATGTCAAAAGATGTATAGAATCAATCTTTAGGATGTTTTTAACATAAATCTTCAATAATGTTTCAACCGGCAGAGTCCTTTGTCTTTCGAAATGCAATGGAAGGCAGGTTGCTCTCACGGCCATGCACGTGACCAGCTCATGGCCTTTTGCCAGACACCTGATTGAAACAGCTCTAATTCTCTCTCACCCTTCACAGTAGAAGCCTGAAACAAGGTTCTAAAGCCTGTTGACATCTAGTAGAAGCCTTAGTAAGTGCAATATGACCCCATAGACACTGTATATTCGATAGGCAATGAGTTGAAAAACTACAAACCTCAGATTTCCCACTTCCTGGTTGGATAATTCTCAAGATTTCAACTGCCATGTGAGTTCTGTTATACTCATCATTCAAACAGTTTTAGAAACTTCAGTGTTTTCTATCCAAATCTACAAATCTATAATATGCATATATTAGCTTCTGGGCTTAAGTAGCAGGCAGTTTACTCTGGGCACGCTTTTCATCCGAACATGAAAATGCTGCCCCCTATCCCAAACAGGTTTTAAGAATGGAAGGTTGGAGATTGCTAATTGCTAAGAGCTGAATAATCTATTAGATTACTTTTCTTCAGAAAGGGTTTTACCATATCAGTTTTTAGTGCAGTGTGGAAAGTGCTTGTGACCAGGGAGTAATTAACAATAGCTTGCAGTTCTTCAGATATGCAATTAAAAACTGCTTTGAAGAAGGTGGTGGGGATAGGATCGAGAATGCAGGTATAAATTGTGATATCACTTTCCTAAGCATGCCTGTGTCAACCAGAGAAAATAACTCCATAGTGCCTTTAAGTGGAAGGCTTGGGAAAATATCATCAAACTTCTCAACAGGTCTTGCTTGACTGATACCCAGCCAAATGTTTACTATCTTATCGCTAATAAAAAAACATGAGCTTG
Source organism: Oncorhynchus masou masou (assembly GCF_036934945.1). Classification (NCBI taxonomy): domain Eukaryota; kingdom Metazoa; phylum Chordata; class Actinopteri; order Salmoniformes; family Salmonidae; genus Oncorhynchus; species Oncorhynchus masou. The sequence continues at coordinate 51,418,950 of NC_088213.1, forward strand.
CACACCCAGAGGAAATGATTTGATGTAGAGGTACTGACTAACAGTTAATAAACTATAAACTATCAAAATAAAGAGTCACACACTCTAATAGAGTCACACACTCCCAGTAATTTATTGGGTAAATCACCAATGTTTCGGCATGACTGTGCCTTCTCTCTGAAAAATGCTGCTAACTCATCACATTTAGATGTGTAGGAAAGTTCACACAAGTTACTGGGGGTAGGTGTCCCACCCTGACCGTAGAGATCTTTTTATTCTCTATGTTTGGTTGGTCAGGGTGTGACTCAGATGGGAAACTCTATGTTCTGTGTTTCTATGTTTTGGCCGGGTAGGGTTCTCAATCAGGGACAGCTGTCTATTGTTGTCTCTGATTGGGAATCATACTTAGGCAGCCTTTTTTCCTTTTGTATGTTGTGGGTAGTTGTCTTTGTTAGTGGCCTGTATAGCCCTAGTAAGCTTCACATTCGTTTTTGTTGTTTCTTGTTTTGTTGGCGACATTTATAATAAAGAAAAATGTATGCTCACCACGCTGGTCCTGTCATTTCCACGATTTCGACGAGCTTGACAGTAGGATTTATCAGGCTATCAATGGTTGAGAAGAGCACTCTCTAATTATTCTGATTATTAGTGATCAAGTTACAAAAATGAGCCCGTATTGTATTTCTAATTGCCTTGTTATATATGCCAAGTTGCTCTCTCAGAATATCATAATGGACCTGCAACTTTTACTTTCTCCAATTTCTCTTTAATTGATTTGTTTCTTCACTTATCCAAGGGGGTCTCCATTTGAATGTGGTCTTTTTCAACTTTACTGGAGCTATGGCATCAATGGTTGCACTTAATTTGCTTTTAAAGCCTGGTCACAATTGGGTTTTCAAATGGACAATGACCCCAAGCATACTTCCAAAGTTGTGGCAAAATGGCTTAAGGACAACAAAGTCCTTAACAAGACATATGAGTCGCATGCAGACATGAAACACATAGTTCCATTCCCCAGGCAGTATTGACCAAGGGAGTGACAGATATAGGGGAGGTAATCAGTGAAGTCCATGTGTGCCTAATGATGAAGCACAGGTGTGCGTAATGATGAATGCCAGGACTGGTGGCTAGTAAACCGGCAACTTCGAACGCTGGAGGGGAGGAGCGGGAGTAGACGTGACAAACGGAATGTTTAACCAAACTGATCCCACAATGAATGTCCTCAATTGAACCTTACATAAAATTACCCAAAATTATTATCACTCAAGTTACTGTCAGATTTCCATCCATATAGCAGAACTGAATGATACTACTGATATGTAAATGTATTTGGCTTTATGTTTGGACAAAGACCTCAATCTGGAGAACAGAACAGATCCAAAAAGGATGTGAAATTCCTTACACTTCCAGATGGTGGCGCTCCACCACCTTTCAGCCCTCCCGTATGCCTGCTTAGGCAAATACCTACCTATGACAAGGAGATGCACTGTCAGCCTGCATGCACCAAGCCTGTAACTAACTAGGGAAGATGAAAAAGACAAATAAATCAAGGGTAGTAATTACAGCTACAAGGGGAAAAAATAATTATCCCTGATGTTAAATGTGATGTAATTACAATACATTCAGCAATCTGTCCAATTAATGCCACTTTGGTGACGTCCCGGAACCTTTTGTTTGTGTGAGTGAGTGAGTGAGGTAAATGTGTACATAATGTTTTGGGTTGAGCTTTGGCTGATTCCATGTGTAATGTAATAAAAACAGGGAGCTCAATCTTAAGGCCAATTGGTACAGCTATACAGCACAGGTTGGGCTATGACCAGGCTATGTCTGATTTGTTCAATGCTTTCAAATTTTGATCATCCTTTTGCAAACATGTACTGTACCTTAACTAGTAAAGGTGACAGTAATGGCTTACTTTAGTAGGTTATGGTCCTTTCTTACTCTGAAGTATGATTGGTAGACAGTGCATTGCACAATGGTGACATGTTGGATAAGTATGTTGTGAAATGCACTTTCAAATTCATCCAAAGTAGGCTTCAATCAATCAACATAATCTTACACATAAACTTCCAATACAGCCACGATAAATCTTTCTCACACATATACCGTCAATGCAGCCACATAAGTCATTCACCTACCAGGCGAGCTATTTTAGCGACCTGGCATTTTTACATTTTATTTTATTTAACATTTATTTAACTAGGCAAGTCAGTTAAGAACTATTATTATTTACAATTTCGGCTTACACCAGCCAAACTCGGACAATGCTTGGCCAATTTTGCACCGCCCTATGGGACTCCCGCCGATTGTGATACAGCCTGAATTTAAACCAGGGTGTCTGTAGTGACACCTCTAGCACTGAGATGTAGTGCCTTAGACCGCTGCGCCACTCGGGAGCATCGATCTCACAAGTCCGATCAATTTCTATCTTGAGGGCCAATGTCCTCCATATTCAATCCGATATCCATTAATTTCAGTTCATATTGGTAAATAAATTCCTCCGTACTCAATCAATCAGTCTATTGAGCTTGACCTGAAAAGGTAGCAGGTAGCATCTGTGTTTAATGGCAAAGTAAAGGCCCAAACCTGCATTCGTCCATGGAATAATGCCTGTCGAGTTTTGCACTGGAGCTCATTTACAGACAGATTAAATCTCCTTCCAGTGGAGAGCGCTACTCCCCAAATGGCACGATATCCCCTATATGGTGCGCTACTTTTGTTTTGGGCTCTGGTCAAAATCAGTGCATGATATAGGGAATAGGGTGCCCTTTGGGATCCATCCTTGGTGACACCTTGGAGAGTTTATGGGGTCTTTCCAGTAATCCCTATGATGCAGAGGTTGTTTATTCTGCTCTTTACAAGTCCTCAGTGTCGGCCTTAGCACATGAACAATCACTGGTGACATGAAAAAGGCCAAAACCCACACACACATAGTGCTTCTAATGCCAGATGTACTCCTCCTGGGAACACGTAGAGGTGAGCGGAGGCCCTGTTCACACTGTCTTGGACATATTACCTCAATTACCTCGACTATCCGGTGCCCCCGCATATTGACTCTGTACCAGTGCCCCCTGTATATAGCCTCACTATTGTTATTTTGCTGCTACTCTTTAATTGTTTTCTATTTTAATTTTAAATTCTTACTTTTTTAGGTATTTAAAAAAACTGCGTTGTTTGTTATTAAGAGCTTGTAAATAAGCATTTCACTGTAAGGTCTACACCTGTTGTATTTGGTGCATGTGACAAATAAAAATTGATTAGATTTTTATTTGATTTGACATGCTCTCCCTTCTCTATTACCTTTCTGGGAGGCTTTGAAGCCTCCGACATCAAAGATGACTAGTGTGTTTTGAAACCTGCTCGCCCTCCATACACTTTGCCCTTCTCTTTTTTCTCAACCGTCGGTTTAATCAAAGATGAAGACGTCAGCTCAACAATGTAGGGTGCTCTTAACCCTTTACACTTGTGGGAACTGATCTATATGAATAGGGCTACATTGAAATGCTCTCTTACAGAAGAAACATGAAAATGCATAGGCATGGAAGCAATTGAAAGGTAATAGTTTGGAGATTATGGGAAAATTATTAGACCAAACTTGAGGACAACAGTTTACCTGACACAAGACTGAATCCAAACATTACACTGTTGATTGTTTGTGCATTTTACAAAATCTGAAAATATATTTAATAACAATCTGTGGTAGGTGCAACATACAACAAACAAATGACATGAGTTTGAGTGAGAGGACTAACTGTCTCCAAGTGGCCACACACCTCCAGAGTGTGCAGTCATTTCAATGCACTTAGGGGATTTTTGTTTAACTCTCCTAGCTGAAGAACAAGAACAAGCACACTTGTAGATGTTTTCTTTGGAACACAACCCTATATCCCCGCCATCACACAATTACTGTTGTTGTTTATGCAATCCAAAAACAGTCCACTATATATGGCAATCTGGGTCAGGTGGGCATCATTTGAAAATGTTTATATTGCCAACATGACTAGCTAACTTATAAAATATGATTGTCATTTTGGTGTGCATAAAAAGGAGTCATGCGTGCATTCAGGTGCTTATTTCTTATAGACAAACATAGGCTCATTGTGTTCAGAACAACCCAGGGTGTGACGCCATGGCATCTTGTAACTGTACATCAAACATAGTGATCAGAAACATTGACACTGCATATGACATGAGTTTTATTGCATGGAAATGTGAAGTGCACATTTTAGACATATCATCTTTCAAAATATATCAAGTCCTCTTAACTTACAGCATTTCCCTCACTCAAACAACAACAACAATACATTCTAAAGTTGCCCAATTAGTGGGAGAGATGGGGCAGCTTCTTGTTGCGTGTGGTGCTCAAGTTCAGAACGTCTGTCAGTCAAAACACATTCAGAGCTATGAAGCGCAGAGCCTGAGCTCTGACGTCATTTATAGCATGTTACTGTACAGCCACTGAGTTCCAATTTAGGCACTTATCAGTGCCCAAATCCTCAATTTTCAATACGGGTATGACTGTAAAGAGCTTCGCCTACTACATCCTCTCAAAGATAAGGGTATTTCTCATAAGGAACTTGTTGCCTTTCCCAAAACAAAATGAAAAGCCTTTATATTGCAAAGCTCTGTATTTTCACCTATTTGGAAGTCACAAGTATTACTCTGGTGCCATTTCGGGAGTCTTGTCTTTGAAACTGAGTATAAACCTCTCTGTGTTTCTCCTACTGCCGCAGTTCTGTCAAAAGTTTGTCTGCAGGAATGAGGGAGGATTTCAAGGGCGGGCTGAGGATAGGACACATTACTCCATTCAGTTCATCGTTTTGGCGAGGATAGGATAGTGTTGTCTGGTCAGGGCAGAGTGAAAACAGACCAGCACATTAGCCAGAGTAATGACGACTGCATTTCACTGATGAAAATTCAATTAGAGGGGCCCTACGGCCCTCATTTAGGGATGTACCCTGCAGGCCAGACTCCCATTCGGTCTCCAAAATGTGCCTGTCTTTAAATAATAATAATGCCACTCTAATAAAGGGGGAGACTTTTGGAAACCGAGTGCGAAGGAGATCTAAGCGGGTTCGACCAAGCCAAACGAATAGCAGTAAATATCACGTTGGCAACTAATAAAATGATTGAGTATGTGATTAGAACTATATAAGCGCAAAGTCGGGCCAGGCAAAGCCTTCTGATTGCCCTGTTGCAGTTTTATCATATCTAATAGCTTAGCCAGACAGACGAAATGTTGATATTGTTGAGAAGTGACCCAAGATAAATCAATGAATAAAGCTATCGCCACAAGCTGCCGTTGCCACAGATAGTAATTATCATTATGGAATTGAAAATGGAAACCAATTACCGATGACTTGGGCAATAAAACATGAATGGTGCTTTGGTTTGGGGAATGAGAATGGGTTTAAGATTCATTCTTTGATGCCGGTCCTAGAGCCACAAGGTTCACAAGGAGTAAAGGAGTATGCATTAGACCAGATGCAGTATGTATCAAGGCTCTGTGGTGAAGTAGTTGCCCTTAGGTACAGCTCTACGGTCAGCTTTCCCCACCCCCAATCCTAACTTTAACTTTAACCATTAGTGGTGAAAATGCTAAACTAACCCAATATTTGTACCTAGGGCAACCTCATCCTACAACATGTATCAAGTGTCTTAGAGAATGAGTGCTGATTTCGGATCAGTTTTGGCTTTTTTAGACCACAATAATGAAATTACATGAACAGGGAGAACTTGCTCCTAGATCAGCACTCCTACTCTGAGACATATGGCTCCAAGTGCAGTACAAACATATAAGGTGAAATACCTGATGACATGTTCTTAGCATGTTCTTGGCCAAGTATTACTAAATATTAGGGGGAGGATTAGAGAAGGTTATGAGCACAAAAACAACACTTGACTCGACAGCAAGTCCCTATCTGCTCCAGGGGTACTGCACTGTGGCTGACCCTGTGCTACCAATCCTTCGGTTGTGTGTGTTTGTCTCAGGCGTTTTGATTTTTAAGCAAAAAAAAAAGATTTCTGACTGTAAGAAAATTGGATTATAAAGTAGTCTTCTGCTAAGAACATTCAAATAACACGTTCAACCCCAAGGGCTTAATTTTTTATGTATGTGGTTGTCTGTACATGGGAGGGAGTGAGGGAAGGAGTGAGGGAGTGAGTGAGGGAGTGAGTGAGTGAGTCAACTCATCTGTCACATTTGAATGTATTTTTATTATTTGCTGAAAAAGAAACCGGAACCTTGGCAGTCTTGTTAATTCGGTAACGAAAACATTTAAGAATTACGTTGTCTTATTTTTCCAATTTTTATGATAGTCCAGCTGCAGTTTTCTCCATAGGGACTGCTCATAACTGCAAAGTATAATATTAGTTAGGCATGGCAAAGGCAGTTGGATATTAAACCGATAATGTAGCGAGCTCTCTGATTTAGCAATAAGAGAGAGCTTTCTGGTCATTCAGTGGGAGAAAACAAACACTTTCATACATTTCGTAGTTAATATCATTCTCGAAACTTCCAGAGCAACCACAGTCATTTAGATATAAAAAATATTCAGTTTGTCTAAACGAAAACCTTCTTGATATTGTTATTGTAAGGCAAAACTGTGTTTTTCCTCACAGCCGTTGCCTACGGTTGATTTGAAACACAGTTCACGACTTCTCCGCAATATTCCTTTGCAGGCTCCCCAGGCTTTTGTACTGTACTGGATTCAAATTACATAAAAATTCCTCAGCACTTACAAATGCTTATTCTACTGAATAGAAAACAATGTGGATCTATTTGCCCTTGCATAAATTCTGCTTGGGGCCTATGGATTTCTCCTGCCTCTTCCTCTTTTCTTTCATCATCATTCTCTCTGGGATAAAGCACTCATCTATAGAGTAGAGAATGTGTTTATCATTTTGTCTCCTATGTTTGAACAAACTGTTATTGAATCCCAATTCTGGGAGGAGGTATGACTAATTTAATAGCTTCTTCCATATTGCATGTCAAGGGATCCAATGACCTTGAAAAAGCAGTGACCACTGAAAGAGGATGTGATGTTTTTACTTTCATATCGGCTTTATGTTATCGACATTATTCAAGGTCGACTCAGCGAAATGACGTTGCCACAAGCAGCACCGCAGATATTAAGATGAGCGAGATGCAAGACGCTCTCACACAGTCACACATAGTACCTGCGCGTGTGCATGGGTTTGCTTCACGCTGTTAGCGTGTGGTAGGTACGGGACCACAACAGCTGAGAGGTTGAGCCACGCGCTTCAACACACTTAGTTGTTGCGGAAATGTATCCACAGTGTATCCACTGTTTACTTTGTGCACCTATTTTGCTGAGTCTACCGTCTACCAGTATTTCCCATTGAGATATAGTAATGAATGGAAATCAGTTTAAAGTATCTCCATTGATACATTATAGTCTTGGTCTAGGATTAATCTGTGTCCGGTTAACCGTCCCTAAATGGAGTATATCTATTGAACATGCTTCATAGTTTAGGACTAGGCTTAATCTGTATCAAGGAAACGGGCACTAAAAGACGCATTCCGGCGCCGACAGAGATGGCCGCCTCGCTTCGCGTTCCTAGGAAATTATGCATTTTTTTTTACGTGTTATTTCTTACATTAGTACCCCAGGTCATCTTAGATTTCATTACATACAGTCGAGAAGAACTACTGAATATAAGAGCTGCGTCAACTCACCATCAGTACGACCAAGAATGTGACTTTCACGAAGCGGATCCTGTGTTCTGCCTTTCACCCAGGACAACGGAATGGATCCCAGCCGGCGACCCAAAAAAACAACTTCGTAAAAGAGGGAAACGAAGCGGTCTTCTGGTCAGACCCTGGAGACGGGCACATCGTGCACCACTCCCTAGTATACTTCTCGCCAATGTCCAGTCTCTTGACAACAAGGTTGATGAAATCCGAGCAAGGGTAGCATTCCAGAGGGACATCAGAGACTGTAACGTTCTTTGCTTCACGGAAACATGGCTCACTGGAGAGACGCTATCGGAGTCGGTGCAGCCAGCTGGTTTCTCCATGCATCGCGCCGACAGAAACAAACATCTTTCTGGTAAGAAGAGGAGCGGGGGCGTATGCCTTATGGCTAACGAGACGTGGTGTTGTCACAAAAACATACAGGAACTCAAGTCCTTCTGTTCACCTGATTTAGAATTCTTCACAATCAAATGTCGACCGCATTATCTACCAAGGGAATTCTCTTCGATTATAATCACAGCCGTATATATTCCCCCCCAAGCAGACACATCGATGGCTCTGAACAAACTTTATTTGACTCTTTGCAAACTGGAATCCATACATCCTGAGGCTGCATTCATTGTAGCAGGGGATTTTAACAAGGCTAATCTGAAAACAAGACTCCCTAAATTGTATCAGCATATCGATTGCGCAACCAGGGCTGGCAAAACCTTGGATCATTGCTATTCTAACTTCCGCGACGCAAATAGGGCCCTGCCCCGCCCTCCTTTCGGAAAAGCTGACCACGACTCCATTTTGTTGATCCCTGCCTACAGACAGAAACTAAAACAAGAAGCTCCCACGCTAAGGTCTATCCAACGCTGGTCCGACCAATCTGATTCCACACTCCAAGACTGCTTCCATCACATGGACTGGGATATGTTTCGTATTGCGTCAGACAACAACATTGACGAATACTCTGATTCGGTGTGCGAGTTCATTAGAACGTGCGTTGAAGATGTCGTTCCCATAGCAACGATTAAAACATTCCCAAACCAGAAACCGTGGATTGATGGCAGCATTAGCGTGAAACTGAAAGCGCGTACCACTGCTTTTAATCAGGGCAAGGTGACCGGAAACATGACCGAATACAGTGTAGCTATTCCCTCCGCAAGGCAATCAAACAAGCTAAGCGTCAGTATAGAGACAAAGTAGAATCTCAATTCAACGGCTCAGACACAAGAGGTATGTGGCAGGGTCTACAGTCAATCACAGATTACAAAAAGAAAACCAGCCCCGTCACGGACCAGGATGTCTTGCCTCCCAGGCAGGCTAAATAACTTTTTTGCCTGCTTTGAGGAAAATACAGTGCCACTGACACGGCCTGCAACCAAAACATGCGGCCTCTCCTTCACTGCAGCTGAGGTGAGTAAAACATTTAAACGTGTTAACCCTCGCAAGGCTGCAGGACCAGACGGCATCCCCAGCCGCGCCCTCAGAGTATGCGCAGACCAGCTGGCTGGTGCGTTTACGGACATATTCAATCAATCCCTATCCCAGTCTGCTGTTCCCACATGCTTCAAGAGGGCCACCATTGTTCCTGTTCCCAAGAAAGCTAAGGTAACTGAGCTAAATGACTACCGCCCCGTAGCACTCACTTCCGTCATCATGAAGTGCTTTGAGAGACAAGTCAAGGACCATATCACCTCCACCCTACCTGACACCCTAGACCCACTCCAATTTGTTTACCGCCCAAATAGGTCCACAGACGATGCAATCTCAACCACACTGCACACTGCCCTAACCCATCTGGACAAGAGGAATAACTATGTGAGAATGCTGTGCTCGGCATTTAACACCATAGTACCCTCCAAGCTCGTCATCAAGCTCGAGACCCTGGGTCTCGACCCCGCCCTGTGCAACTGGGTACTGGAGTTCCTGACGGGCTGCCACCAGGTGGTGAGGGTAGGCAACAACATCTCCACCCCGCTGATCCTCAACACTGGGGCCCCACAAGGGTGCGTTCTGAGCCCTCTCCTGTACTCCCTGTTCACCCACGACCGCGTGGCCACGCACGCCTCCAACTCAATCATCAAGTTTGCGGACGACACAACAGTGGTAGGCTTGATTACCAACAACGATGAGACGGCCTACAGGGAGGAGGTGAGGGCCCTCGGAGTGTGGTGGCAGGAAAATAATCTCACACTCAATGTCAACACAACTAAGGAGATGATTATGGACTTCAGGAAACAGCAGAGGGAACCCTTCCACATCGATGGAACAGTAGTGGAGAGGGTAGTAAGTTTTAAGTTCCTCGGCATGCACATCACAGACAAACTGAATTGGTCCACCCACACAGACAGCATCGTGAAGAAGGCGCAGCAGCGCCTCTTCAACCTCAGGAGGCTGAAGAAATTCGGCTTGTCACCAAAAGCACTCACAAACTTCTACAGATGCAAAATCGAAAGCATCCTGTCGGGCTGTATCACCGCCTGGTACGGCAACTGCTCCGCCCACAACCGTAAGGCACTCCAGAGGGTAGTGAGGTCTGCACAACGCATCACCGGGGGCAAACTACCTACCCTCCAGGACACCTACACCACCCGATGTTACAGTAAGGCCATAAAGATCATCAAGGACAACAACTACCCGAGCCACTGCCTGTTCACCCCGCTACCATCCAGAAGGCGAGGTCAGTACAGGTGCATCAAAGCTGGGACCGAGAGACTGAAAAACAGCCACCACTAACATTGAGTGGCTTCTGCCAACACACTGACTCAACTCCAGCCACTTTAATAATGGGAATTGATGGGAAATTATGTAAAATATATCACTAGCCACTTTACAATGCTACCTAATATAATGTTTACATACCCTACATTATTCATCTCATATGTATACGTATATACTGTACTCTATATCATCTACTGCATCTTTATATAATACATGTATCACTAGCCACTTTAATTATGCCACTTTGTTTACATACTCATCTCATATGCATATACTGTACTCGATACCATCTACTGGATCTTGCCTATGCCGCTCTGTACCATCACTCATTCATATATCTTTATGTACATATTCTTTATCCCCTACACTTGTGTATAAGACAGTAGTTTTGGAATTGTTAGATAGATTACTTGTTGGTTATTACTGCATTGTCGGAACTAGAAGCCCAATCATTTCGCTACACTCGCATTAACATCTGCTAACCATGTGTATGTGACAAATACAATTTGATTTGATTTAAAGTAAACACCTGCTCCTATAAAATGAAAAGCCCCATATGATTTAGATTTACTTACAAATAATCCATCATGCAGAGAATCATCATTATTCTGTTGAATTCATCTAATTGAATGCAGTCTAATTTGAGTTGTAATGACTATTCATCTAATTGAATGCACTCTAATTTGAGTTCTACAGACTATTCATCTAATTGAATGCACTCTAATTTGAGTTCTACAGACTATTCATCTAATTGAATGCACTCTAATTTGAGTTCTACACACTATTCATCTAATTGAATGCACTCTAATTTGAGTTCTAAAGACTATTCATGTAATTGAATGCACTCTAATTTGAGCTCTGAAGACTAGTCATCTAATTGAATGCACTCTAATTTGAGTTGTAAAGACTATTTATCTAATTGAATGCAGTCTAATTTGAGTTGTAAAGACTATTCATCTAATTGAATGCACTCTAATTTGAGTTCTACAGACTATTCATCTAATTGAATGCACTCTAATTTGAGTTCTACAGACTATTCATCTAATTGAATGCACTCTAATTTGAGTTCTACAGACTATTCATCTAATTGAATGCACTCTAATTTGAGTTCTACAGACTATTCATCTAATTGAATGCACTCTAATTTGAGTTCTACAGACTATTCATCTAATTGAATGCACTCTAATTTGAGTTCTACAGACTATTCATCTAATTGAATGCACTCTAATTTGAGTTCTACAGACTATTCATCTAATTGAATGCACTCTAATTTGAGTTCTACAGACTATTCATCTAATTGAATGCACTCTAATTTGAGTTCTACAGATTATTCATCTTAATTGAATGCACTCTAATTTGAGTTCTACAGACTATTCATCTAATTGAATGCACTCTAATTTGAGTTCTACAGACTATTCATCTAATTGAATGCACTCTAATTTGAGTTCTACACACTATTCATCTAATTGAATGCACTCTAATTTGAGTTCTAAAGACTATTCATCTAATTGAATGCACTCTCATTTGAGCTCTGAAGACTATTCAGGGACCAAGGTGGACAATGCATGAACACTAAATATATAGAGAGATCTAAAGACAGCCGTCAAACACTAAGGACCGTATTCTGGCCTTAGATACATTGACTTAATTGGAACATTTGTGTAAAACTTACTCTGGTGCAAATGGAGGATTTCTGTAAAAAGTTAACAGGAAAGTATTTGGACAAACAACACTTCATCTGCATTGCCAGAAATACGGTGGAGGGTTGCTGTTTTGAATATTCCTGTACTACTGTACAGTCCTGTAAGGCTATCAGTCTCATCATTGTGTCTCCTGACCCTTGATTACACACTCATCAGAATATATTGTTGATATAATGTGGACAATGTTAAGAAGCTGTAGCAATGAACTCTGCTTGAGTAATGAAGCCTGATAAGCCTATTGACAATTTGATTTGACACCAATGGGTTAGACTCTCAATTCGTTACAGACGCTGTATCTTAATTTGATCACTCTTTTGTTGCAGAATTTTTCCTTGTAGTGTATTCGAGGTTTCTAAATTGTGAGTGTGTGTGTGATTGTAATTTCCACTTAAACATTTTAGACTTGATTTGCTCATATGAAAAATCTATCAACCCTTACAAAAAATGTCCATCAATTATAATCCACATAACATTTCACATTTCTTGTTGCTGCAGGATTATTTTCCTTCTGTGTAAAACTGGCTCAAATTAGGATACATGATCTGTAGAGTAGCAGTGGCTACAGTACCATTATTTTTTCATATTTGTCTGATGTATTGTAATCTTGGAAACCCAGAAATTTAATTTTAGCTCTATGGCAAGACGTATCATTCACCCAAGTATAATCAAAATCCGGCCAGTGGTGTCTGACATATCAGGTTTGACGTATGAATGAATGGACGGAGACAGAATCATAGTCCCCTCCCTGATTCATCATGGTGGACAACGAGGAGAGGAAGCAGACGTTGTTACAACACAGAGGCGGATGCAAGATGCAAGCAACGATGGTTTTAATGAATGTAGTTCACAGCAGCAACATGACAGACAGACTGTACTCAGAAGGAATCCGACCCAGGAACTCGGGCGCATCTTCCGATCATAACGTGCTGAGAAAACCAGGGGAGTGTGTCCGGATGAGTAGGAAGGAGCACAGCAGATAATCCACACAAGAGAAGAGCACGGACACACGACACAACCTCAGAGAAGAAACAACGATCTGACAACAAGAAACACTGGTAACAGAACATATAAAGGGAAGATAAGTGGTTCCAGCTGGCGCAGACAATCAGGCCGAGATTGGGAAACCACGCCCACACAAACACTGGAGAGAGAGAGAGAGAGAGAGAGAGAGAGCGAGAGCGAGAAAGAGAGACGGAGGCAGTGGATTCATGAACCGTGACAATACCCCCCTAGGAACGCCTCTTGGCGTTCCCAGGCGAATTTACCTGTCGATTGAAATCATCGATAAGGGAGTGATCCAGAATGTCCCTAGCAGGTACCCAACTTCTCTCCTCCGGGCCGTAACCCTCCCAGTCCACCAGGTACTGGAATCCGCGTCCCCTCCTTCTAGAGTCCAAAATACGATTGACAGAAAAGGTGGTTTCCCCATCAACAAGTCGTGGCGGCGGGGGAACCGGGACCGGCGGGTTAATGCGTGCCTGAAACACAGGTTTTATTTTAGACACATGAAAGGTAGGATGAATTCTCCTATACGCCGGAGGAAGCTTGAGCCGGACCGCCACCGGACTAATGATCCTGGTGACTCTGAACGGGCCGATAAATTTGGGGGCAAGCTTGTTCGAAACGGATCGGAGTGGAATGTTCTTAGTAGAAAGCCACACTCTTTGGCCAACGACGTATACCGGAGGCTTCGACCGGTGGCGATCGGCCTTAGCCTTGGTGCGCGCCCCCACCCGGAGAAGAGTCTCACAGGCTCTGCTCCATGCGTGACGGCACCTCTGGATGAAAGCGTGAGCGGAGGGAACAGTGACCTCGGACTCCGTACTGGGAAAGATAGGTGGCTGGTAACCTAAACTACACTCAAACGGAGAGAGACCCGTGGCTGCCACTGGCAACGAATTGTGAGCGTACTCAACCATAGAGAGTTGTTGACTCCAGGAAGAGGGATTCTTAGAAACCAAACATCGCAACACTCTCTCCAAATCTTGGTTGGCCCTCTCCGTTTGACCGTTGCTCTGGGGATGAAACCCTGAAGACAGGCTGACACTCGCTCCCAGTAACCTACAAAACTCTTGCCAAAACTTGGACACAAATTGGGGCCCCGGTCAGAAACTACGTCCATCGGCAGGCCATGTAAGCGAAAGACGTGATCCACGACAGTTACCGCTGTCTCCTTGGCAGATGGTAATTTAGGCAAGGGAATAAAATGAGCCGCCTTCGAGAACCGGTCCACCACGGTCAAAACAACTGTCTTGCCCTGGGAGGGCGGGAGGCCGGTAACAAAATCTAGCGCGATGTGGGACCAGGGTCTCGAAGGGACCGACAGCGGTTGGAGTAACCCATCTGGGGGTCGATTAGAAGTCTTCCCAGTGGCACAAACCGAGCAGGCCAAGACAAAACTGTGAATGTCACGAGCCATCAGTGGCCACCAAAAGCGTTGCTTAACCAAAAAGCTAGTGCGGCTGACTCCTGGATGACACGCTACGTTGGAGCAGTGCCCCCACCGAATAACATCGGACCGACACCCCTCCGGCACAAACAACCGATTAGGCGGGCAACCGGGCGGAGCGTGACCCCTCTAAGGCCGTTTTGACCCTCGATTCAACCTCCCATGTGAGTGTGGAGACCACTAGGGTCCCGGGTAGGATGCACTCGGGAGTGGATGGGCGTTCGGAATGGTCAAAAATGCGAGAAAGGGAATCGGGTTTGACATTCTTGGAACCCGGGCGATACGAGAGAGAGAAGTCAAAACGTCCGAAAAGAGTGCCCACCGCGCCTGCCTGGAGTTGAGTCGCTTGGCGGTTCTGATATACTCCAAATTCTTGTGATCGGTCCAAACTATAAAAGGTACCCCCGAACCCTCTAACCAATGGCGCCACTCCTCCAGTGCTAACTTCACTGCCAACAACTCTCTGTTGCCAATGTCGTAGTTGCGTTCCGCAGGTGATAACCGATGGGAAAGGAACGCGCAAGGGTGCATCTTGTCGTCAGAAGAGGAACGTTGGGAAAGTACCACACCTACCCCCACCTCTGAAGCGTCCACCTCCACCACGAACTGACGCGAGGGATCGGGAGCTATGAGGATAGGAGCCGAAACAAAGCGGCTCTTGAGTTTGGCGAATGCAGCCTCGGCTGTATCGGACCACCTGAACGTCACTCTGGGAGAGGTTAAGGCAGTAAGAGGAGCGACTATCTGGCTAAAGTTGCGAACGAAACGCCGGTAGAAATTGGCGAATCCCAGAAACCTCTGTAGGGCCTTACGGGAATCTGGGCTTGGCCAATCCACCACAGCCTTAACCTTGTCGGGATCCATGCGAATACCTTCAGTCGAGACGATGTAACCTAGGAATGGAACGGATTGTGCATGAAAAATGCATTTCTCCGCCTTGACAAAAAGTCCATTCTCCAACAACCTCTGAAGCACTCGTCTGACGTGTTGAGCGTGTTCCTGGAGAGAAGAAGAAAATATCAGTATGTCATCCAGGTAAACATATATGAACTGATCAATCATATCTCTCAGCACGTCATTGACGAGTGCCTGGAAAACCGCTGGGGAGTTGGATAGCCCAAAAGGCATGACCAAATATTCAAAGTGCCCTCTGGGGGTGTTAAACGCGGTCTTCCATTCGTCCCCTCCCTTATGCGAACCAAATGATATGCATTACGTAAATCCAACTTAGTGAACACGGATGCTCCCTGTAACCTTTCAAAGGCGGAGGACATCAACGGTAAGGGATAGGTATTCTTCACTGTGATGTTATTCAACCCACGGTAATCAATGCAAGGACGCAGAGATCCGTCCTTCTTCCCCACAAAGAAGAACCCCGCCCCCGCTGGAGAAGAGGAAGGACGAATGAATTTAGATGCCAGAGAACCAGAGATGTATCTCTCCATAGCCTCCCTCTCAGGAACAGAAAGTGAATATAACTTGCCTTTAGGCGGAGACTCACCTGGCAATAATTCTATTGCACAGTCATAGGGACGATGCGGAGGAAGGGAAGCAGCACGGGACTTACTGAACACCTCCTTCAGGTCGAGGTATTCAACGGGCACGTTAGACAAATCCACTGCCTCCTCTAGAAACACGGAATCAGACACAGACGAACAAGCAGACACTAAACAGGACTCAAGACACTTGTTACTCCACATGGATATAGAGTTATGACCCCAGTCAACTCTGGGGTTGTGTTGGGTGAGCCAAGGGTGGCCGAGAACTAATGGTGCAAGGGGTGAGTCCATGAGTAGGAATGATAGTGTCTCAGTGTGATTGCCAGAAGTGATGAGTGTGATAGGTTCAGTGGTGTGAGAAATGTTGGGGAGTTCTAGACCATTGAGAGCGTTGACGGATATCTTGTGCGTGAGTGAGGTGATAGGGATCTGGAGTTTGTGAGCGAGCTTGAAGTCCATGAAATTACCCTCTGCTCCTGAGTCCAGTAAGGCTTGGGTGTCGTGCGTGTGGGTGGCCCATCTTAGTCTTACCGGGAGAGTAGATGATGAGGTTTTCTCTGTGGTGACACCACCCGATAGTAGCCTCATGTTTACTACCGGGCCTGATCTTTTACCGGGCAGGAGTGGATAAAGTGGCCCGCTCTACCACAGTAGAGACAGAGTCCTTGGGATCTCCGCCTCTCCCTCTCTTCCCGGGAGAGGCGAGCTCTCCCCAGCTGCATGGGTTCGTGAGCGGAAGCTGAACTGGCCGTGTTCCCGACGCTGGCATGCCAGCCCTCCGTGTCGTTATACGGTCTGTTAGGGCATGCTCGGCGGCCAATACGACTCAGACGAGCGTCGACCCTCAGGGCTAGTTCCACTAGTCCATTTAAACTCCTGGGAAGGTCCAGAACATAAATCTCCTTCTGGATCCGGTCCTCCAGCCCATGCAGGAACATGTCCCACTGCGCCTCCTCGTTCCACTGACACTCAGCGGCCAGAGTGCGGAATTGGATGGAGTATTCCGATACTGAATGGTCTCCTTGGCGAAGGTCAGCGAGTAGTCTGGCCGTCTCCCTACCCGCCACGGCCCGATCGAAGACCCTTCTCATCTCCTCGGAGAGTGTCTGGAAAGAGGTGCAGCATGGGTCCTGGTTCGCCCACACCACCGTTCCCCAGAGAGACGCTTTGCCTGATAGCAGTGTGAGTACGAATGCTACCTTAGACTGTTCACGGTTGAAGGTCCGTGGCTGCAACGAGAAATGCATGGAACATCTCGTAAGAAAGGCTCTGCAATAGTCAGGATCACCTGAATAACCCTCTGGTGTCGGTAGCCGTGGCTCTAGCTGGGAATCCGGCTCTGGCGGGGCGGGTTGAACTGCCGGTGTAGGTGGCGCAGCGGAACCCCTCAGATGTTGCAATTGTTGGGTCAGCTGGGATACCTGCGTCGAAAGGGCTTGTACTGCCCGACCTGTGCTGGAGATGTTCTCCTCTTGTTGATCCATTCTCGTGATACTGCGGGAAAGGAATTCGGTCAGACTCGTTGAACTCGCTGCATCCATGGTCTGGTCAGATCGTTCTGTTACAACACAGAGGCGGATGCAAGATGCAAGCAACGATGGTTTTAATGAATGTAGTTCACAGCAGCAACATGACAGACAGACTGTACTCAGAAGGAATCCGACCCAGGAACTCGGGCGCATCTTCCGATCATAACGTGCTGAGAAAACCAGGGAGTGTGTCCGGATGAGTAGGAAGGAGCACAGCAGATAATCCACACAAGAGAAGAGCACGGACACACGACACAACCTCAGAGAAGAAACAACGATCTGACAACAAGAAACACTGGTAACAGAACATATAAAGGGAAGATAAGTGGTTCCAGATGGCGCAGACAATCAGGCCGAGATTGGGAAACCACGCCCACACAAACACTGGAGAGAGAGAGAGAGAGAGAGCGAGAGCGAGAAAGAGAGACGGAGGCAGTGGATTCATGAACTGTGACAGACGTTAGATCACCCCCTTTCTTTGCAAGTTTCAGGCAAGAGAAAACTGAAACACATTTTTTTGAAATCTTCAACATAGAAATGCTACCGAAAATAATTTACTAACACTTGTTGACAGTCACCCATGATTCACCAAACAATATTTTGAAAGAGGAAGCAAAGTACATGAAGCATATGTTTTAGTTTCAGTGTCTACTCACCAAAGTTAATTGTAAGGATTAAGGATTTTTGTAAGGATTTCACAGCTGTACAGAAAGACTCATGTTTATTTTTTTAATTTATTTATTTCACCTTTATTTAACCAGGTAGGCTAGTTGAGAACAAGTTCTCATTTGCAACTGCGACCTGGCCAAGATAAAGCTTAGCAGTATGAACAGACAACACAGAGTTACACATGGAGTAAACAATTAACAAGTCAATAACACAGTACAGAAAAAAAGGTGAGTCTATATACATTGTGTGCAAAAGGCATGAGGAGGTAGGCGAATAATTACAATTTTGCAGATTAGCACTGGAGTGATAAATGATCAGATGGTCATGTACAGGTAAAGATATTGGTGTGCAAAAGAGCAGAAAAGTAAATAAATAAAAACAGTGTGGGGATGAGGTAGGTGAAAATGGGTGGGCTATTTACCAATAGACTATGTACAGCTGCAGCGATCGGTTAGCTGCTCAGATAGCACATGTTTGAAGTTGGTGAGGGAGATAAAAGTCTCCAACTTCAGGGATTTTTGCAATTCGTTCCAGTCACAGGCAGCAGAGTACTGGAACGAAAGGCAGCCAAATGAGGTGTTGGCTTTAGGGATGATCAGTGAGATACACCTGCTGGAGCGCGTGCTACGGATGGTTGTTGCCATCGTGACCAGTGAACTGAGATAAGGCGGAGCTTTACCTAGCATGGACTTGTAGATGACCTGGAGCCAGTGGGTCTGGCGACGAATATGTAGCGAGGGCCAGCCGACTAGAGCATACAAGTCGCAGTGGTGGGTAGTATAAGGTGCTTTAGTGACAAAACGGATGGCACTGTGATAAACTGCATCCAGTTTGCTGAGTAGAGTGTTGGAGGCAATTTTGTAGATGACATCGCCGAAGTCGAGGATCGGTAGGATAGTCAGTTTTACTAGGGTAAGTTTGGCGGCGTGAGTGAAGGAGGCTTTGTTGCGGAATAGAAAGCCGACTCTTGATTTGATTTTCGATTGGAGATGTTTGATATGAGTCTGGAAGGAGAGTTTAAAGTCTAGCCAGACACCTATGTACTTATAGGTGTCCACATATTCAAGGTCGGAACCGTCCAGGGTGGTGATGCTCGTCGGGCATGCGGGTGCAGGCAGCGATCCGTTGAAAAGCATGCATTTGGTTTTACTAGCGTTTAAGAGCAGTTGGAGGCCACGGAAGGAGTGTTGTATGGCATTGAAGCTCGTTTGGAGGCTAGATAGCACAGTGTCCAAGGACGGGCCGGAAGTATATAGAATGGTGTCGTCTGCGTAGAGGTGGATCAGGGAATCGCCTGCAGCAAGAGCAACATCATTGATATATACAGAGAAAGGAGTCGGCCCGAGAATTGAACCCTGTGGCACCCCCATAGAGACTGCCGGACAGCATGCCCTCCAATTTGGACCGGACAGCATGCCCTCCAATTTGACACACTGAACTCTGTCTGCAAAGTAATTGGTGAACCAGGCAAGGCAGTCATCCGAAAAACCGAGGCTACTGAGTCTGCCGATAAGAATATGGTGATTGACAGAGTCGAAAGCCTTGGCAAGGTCGATGAAGACGGCTGCACAGTACTGTCTTTTATCGATGGCGGTTATGATATCGTTTATTACCTTGAGTGTGGCTGAGGTGCACCCGTGACCGGCTCGGAAACCAGATTGCATAGCGGAGAAGGTACGGTGGGATTCGAGATGGTCAGTGACCTGTTTGTTGACTTGGCTTTCGAAGACCTTAGATAGGCAAGGCAGAATGGATATAGGTCTGTAACAGTTTGGGTCCAGGGTGTCTCCCCCTTTGAAGAGGGGGATGACTGCGGCAGCTTTCCAATTCTTGGGGATCTCAGACGATATGAAAGAGAGGTTGAACAGGCTGGTAATAGGGGTTGCGACAATGGCGGCGGATAGTTTCAGAAATAGAGGGTCCAGATTGTCAAGCCCAGCTGATTTGTACGGGTCCAGGTTTTGCAGCTCTTTCAGAACATCTGCTATCTGGATTTGGGTAAAGGAGAACCTGGCAGGGCTTGGGCGAGAAGCTGCGGTGGGGGCGAAGCTGTTGGCCGAGGTTGGAGTAGCCAGGCGGAAGGCATGGCCAGCCGTTGAGAAATGCTTGTTGAAGTTTTCGATTATCATAGATTTATCGGTGGTGACCGTGTTACCTAGCCTCAGTGCAGTGGGCAGCTGGGAGGAGGTGCTCTTGTTCTCCATGGACTTAACAGTGTCCCAGAACTTTTTGGAGTTGGAGCTACAGGATGCAAACTTCTGCCTGAAGAAGCTGGCCTTAGCTTTCCTGACTGACTGCGTGTATTGGTTCCTGACTTCCCTGAACAGTTGCATATCGCGGGGACTATTCGATGCTATTGCAGTCCGCCACAGGATGTTTTTGTGCTGGTCGAGGGCAGGTCTGGAGTGAACCAAGGGCTGTATCTTTTCTTGGTTCTGCATTTTTTTAACGGAGCATGCTTATCTAAAATGGTGAGGAAGTTACTTTTAAAGAATAACCAGGCATCCTCAACTGACGGGATGAGGTCAATGTCCTTCCAGGATACCCGGGCCAGGTCGATTAGGAAGGCCTGCTCACATAAGTGTTTTAGGGAGCGTTTGACAGTGATGAGGGGTGGTTGTTTGACTGCGGCTCCGTAACGGATACAGGCAATGAGGCAGTGATCACTGAGATCCTGGTTGAAGACAGCGGAGGTGTATCTGGAGGGCCAGTTGGTCAGGATGACGTCTGTGAGGGTGCCCTTGTTTACAGAGTTAGGGTTGTACCTGGTGGGTTCCTTGATGATTTGTGTGAGATTGAGGGCATCTAGCTTAGATTGTAGGACTGCCGGGGTGTTAAGCATATCCCAGTTTAGGTCACCTAAAAGAACAAACTCTGAAGCTAGATGGGGGGCGATCAATTCACAAATGCTGTCCAGGGCACAGCTGGGAGCTGAGGGGGGTCGGTAGCAGGCGGCAACAGTGAGAGACTTATTTCTGGAGAGAGTAATTTTCAAAATTCGTAGTTCGAACTGTTTGGGTATGGACCTGGAAAGTATGACATTACTTTGCAGGCTATCTCTGCAGTAGACTGCAACTCCTCCCCCTTTGGCAGTTCTATCTTGACAGAACATGTTATAGTTGGGTATGGAAATCTCAGAATTTTTGGTGGCCTTCCTGAGCCAGGACTCAGACACGGCAAGGACATCAGGGTTAGCAGAGTGTGCTAAAGTGGTGAGTAAAACAAACTTAGGGAGGAGGCTTCTGATGTTGACATGCATGAAACCAAGGCTTTTTCGATCACAGAAGTCAACAAATGAGGGTGCCTGGGGACATGCAGGGCCTGGGTTTACCTCCACATCACCCGCGAAACAGAGAAGGAGTAGTATGAGGGTGCGGCTAAAGGCTATCAAAACTGGTCGCCTAGAGCATTGGGGACAGAGAATAAGAGGAGCAGGTTTCTGGGCATGGTAGAATATATTCAGGGCATAATGCGCAGACAGGGGTATGGTGGGGTGCGGGTACAGCGGAGGTAAGCCCAGGCACTGGGTGATGATGAGAGAGGTTGTATCTCTGGACATGCTAGTTGTAATGGGTGAGGTCACCACATGTGTGGGAGGTGGGACAAAGGAGGTATCAGGGGTATGAAGAGTGGAACTAGGCGCTCCATTGTGAACTAAAACAATGATAACTAACCTGAACAACAGTATACAAGGCATATTGACATTTGAGAGAGACATACAGTGAGGCATACAGTAATCACAGGTGTTGAATTGGGGAAGCTAGCTTAAACAGTAGGTGAGACAACAACAGCTAATCAGCTAGCACAACAACAGCAGGTAAAATGGCGTTGACTAGGCAACGGGGCCGACAGATAAAACATAAACAAGCAGAATGAGGTACCTTGATTAATGGACAGTCCAGCGTGCATCAGCTATGTAGCCAGGTGATCAGTGTCCAGGGGGCAGGGAAGCTGGATTAGTGAGTGTTATCCAGGTTAAAATAAAACTAACAATGACTAAATAGCTTGTAGCTAGTTAGCTAGTTAGCTTCAGGAGGTGCTTGAGTGTGTTCTAAAAATTAAAAATAATAGCTATTCCGTATCACATTGGGTGAGGCAGGTTACCGGAAGGTATAAACAAATTAAAAATCGGAAAGAGATAATAGAGTAAATATGGGTCCAGTGAGTGTTTGGGACGAGGTGATTCAGACGGTTAGCAGGCCTGTGCTAACAAGCTAACAGTTATTAGGCCGGGGCTAAACAAGGTAGCAGTTACCAGGCCGAAATAGCAAGTCAGGGGATAGCAAGGGCTAGAGAGTTAGCCTTTGGGGGACGTCGCGATGGGGTGAGTCTGTTTATTCCTCTTCATGCGGTGACATCGATAGACCGGTCGTGGGTCCGGGTAATTGTAGCCCAGGAGTATGCTACGGTGGTAGGTATTGTAGCCCAGGAGTATCCTACGGAGGTAGCACAGGTGCTCTGGCGGGGCTAGCTTCAGGCTAAGTGGGTGGAAGCGCTAGCCAGCAGTAATCGTCCGGGGTTGCGGTTTAGCTAAACAAGTAGTTGTGAAGATCCAGATGTTCCGTTTGCGGCGGGAATCCGGGGATAAAAAAAATAAAAAAAATAAATAGGTCCGTTATGCTCTGGTTAGAGTCGCGTGAGCTTTTCGTGCTAAAGGTTAGCTGATGACCGGTTAGCTGAAGACCGCTAGCATAGCTGGTAGTTAGCTGGCTAGCGTCAGTTGAGGGGTTCCGGTTCCGAAGTAAATATAAATACTAAATACTTTAGGAAAAAAGAAAAATAGCTACATTGGGTGAGGCGGATTGAAGGAGAGTATTTGGAAGCTGAGGTTTAGCAAAATGTTTTAAAAGATATGCGAAGAAAAAATATGTAAAAACGAAAAAAGACGAAATATACACGGGACAAGGGACACGACACGTCTTACTGCTATGCCATCTTGGAGAAGGCCAAATTACAGATGAGGAACTTCTTGATGCAAATATAAAGGCTTTAAGTCTGGGAAAACTCCAGGGCTGGGTGGCATACCAGTTGATGTATACCAAGCCTTTTTTGATGTACTCAGTTGATCGTTATTGGCACGTTTTAACCAATCCTATGAAAATGGTTTATTATCAGATACTCAACAAGAAGGTCTGTTTGTATTATTACTGAAACAGGACTCAAGTGGTAAATATAAAGATCCAGTCCATTTAAAAAATTGGGGGCCCTTTACACTTCAGTGTTGCGATGCAAAAATTCGAGCAAAGTGCATAGCGCATAGAATTAAAAAGATACTATTCCTCCAAATCAGACAGTTTTTTTTACACAGACGATACATTGGAGATAATGTGTGACCGACCGGCTCAAATAGGTCTTATGTAGAAGAATTTTAAATGGTGTGTTTTACATTGGATAAAAGTAGAGACTCAGAGCTACAAAATGGTATATCAAACACTCCATTTTAGAAACAATGGGTAAGTAATTATGCTTTGAAAGTTGATAAACCTTTGAATGTTTTGGTACCTACTGGAGAGCTCTCTTTTGTGTACACCCATTCAGCATTGTTCACACCCTCTCAAGCCAGCCCAACCCATGTCTTTAAGGATTCATATGTGCGGTCATGTGCTAAACAGTGTGTAGTGTAGGAAAGATGAAGACTAAAAGTGGTAAAAGTAGTAGCCCACAATAACGAAAAATTCCAGGTAAACAGAATGTGTCTACATAAAAATATTTAATAAATATTAGATGAAGCTTACCCAGACACACTTGTCGAAATTGATTTATACTATAACCCCCAGCCACATCCATTGGTGGAAAATTTATTAAATTGTCATACTTGAGTAAAAGTAAAGCTACCTTAACAGAAAACCACTCAAGGAAATGTAAAAGTTACCCAGTAAAATACTACTTCAGTGAAAGTCTCAAAGTATTAGGTTTTAAAAATACTTCCTGCATCAATACTGCATCAAAAGGAAATGCAATTGCTAAAATGTACTTAAGTATCAAAAGTAAAAGTATGAATATTTCAAATTCCTTATATTAAGCAAACCAGATGGCAGAATTTGATATATCTATTTTTTTATTGACGGATAGCCAGGGGCACAGTCCAGCACTTAGACATAATTTAGAAACAAAGCATTTGTGTTTAGTGAGTCTGCCAGATCAGATGCAGTACGGATGACCAGGGATGTTCTCTTCATAAGTGTGTGAATTGGACAATTTCCTGTCAAAATGTAACAAGTACTTTTGGATGTCAGGGAAAATGGAGTAAAAAGTACATTATTTTATTTCGGAATGTAGTGAAGTAAAAGTTGCCAAAAATGTAAATAGTCAAGTTCAGAATTCCCCCCCCCAAATACTTAAGTAGTACATAAAGTATTTTTACTTAACTACTTTACACCACTGACCACATCTTGCTCAGTAGATGGGTCTCTATAGAAAATGTAAACCGTGCAGCCAAATGGTTACGCGCATAGTAGCAATATCAGAAATAGATAGTGTCAATATAAATAAAATAATATACAGTATGTACAAGAACAATATCAATAACGATATCAGTGATAGGCAAGGTTGTTATATGCATACAATCTGGGGTAAATTGGCTGAGCAGCAGGATAAAAAAATAGTAGCGCCATATGTGTTAGGAGAGAGTCACTTGAATAGAGGCACTGCAGATAGTGCTGATGACTGGTCCTTCTGAACCACACATGAACAAGGTAATCTATATTCAGAGAGCCTGTTTCTGTCCTGCCCTTAACTTTGGTGCAGGGCATGTGAAGTCCATAGCCTCTTCGTTGCAAAACTCCCTGATCTTCTCAAAAATATACGCTTATCAAGCTGTGTCCAGTCCAGGTGGTGCTTGTACAGGCCGACCATCTATGGAGGAAGCATGCCAGTGTTGCACAGCGGTTGAAATCTGTTCCTGACTGAGTCCGAACACTCTTTGGCGGCAACAAGACCAAGGCTCCAGAGCTTAAAAGATGTAAAACAGGAAATAACAAAAATTAAAAGACATTACAACATCAATTCACCTCCAAAGTTTAGATAAGAAGAATAACCTCATACAATGAAAATTATATTCACAATAAGTCCTGGTACTGCTTGATCTGTGGCAGCGGCCTGAAGTACGGAGTCAGGTGTTGATGCCAGCCATAGCTTTCCACCAGTATCGTACCATCCTCCAGTCCAACCAGCTGTGGGATGTTGACCACTGTCACAATGGTGTCCTTCACATGATTACTGTGCTGCTGCCTTTGCTGGATGACATGCCTTCATCGATCAAGTAGTTGACTTGTTGTGGAATTCCTTCACAAGCAGACACCAAAGAAGCCACACTTGCGAGGAGTTAAAAAGTAGATGGCAGCTGGCTGCATAGGGTCAGAAGGATAGTGCACCTGCAAACACCAAAATAACATTAAGATAAATTACAATTAATTGTCTCACCCCTGTCAATCTGTCTGTACACAGCTCAGCGAAAGGTATTTGCCTGCCTCCCATATATAAACAGTTGAAGTCGGAAGTTTACATAAACCTTAGCCAAATACATGTAAACTCAGTTTTTCACAATTCTTGACATTTAATCTCAGTAAAAATTCCCTGTCTTAGGTCAGTTAGGATCACCACTTTATTTTAAGAATGTGATATGTCAGAATAATAGTAGTAGAGAATGATTTATTTCAGCTTTTATATCTTTCATCAAGTTCCTAGTGGGTCAGAAGTTTACATACACTCAATTAGTATTTGGTAGCATTGCCTTTGAATTGTTTAACTTGGGTCAAACGTTTCAGGCAGACTTCCACTAGCTTCCCACAATAAATTGGGTGAATTTTGGCCCATTCCTCCTGACAGAGCTGGTGTAACTGAGTCAGGTTTGTAGGCCTCTTGCTCGCACACGCTTTTACAGTTCTTCCCACACATGTTCTATTGGATTGAGGTCAGGGCTTTGTTATCCTTAAGCCATTTTGCCACAACTTTGGAAGTATGCTTGCGGTCATTTGGAAGACCCATTTGCGACCAAGCTTTACATTTGTCCATTCGGAAGTATATTTGATTTGCCTAACAGTGTGTCCTGTAATGTGGAAGGAGTTGACACTTAATTTAGAAATCATCAGTCTTCTACCATGACCCATTCAGTACCAGACCGGGGAAAACAATCTGTCTGAGACAATATCCAGCAAACAGACCTCTGAAAATGCAGAGAATCAACAGAAAAACATTCTATGACTGAAGTTAGGACTGATCTTAACTCCCCAAAGCACCAAAACAAATCCCAAGGTCATACACTATACTCTTTAGACTCTTTAGATCCTAAATCAACATGATTACACCAAATCAAAGTCATATGGTAATATCAACCAGAAAAACGAAGTATCCGGTTTGCATAATGTTATCTGAAATACTCATATTTAGACATTTATTTTGTAATACATAATTTATGGATGGTCTTTCAAGCCATGCTTTTGAATGAAATGAAATAGAGAAATTAATGTGTTCCCAATCTGTGTCCCACACTTGTGTTATGTTGTATTGGCTGAGGCACAAACTGGATCTGTGGAGATAATAGCTAATCCACAAGGATTTAGAGAAGAAAATTTACCACAGTGCAGAAGTCTGCAAACACACACACACACACACACACACACACACACACACACACACACACACACACACACACACACACACACACACACACACACGGACACATACACACACTGTATGTATACAGAAGCATGCACATTTTTCAGGGCGTAACACAATCTTGAATTATTTTTCCTTCTTCCGATCTCGTCTCTCTTTGGCAACTACTTTCATCTGTGTGAACAGTCCCTCATCTTCAGATAACTAAAAACTACATGTCCTTCCATGTCTCCCGCTCTCCCAGAAGAAATACTGTAAGTGGGGTATAAGTTGACTTGACACATCATTCATTGCCTATATTCTGTCTTTTATCCCATTCTTCCTTCTTTCATTATTCATAGTCGGAGCAAAGCATGATGACTGACGGGGAACGATAGATAAGTAAGGGGGTAGTGAGAAGGAGTTTGGAGCAAGCTGGAAAAAAAGAGACTGCTGAGAAATAGAACGAGGTACCATGAGTGAACGAAAGAGCGAGATAAGGTAAAGAAATGCAAAGAAAAAAGCACAAAAACAGATAGAGAGAGAGAGATTTTTTATTTGATTTATTAGGACCACATTACAGTTTTTTTCGATTGCTAAACGACAGTGGACACAACTGGAGTCACATGTGCAAAACTCTAACTACAGTCTGCACAGCAGCAGTTCATGTGGACCAAACTCTAGTTCGTTTTTCATTGCTTGAACACAGTTTTCAAAACTCTACACACTTATCCCATGACTTTAACCACAACCTGCACAACACTGTGGATTTACAGCACTTTGTTCAAATGCTAACACACTGCTGTCAAAACTGTGAACCACACATTCAAAACGGAATAGATTTCAGCCTTGTGCCTTTCAAACACTGCTGATTGCAATTTCAGCTGAAAGGCTAAGAGGTGTCTTGTTTTAGACTTGTTAGTGAACACACACACATATTACAGTATATATAGGTAGAGCTCAGAAAGACTCATTTTGTAAATGGAACATGGGTTCGTGGAGGGAGAAGGGTGGCAGGGAGAGGGCGGATGCGTGGAAGAAGACAAAGAGCTGTTATTTCAGATGAAATAAGGGCTACACTTATAGACCATGTCGTGAACCATTCTCTCATTGAGAGAGGCAGGGTTGAGGGTGCAACCCAATCAGCAAAGATCCACATCTGTAATGAGAATTTTCCATCATACAAACAGGTGAGAGTTACATCCTTACAGTAAATGAAAACATTACAGGAATCTATTTTGTATTGCAATTATAGAATATTTACACAGATTCCCAAAGGCTGCCCCCAACTGTGCATTCATGGTTGTTGTCAACAATGCAATAAAACTGAACAGTGCTGGCTGATAATGATATATTTGAAAATGTTAATTATCTGTCAGCACAACAACTATTGCTCGAGTCCTAAAGAAACACCAAGTTACAATGAAACAGTTATACACTGTACCGTTCGAGAGAAACAGCTAAAAGAGCAAAGATGTCCAGGTAAGACGTGAGGTTACGTACACAGCTATACAAAATATTTACAGTAAAAAAACACTAGCATTTCTACAGTAAAACTGTGCACTTACTGTTTTTCAGAGAGTAATGGAGGTGGAAGCACTGGAAAGACCACATTCATTTGTATTTATCGATGAAGCTGGATTTAACCTTGCCAAAACACGGCGCAGAGGAAGGAATGTTATAGGTAAAAGGGCCACTGTGGAGGTTCCAGGCCAAAGGGGGAAATATCACCATGTGTGCTGCAAATGGTTTGCTTCTCAACACACCACTCATTGGCCCATACAACACAGAAAGGCTTATAGCTTTCCTATAACAGCTCTATGCTCAGCTAGTGCCAGCAGAACAAGCCAGTAGGAAACCCCCAAGTTTTTGTCATAGTTTGCTAATGTTGCTTTTCACCACTCTGCAGCAGTCACAGATTGGTTTGCAGCACATCACAGATTTATGGTTTTGTACCTGCCTGCATATGAGGAGTTTTT
The DNA here is from genome assembly GCF_036934945.1 of Oncorhynchus masou masou. NCBI lineage: Eukaryota > Metazoa > Chordata > Actinopteri > Salmoniformes > Salmonidae > Oncorhynchus > Oncorhynchus masou. The sequence goes on from NC_088213.1 coordinate 51,447,781, forward strand.
CTCTGCCTGGAGGTGGAAAGTGTTTGGTCACCACCCACATGACCAAATGTCTTGCGTGCCGGATGTGAGGACACGAGTCCAGAGGACTGCCACTCCAGAAGGTTCTTCCCAGGTGCAGAGAAAACATTAGATGTGATGTTGAAGCCTGTGGCCTGATGCTAGAGAGAGGCAGGATTAGCCCCTCAATTATTTGTTCTTACAGTATGTACTTTTAGTTTCTACCTTTTTTCTCATTACTGTAATTCCGTAAATTACTACAGACTATTGAAGCAAACTGCTAATTTTCATTTACCACTTTGTATGAAGTCACTGAAATTGTTCAAACTGTAAAGATGAAAAGTTTGTATTTTCTGTATTGGTGTTTGATGCTAGTGTTTTTACTCTCAGTGTGTTCTGAGTGACAGTGTGTGTTATCTCAGTGAGGGTTGTGCATAGTGTTTGGCTGCACTGAGCGTGTTTGAGCCATGTGTTAAGAGTTGTGTTGCTTGGAATGAGTTTTGCAGGTGATGTGAACTGTTTAGCTCAGGTGACTGTTGGTAGTGCAGACTGTAGTTAGAGTTTTGCACATGTGACTCCAGTTGTGCCCACTGTCGTTTAGCAATCGAAAAAAACTGTAACTGACGCGAGCGGCGACAGAAGGTTCTCCCATCTCCACAGAGGAACTCTGGAGCTCTGTCAGAGTGACCATTGGGTTCTTGGTCACCTCCCTGACCAAGGCCCTTCTCCCCTGATTGCTCAGTTTGTCCGGACGGCCAGCTCTAGGAAGAGTCTTGGTGTTTACAAATTTCTTCCATTTAGGAATGATGGAGGCCACTGTATTCTTGGGGACCTTCAATGCTGTAGACATTTTTTGATACCCTTCCCCAGATCTGTGCCTCGACACAATCTTGTCTCAGAGCTCTACGGACAATTCCTTTGACCTCATGACTTGGTTTTTGCTCTGACATGCACTGTCAACTGTGGAACCTTAAATAGACAGGTGTGTGCCTTTCCAAATTATGTCTAATCAGTTGAATACACCACAGGTGGACCCCAATCAAGTTGTAGAAATATCTCAAGGACAATCAATGGAAACAGGACCCTACTGAGCTCAATTTTGAGTCTCATAGTAAAGTGTCTGAATACTTATGTATATAAGGTATTTCTGTTTGTTATTTTTAATTAATGTGCAAAGATGTTTTCACTTTGTCATTATGGGGTATTGTGGGTAGATTGAAGAGGCACAGTTTTTTTTAAATCCATTTTAGAATAAGACTGTACTGTAACAAAATGTGGAAAATGTCAAGTGGTCTAAATACTTTCAAAATGCACTGTATTTGTTATGACCATGACAGTTTACAATCTGAGGTAACACCAAGTAATTTAGACTCAACAACTTGTTCTACAGCCATTCATTACCAGATTCAGCTGAGGTATGTAAGTTAGCAATTTATTTTTGCTCTTAGTTTTACAGCTGTTCAGTATCAGTTTTTTACTAGCCACCCATTCCAAAACTAACTGCAACTCCTTGTAAAGCATTTCAGTGACATTATTAGCTGTGGTTGCTGACGCGTATGCTGTAGAGTTGAATCATCAGCAAACGTGGACATACATGCGTTGTTTAACGCCCGTGGGAGGTCATTGGTAGAAATAGAAAAGATTAGAGGGCCTAGAGAGCTGCCCTGCAATACACCACACTTTACATGAGAGAGGGGGGGAGCCAGACACCATCATAGAGGTGAGACAGTGAGATGAGATGGAAGGAGAGACAGACATAGAGAATAAGCGGCACAACAATGATTGACAGAGCGTTAACTACGACAAGGAGCTACCTCTGGCTCTCCCGAGTAGAGCAGCGGTCTAAGGCACTACATCTCAGTGCTAGAGGCATCACTACAGACCCTGGTTTGATTGCAGGCTGTATCACAACTGGCCGTGATTGGGAGTCCCATAGGGTGACGAACAATTGGCCCAGTGTCAGGGTTTGGCCGGTGTAGACTGTCATTGTAAGAAAGTGTCCTTAAAAACATATTGCGGATCAGTGGGACTCTAGCTTTCCATTTCGAAAACTTCAGTTGAAATTGCAGAGCACCGGGGGCCTCCCAGGTGCAGTGGTCTAAGACACTGCATCGCAGTGCTAGCTGTGCCACCAGAGACTCTGGGTTCAAGCCCAGGCTCTGTCGCAGCCGGCCGGGTTAGGGAGGGTTTGGCCGGTAGGGATATCCTTGTCTCATCGCGCACTAGCAACTCCTGTGGCGGGCCGGGTGCATTGCACACTGACCAGGTCGCTAGGTGTACAGTGTTTCCTCTGACACATTGGTGCGGCTGGCTTCCGGGTTGTATGCGTGCTGTGTTAATAAGAGGCAGTAAGGCTTGGTTAGGTTGTGTTTCAGAGGACGCATGGCTCTCAACCTTTGTCTCTCCCGAGCCCATACGGGAGTTGTAGCGATGAGACAAGACAGTAACTACTAATAATTGGATACCACGAAATTGGGGAGAAAAAGGGGGTAAAAAAAATAATTAATAGAAGAAAAAAAATTGCAATGTGCCAAATTCAAATTAAATTACTATAAATATTCAACTTTCATGAAATCACAAGTGCAAAACTTTCCAAAAGCCCTTACGGCAAAAGGACAGCGCCCAGCACACAAATGCATAACAGATCATTTTCAACCAGGGAGTTGCGACACGAAAGTCAGAAATAGCGATATAATATATGCCTTACCTTTGAAGATCTTCTTCTGTTGGCACTCCAAAAGGTCCCAGTTACATCACAAATTATCCTTTTGTTCGATAATGTCCTTCTTTATATCCATAAAAACTCAGTTTAGCTGGTGCGCTTCAGTCAATAATCCACTTGGTTTCCTCCTTAAAAATGTATACAAAATGAATCCCAAACGTTAACAATAAACGTATCCAAACAAGTCAATCACCGTTTATAATCAACCTTAAGTACCCTAATACGCAAATAAATGATCAAATTTAAGGCGGAGAATCGTTTTTGCCTTCCCGGAGAAAAATACCAAAGAATGCGCTCTCATTCACGCGCTTGGAAACACTACAGCCAAAATGGGAGCCACCTCGAAGAACTACCATTTCTGGCTAATTTTTCCAAAATCCAGCCTGAAACTCTTTCTAAAGACTGTTGACATCTCGTGGAAGCCCTAGGAAGTGCAATCGGGCATGATTTCGCCCTACTATAAAAGTGCCAGCCATTGAAATCAGTGGTAGGATGAATTGCTTTTGGGGGGGGATTGTTTGTCCTCGGTGTTTCGCTTGCCATTTCAGTTCTGTTATACTCACAGACATTATTTCAACCTGTCTAGGACACACGTTCCACTAGCGGATCACCCCCCCCCCACACACACACACACACACACACATTAACAAGTCCAATACAGCAAATGAAAGATAAACATCTTGTTAACTGGCTTGCCTAGTTAAATAAAGGTTCAATATTTTGTTTTAAATACAATTATTTAATAACTTATTTTTGGAGTGGCGGGTGGGGAAATGGGGGCGCCTTGCAACGCTGCAGGCTTATCGACTGACCGCATCCCAGGGGGGGGCGCCTTGCAACCTGCATCCCAGGGGGCGCCTTGCAACCTGCATCCCAGTCTCGCAGTTTAAAAGAGGTCAGATACCCGACCTAGTGAGTGTGTCTGCCTGTGCTTCGTCAGAAAATTCACCCTCGATCCACCAAAACAAGTAGGCCAAAACATCATTCATACGACGGCTGTTGCGCGGGCCCCTCCTGAACGATTCACAATCCATCTGCATTGTCTCACCGTGGGCCGACAGGGCCATATTGAGAGTGGGAGCACATTTCTCTTAACCTTGCCTGATCCCAGAGCTGTTTGGCAATGACTGCAGGAGTTTGGTGAAGAAACACAAACAGATGTGAGACAAGGCCTCATTTCTCTTGCTCAGGAAGTCATTAGTGCCTCACTAACGTCGGGACAGTGCGCCATTCTCATTTTTCATACCCCCGCAAAGGATGATCCATAAGGAGATCCATATACAGAGGAAATGTATATAACTGAGTTTCGGGCAAGGGAAAGATGGATGTGCCTGCTTCCTTTAGTTTCCTTCTTAGGGGTGCTTAATGGTTTTTCTCTTCCTCTACCTGGAGTGGTGATGACTTATCTGTGGTCTACCAGGAAGTAGGTAACGGGTTGTGAGTGGAAAAATGAGCTCGGGAATTAAATTATTTTAAAGACGAAGAATGGGGTGCGAGAAGATGGAGTTTCTTTCCCTTGTCATTATTAATGCAGACAAAGACATAATTAAATATATATTGCCATTCTGATTTTTCATCTGACAAACACCTCGTGTAAACACCGTGTGTTTACAGAATTCCTTGAAACTGAGAAATTGACAGAGAAAAATTAAGATATTGACACAATTTGTGGGGAGTTCCATTTTGCTTAACGAAAAGTGCAGCTACCGTACCTACTAATGATCCTTCTACTCTCCAAAAACAAACACTCACGTCTAGTAAACACAATTCATCAAACTTTTGAAACAGTGAGACAGAGCGAGACAGTGAAAGACTCAAATATCTCAGTGTAAAACCCTTATCCAACAACACAAACTGCATATTCAATTTATTTTCCAACCCAATTCTCCATACTCATCATACAACTTCAGCGATAGAATGGGGTTTGGTTGCAGCTTTGATGGAGCATCATTGGTCCCAGTTTGTCCTGAACCAGCAATTGAACCAAATTTACCACTGAAAGATTTACCCTTTACCTCTGAGCTTGACATATCCTCCCTGTTGAGACCACTCCACTGGGGCCGCGCAACAACACCATTTACTCATGCCAATCCCTACTCCAGCTAACGACTGATTAGCTCTCCAGTCTCCGGGCAAAATGATCCTATCGACCGCCCACGGAGGAGTTATGGCAAGGAACATAAAGTAGATAAACACCTGACACGTTACTGAGTGCCCAAGTGGTTTGTGTGTATGAGGTCCATTTTAGGACCCGCTCAGTGCCAAGCCTCATGCTAAGGGTTTCTTAAAATCGATGCCACATGTCTGAAAAGTCAAGTGTCGCCCTCACCCTCTGTTTGAACTTGGCAGTATTCAAAAGGCCGTTTGTATGCTCTTTCCCTCCCTGCACATTGAGACAAACGTGTATTCGATGTACTTTCCTCATACATTGCCACCAATTAATTAAGGCTTAATAAACACTTGATTAGTATATATAAATCAGAACAGGCTGGTGTGTTGAATTAGCAGGTACCAAAACTTTTGTCAAGTAAAAAAATATTCCCCGTTAGTGCCTTTGCATTTCTTTTACAATACCCTCCAGGGTGTCCAAAGAGAAAGCAGACAAAGGGCTGTGGTGCCAGGAATACAAATGCCTTTTCTATTGCTTGCCCTTTATATTCTCTCAGATCCTATATGGATTAATGGGTTTCAGTGGCAAAAACAAGCAATAAGTCACATCTAAACTGTGATCATGTTCGATATTTGAGAATTTATATGTAAGCCTGCATGTGTATTTCTTTGTGTGTATGATTTGTGTGCACAGTTGGTACGCTTTTCTGTGCAGAGATGGGATGCATGTTTGTGTTTTGTTCATATTTGTGTTTAGGTGAGTGTTCATTTCTGGGTGTGTGTTTGTTTGTGTGATTACATCTGCTGGGTGAACAACAACTTGCCTCCTCCACCTTCTGAAATCACTGTAGCGTAGGGGAGGCAGCATGGCGCTCAGTCAATGTATCCCAATTCAATTCTCTCCTGAGTCTCTTGGCCTTGATCACTGCGGCAGATGCCCGGAAGGAATGGATTTTCACTGATCCAGGTGCAGCACAGCACAGCAGTGGTCTTACGGTATGAAAGCCCAGGGCGAGGGACTTTCACAGATTTTAGATCCGTGTCCATGCCGTGAACAGTCCCCTGTTAAAGGTCTCGCACGTGATCTGAGAACAATGAACATTGTCCATTCTGAGGTAAACTTAGAGCTGGGTCATGTTCATTAAACACCAAAGGGAAAGAAACAGACGGAAACAAGAAGGGACTACCTTAAACTATCCAAGAAGAGTTTTACTACGGTGTGCTCTACTGAACAGGACCCTGGCATTATCAAACACAGTCCACTCAACCTAACCTACCTGACGACTCACCTTGGAATAGATGCCATTGGCTGTCGGTTGTAGTCAATGTAAAAGATGGGTTGGACATTTGTCATTGGAGCTTGTAGCCATCAATTTGTTCCATATCTGTTGCTATCATTAACATGAATCTGTGTGTACTTGGCTCAGCCCTTAATGATATTGGCAGTGATGTGAGGGCCACGTTGAGGAACATCTGCACTTGTAGGGCAGAGGCCTGTGTGAATTGAAAGGAAGAGACACTCCGTTATCAATTTGGGAGCTCTCACACACACAAACACACACACACAGATGACCTACACAAACAAACAGATGTACACATATAGACCAACATGCATGTATTTATTCAAATACTAAGCCATCACACTCATGCTTGTGAATAAACATGAAATAACTGAATGACCCCATTATAATTCTCAATGCTGAGTTTCAAGATAATGCAAATTCTCACACATTTGAAACAAATAGACATAGCTCAAAACCACAACAAGTGACAATTACAAGTAAAATTTAAAGAGCCAAACTCTTCATGTCAATAGGAATAACAATAATTGAATCTCCCATTGTGTAAATGATTAACACTCAACACAACAAACAACTCAAGGTATTTCAACTTTAGTATCTTTGACAAATGACCCACTCAAAACAATAACTTAAACATATTGACATGTACTGTACATATTCAAAAATGTATCCAACATGTGACCAGAGGATTTTATATTCTGAAGTCATTTCAAAACCCAGACAAAGTCGAATAAGCAAAGATTATTACTTCTGTTACAACTATTCAGAGACTATTTCAAAATGTCGATAACCTCGCTCAATACAATTTAGTAAACACCAGGCCTGACACAATATGGAGAAATATCCTAGTACTCCTGACAACATTTCAGTAAATGCAACAAGTATTAAATCGTTAGAGAAAGATTTAGAAAAACTCAAAATAGACAAATAAGATACAGTGCATTTAGAAGGTATTTTCCACATTCTGTTACATTACAGCCTTATTCTGAAATTGATTAAATTGTTTGATTACCTCATCAATCTACACACAATATCCCATAATGACAAAGCAAAAACGGTTTTATTTTTAGAAATGTATTTAAGAAACTGAAATTTACATTTACTTAAGTATTCATACCCATTTCTCAGTACTTTGTTGAAGCACCTTTGTCAGAGATTACAGCCTTGAGTCTTCTTGGGTATGACATGACAAGCTTGGCACACCTGTCACGTTCTGATCATAGTTCTGTTATTTTAATCTTTGTTTTAGTATGGTCAGGGCGTGAGTTGGGGTGGGCAGTCTGTTTGTTTTTCTATGTTGGTTTTTGAGTTCGGCCTAGTATGGTTCTCAATCAGAGGCAGCTGCCAATTGTTGTCCCTGATTGAGAGTCATACTTAGGTAGCCTGGTTTTCACTTTTGGTTTGTGGGTGTTTGTTTCAGTGTGTGTGTTTGGGCCACACGGTACTGTTTCGGTTTTGTAAATTCACGTCATCGTTTATTGTTTTGATTCAGTGTTCAGTGCTTTCTTTAATTAAAATCATCATGAACACTTATCCCGCTGCGCTTTGGTCCGATCCTTACTCCTCCTCAGACGAAGAGGACGATATCCATGACAGAAACACCCACCACAAGAGGACCAAGCAGCGTGGTAACGGGCAGCAGCAACAGCGGCCGAAAACACAAGACTCCTGGACTTGGGAGGAGATTTTGGACGGAAAGGGAACTGGGCACAAGCAGGGGAATATCGTCTCCCTAAAGCAGAGCTGGAGGCAGCGAGAGCGTAGAGGCGCCGGTATGAGGAGGCAGCACGGCAGTGCGGCTGGAAGCCCGAGAGGCAGCCCCAAAAATGTCTTGGGTGGGGCACACAGGGAGTGTGGCTAAGTCAGGTAGGAGACCTTAGCCAACTCCCCGTGCTTACCGGAGAGCGAGAGGGACCGGGAAGGCTCCGTGTTATGCGGTGGCGCACACTGTGTCCCCGGTGCGTGTGCATAGCTCGGTGCGGTACATTCCAGCTCATTGTATCGGCCGGGCTAGAGTGGGCATCGAGCCAGGTGCCATGAACCGGGGACACATGGCTCCAGCCTTACGCATGGTGTCCCCGGTTCGCCAGCACAGCCCAGTGCGGGCTATTCCACCTCGCTGCACTGGCCTGGCTACGGGGAGCATTCAACCAGGTAAGGTTGGGCAGGCTCGGTACTCAAGAGCTCCAGTGCGCCTGCACGGTCTGGTCTATCCGGTGCCACCTCCACGCACCAGGCTGTCTCTCCGTCTTCTCCCTACATGTGCTCCAGCGCTGCCCAGTGCCGCCAAAGTGTCGGAGCCTCCCGCCTGTCCTGAGCCGCCGGAGCCTCCCACCTGTCCTGAGCCGCCGGTGCCTCCCGCCTGTCCTGAGCCGCCGGAGAGTCCCGTCTGGTCTGAGCCACCAGAGTCTCCTGTCTGTCCTGAGCCGCCGGAGCCTCCCGCCTGTCCTGAGCCGCCGGAGCCTCCCGCCTGTCCTGAGCCGCCGGAGCCTCCCGCCTGTCCGGCGCCGCCGGAGCCTCCCACCTGTCCGGCGCCACCGGAACCTCCCGTCCATCCGGGACCCAATGCTAGGGTCCCCAGTCGGAGGTCGGAGGCGAGGGTCGCCGCTCATAAGAGGCCACGTGGGCGGTTGAGGAGGCGGACAAAAACGCCCACCCAGACCCTCCGCCATAGGTTCAGGTTTTGCACTCAGAGTCCGCACCTTTGGGGGGATACTGTCACGTTCTGATCATAGTTGGGTTTCACTTTTGGTTTGTGGCTGTTTGTGTCCGTGTGTGTGTTTGGGCCACACGGTACTGTTTCGGTTTTGTAAATTCACGTCATCGTTTCTTGTTTTGATTCAGTGTTCATTAAAATCATCATGAACACTTACCACGCTGCGCTTTGGTCCGATCCTTACTCCTCCTCAGACGAAGAGGACGATATCCGTGACAACACCTGTATTTGGGGAGTTTCTCCCATTCTTCTCTGCAGATCCTCTAAAGCTTTGTCGGTTTGGATGGGGAGCGTCACTAAACAGATATTTTCAGGTCTCTCCAGAGATTTTAGTTTGCTCCAGACATGATGCTTGGCATTCAGGCCAAGGTCATGTGCCTTTTACTGAGGAGTGGCTTCCATAAGTTAAACACGAAATAAGTTTGACATGAAATAAGTTTGACATGCACATACATTAATACAGCACTAGACAAGGAAGGTCAAAAATACTTTCACACACATTGTACAGTTCCACATTCACTCACACAAGTACAGTTTTATCAAAGATACTTACTTACACGCACAAACACAATATATAACCCCCCTCACACACACCACAACTCTCTTCAACCCCCCCTCCATCCCCTCACCTACCTCCTGGAGATGGCATGGTGTATCTCACTCCTGATGTGTACTGATGAGGCCTGTCAGAGCTTAGCGCGGCATGCTAACGGATAATCTCATTCACTCTGGATGGATCTGGAGCTTGGGAGCATCTGCCGATGCTAAAGCTACTGCTAATTGCTAATGCTGGGTCTGCACAGGCTCACCAAAGCCACATGGCTCCCATAATCTCATGAAGTCACATTGCTATGCATATCACCTAATGGCATTAGTGTCAGATGGGATGATAAAGACGGGGGCCAGGCTTGAGTTAATTAGCTCTAACTATGACTCACCCCCACCGGTATTCACAGATTGCTAGGGTGTCCGCATGAAGGGGAGGGAGATCACAAAGAGAAAGAGAGGGGAGAAAGAGAGAAGGAGAGAAAGGAGTTGATGGAGGGAGATTATAAAGAGAACGAGAGGGGAGAAAGAGAGAGGAGTTGATGGAGGGAGATTATAAAGAGAACGAGAGGGGAGAAAGAGAGGGAAAGACGGGAATTGATGGATGGAGATTATAAAGAGAGAGAGGGGAGAACGAGAGAGGGAAAGATGGGAATTGATGGATGGAGATTATAAAGAGAAAGAGAGGAGAAAGAGCGATGGAGAGATGTGAGTTGAATGAGGGAGATTATAAAGAGAAAGTGAGGGGAGAAAGAGATGGAGAGATGGGAGTTGATGGAGGGAGATTATAAAGAGAGAGCGGAGAAAGAGAGAGGGAGGAAGAGGGGGGAGGGAGAGGAGTTGATTGAGGGAGATTATAAAGAGAAAGAGAGGTGGAGAAATAGAGATGGAGAGATGGGAGTTGATGGAGGGAGATTATAAAGAGAAAGAGAGGGGAGAAAGAGTGATGGAGAGATGGGAGCTGATGGAGGGAGACTATAAAGAGAAAGAGAGGAGAAAGAGAGAGGGAGGAAGAGAGGGGAGGGAGAGGAGTTGATGGAGGGAGATTATAAAGAGAAAGAGAAAGAGAGATGGAGAGAGAGGAGGAGATGGAGGGAGATTATAAAGAGAAAGAGAGGGGAGAAAGAGAGATGGAGAGAGAGGAGGAGATGGAGGGAGATTATAAAGAGAAAGAGAGATGGAGAGATGGGAGTTGATGGAGGGAGACTATAGTTGATGGAGGGAGACTATAAAGAGAAAGAGAGGGGAGAAAGAGAGAGAGAGGGAGAGAGAGGAGGAGATGGAGATCATAAAGCGGGAGCGAGGGAAGAAAGAGATGGAGATGATAAAGAGGAGGGAGGGAGGAAGAGAGCGGGAGGGAGGGTGTGAGAGATGATACAGAGGAGAGAGGGAGGAAGAGAGGGGAGGGAGGGTGTGAGAGATGACAAAGAGGAGATGGGAGGGAGGGTGTGAGAGATGATACAGAGGAGAGAGGGAGGAAGAGAGGGGAGGGAGGGTGTGAGTGATGATACAGAGGAGAGAGGGAGGAAGGTGAGGGGAGGGAGGGTGTGAGAGATTATACAGAGGAGAGAGGGAGGCAGAGAGGAGGGGAGGGTGTGAGAGATGATAGAGGAGAGAGGGAGGAAGAGAGGGGAGGGAGGGGGTGAGAGATGATACAGAGGAGAGAGGGAGGAAGAGGGGGGAGGGAGGGTGAAATATTTGATAAAGAGGAATGAGGGTGGAATAGAGGGGAGGGAGGGTGAAAGATTTGATAAAGAGGAGAGAGGGAGGAAGAGAGGTGAGGGAGGGTGTGAGAGATGATAAAGGGGAGGGCGGGAGTGGAGGCAGGATTTACACTATACAGTATTTACAAAGGTATGGACACCCTCAAATAAGTGGACAGGTCTATAAAATCCAGCATACGGCCATGCAATCTCCATAGGAAAAAACATTCGCAGTAGAATAACCTTACTGAAGGGCACAGTGACTTTCAACACTGCACCGTCATATGATGCCAACTTTCCAACAAGTCAGTTTGTCAAATTTCAACTGTAAGTGTTGGTATTGTGAAGTGGAAATGTCTAGGATCAGCAGCGTCTCAGCCGCGAAGTGTTAGGTCACACAAGCTCACAAAATGGGACCCTGGGAGTACTGAAGCGCGTACCGTGTAAAAATCGTCTGTCCTCGATAGCAACACTCACAACCAAGTTCCAAACTGCCTCTGGAAGCAAGGTCAGCACAAGAACTGTTTGTCGGGAGCTTCATGAAATGGGTTTCCATGGTCGAGCAGCCACATACGTTGGCTGGAGTGGTGTAAAGCTTGCCGCCATTGGAGCAGTGGAAAGCCTTCTTTGGAGTAATGAATCATGCTTCACGATCTGGCAGTCCGACTGATGAATTTGGATTTGGCGGATGCCAGGAGTATGCTACCTGCCCGAATGCATATTGCCAACTGTCAAGTTTGGTGGAGATTGAATAATGGTCTGAGACTTTTTTTCGTGGTTCAGGCTAGGCCCCCTAGTTCCAGTGAAGGGAAATCTTAACGATACAGCATAGAATGACATTTTAGACTATTCTGCGCTTCCAACTTTGTGGCAACAGTTTGGGGAAGACTCTTTCCTGTTTCAGCATGATAATGCCCCCATGCAATGAATTGGAACGCTGACTGCGAGTCAGGCCTAATCGCCCAACATCAGTGCCCGACCTCACTATTGGTCTTGTGGCTAAATGGAAGCAAGTCCTCACAGCAATGTTCCAACATCTATTGGAAAGCCTTCACAGAAGAGTGGAGGCTGTTATACCAGCTTAAGGGGTACCAACTCCATATTAATGCCCATGATTGTGGAATGAGAGGTTCAATGAGCAGGTGTCCACATACTTTTGGTAATGTAGTGTACTCACAGTTTAAATACATTGAATTTGGGAGTCAATGGTTATTATTAGATATGTAGTGTCATCTTTACAGTGATGGGTCAAAATGCTGATGGAGGCCGGAGCATGCTGTGGAGAAAGCCTTTGTTCAACTGAAATTGGTATTTAATGCAGGTAAAACGAAGTAAATGTACCATACAAGTATAATGCTTAAAAATGTATCTGAGGATTTTATGCATATGTACAATATTGATTGTTTACCCGCGTATAAATATCTGAGCATAATAATTAAAACGGGCTTGCTTTATAGGAATAGGTCATGCCTTTCGTTAAATAGCAGAAAACAGGATATAGATTATTGTGATATTGTCTGTCTGAATCCAGCTGCCACTGTATTGAAGCCTTTGGATTCATTACGGGCAACAGGTACAGTACACAAGCCCTCTTTGAAGTCCTGTAGATTGATGCATTACACTCTTTTTGTTTATAAAGCCCTCTTGCACAAACGTCTGTCATACCTGACTTAATGTTTAACCTACAGATGTACTATCTATATTTTTTGTAATTACAAAGCTCAGCTGTAGCAGACCAACCAGCTCTCACAGTCTCACGTCAGAATTAGACGTTCATCCATGTTTCTCAAACGTCAAATTTCAAAGTTGTTCCAAAGGTTAAATTAAGACATTAACGCCAAGGTAACAGAAGTCACTGTTGCCCCCTAGTGGTCATCTCCCAACGTCCTCAGACATGGATGGATATCGAATAATGACTTATATCACGGTGACCTGGCTGACATTGATCTCAACATTACTCCTTGTCAAGGTTCAATAAATAATCAATGCAATTATATGTTATTCAGCCCTGACTATTTACAATACTTTGGAGTGCACAGCAGCGAGTGACATGAAAGTTTATCTTTCTCCTTTTGACCTTTTAGGGTACATGTGTGTGTGTGTGTGTGTGTGTGTGTGTGTGTGTGTGTGTGTGTGTGTGTGTGTGTGTGTGTGTGTGTGTGTGTGTGTGTGTGTGTGTGTGTGTGTGTGTGTGTGTGTGTGTGCGTGTGTGTGTGTGGACACATGTGGACACTTGGAGGGAGGTTTTCATCATGTGCCTGTGCATGTGTGTGTGTGCACAAGCATTCTTGTAATTCACATTCACTTTCACTTCCAAGGAGTTCAAGCAAAGTAAACCCATAAGCGATTAACCCGACTTGACGTTTTTCACTCAAAGGAAATAGTATTGTGCCTCATCTTGTGGGTGGTTTCTTTCAAAAAAATAACAAATTTATGCTGAAATATACACATTTGCAAAGCCCTTCCCTTCCATGCTGTTCATGGAAGCATCTGAACCTGTAGGAGCTACTGTATAGGAGGGATGTTTTAGAGAATGGAGAGATGCCGCAGTAGTGTATACCTCATTGGGGCCATAAATTGGGGTTGTTGTGTGTGTAGAATTGAGCACATTGATTATTTTTTTCCTTCACTTCTCCACTCTCTCTCTGGTCATGTCTGTTTCTCATAGCCTTATTCTCTACTTCTTACACACTCTTAATTTAGTCTCTCTTTCTCTCTTTTTCTTTATTTCCCATTACTATCTCTTTCAATCTTTCTATTTTCTCTTTCTGTCACAATCTCCATCTCTCTCTTTCCTTCATAACATTTCTCTTTTTTCGTCTCTCCCTGTCTCTTGCCACAGAGCCTCAGTCAAAGCTCACAGGGTCATATCGTTCCATTAGTTCCACTACTGTGATCACGGCAGTCACTAACCCACACCACTCCACTCCACACATACATAGTACACACACAAACAGGTGCATATACAAGTACACACACACCCAAAGATACACACACAAATACGAACAAACAAAGGTGCAAGTACACATACACACACACACAAAGACACAGGTGCATGAACACACACAGACAGACGCACATAGAGGTGCGTGTAGACACACACACACACATACACACACAGACACACACACAGCACATGTCTGAAATTGGAGCCTTGCGATGCGTTTCCACTCACTAAGCCACTGCCTATCACAACACTACTGACCCTTTAACTGTTGTTTTGACAGTGGATTTAAAAGTGGATATGTAAAAAATCTTCACTTGACCTTATTGGTCAACCCCGCTGCCCATTAAGAGGGCTGTATGAAAGACAGGAATTCAGTTGGTGTGGGATACATTATTTCACCATTCCTGTAGTAAAGACCTTGAGGAGTAGGAATATGTCAAATAAATGGTTAAAATGTACAAATAGAAAAAGCAAGAATTTTGCAAAATGTGCTAAACCAGGTGGTTGATAGTTCAACATAAGGTACAGCAAGGTATATTAGTTAATGTAGAGACAAATGATTGTGGATTTTTTTGTTGTCATGAAGTTAATTTACAAATAAATTGCTATTTAGCAAGTTTGCTGACTCGCTAGCTAGCTGGTATTATGACATGAGTATGACATTGTAATTCGTGTTGTTTAATATTTTAGGGACTCCTGAGAAAACCAGCAAACCAGGCTGTCGTCTTGGGAAACAGTGGATGTAACGAATCTAGCTAGCTAAAGCATTTACTGCAAATTGAATGTACAATTGTGTAAGCTTGCCTTGCCGTGCAATGCAGCTGAAGTAACATAGCTAGTTAACTATTCACTTGTTTATTGTGTAGTGGAGGATAAAAATAACTCTATGCCTATGGATGTGTAGCAAGCTACAGCATGCAGCTGATCTGTGTATGGACCCAGAAACGTTATGTTCTGAAATAATATCCATATCAATCTATGAACCTCAGCTATCTTCAAGTTATTACCGCGCATGAGATCCCCACATTGTAGCCTGTACATTGAATATATTCACTGATCATGTACTCTTCCTTGGCAAATGAAGGTGTGGTTCAGGTATAAATCTCTGAGACATTCTTTATCAGTCATATCCAATACCAGGTGTATCAAACTCCATTATTTGAATGATGCTATGTCTGCATGTAAGTATTACAATTATACACTTCAACAGTGTTTACCACTCCTGCTCCTGGGACATCAATGATTACACATTGTAACTATGCAATAGACTAGAAACATGATTGATTTGTAATTCATATATACAGAAATACACCTATGCATATCTAACTCCCTTCATCTGTATTAATCTGAGCACACAGGATAGTATTTCAATGAGATACTTAATTTCAACCAGTGGAGAATGTGAAACACTTCATTGAAAGTTCATTATCCAGGTGGAATAAATACATGCATTATACATTTTATAATTGATATTATATTATAAATACAAGTTCAATCTGCACTTCAATGCATATATGGTGTGCATTCTAAAAAAGAGGAGGAAAGATGAGGTGGGCAGAGAGCTGTAGAAGACAGAAAGGGAAAGAGGTAAAACAGAGGATCAGGGAAGACAGCATATGATTAATGAATTACAGTGCTACCCTAATATTCTCTCAGTTCATCACAATTACATAGTGTCTCTAGCGTTGTCTCCTAACCAGCCTTGGGCTCCCAGTCAACCCGAAGGTTATCTTAAGAGCGGGTGAGGTGGCGATGACGGGACTGGTTTCCTCCCTCACATCAAAACATACCTGCAGACGAGAGACAGATGGATAGAGAGAGCATGATAAAGCTTTTCAAAAACAAAAATGTGCACCCTTTGAGTCCCCAGGACCAGGACTGAGAACCTCTGCTCTTCATTGGGACCTCTTAATCTGCAGACAGAAAACCTCACAAGAAGTGTACTTTTTACACAAAACTACATGCTCTATCCAGAATAGCCTACTCTATCACTTTGACAGGCTGGGCCTGCTATCCTTTCAACCTCCTCCAAAAAATACAAATATTTGCCATTATCAAGAGTGGACCTTGGGCTAAAACAATATCCTTTATAGTTTGGGAGGACTGCAACTAAAAAGGCTGGAGACTCATAACTATTCGAAGAGCATGCATGTATATGTCCTGAACAAAAGATGAGGAGTCAGTGGAGTTCCCTTGACATTGCAGAACAGCAAGATTCTCAGTAGACAAGGGGCATGCGATGTCAGGAACAATGACCCCATTGTCAGTGTTTCCAGATTCCAGATTATCCTCCTGATAAAGCATGTCCTCCACCTGCTGAATCTGAAATGCTCAAAACAAACAAATCTGTATTAGTGATGATAAATTTGGCAGCAGCAGGGGCTTGAAAATGGCGGAGTGTTTATGTGGTGTAAATCTTAAAATTAGCAGCTGACATCTTAAGTTTTTTTTAATGCATGTGAGACAGGTTCCATGTACATTAAGACAGGCAGAGAGGAAGAGAGAAAAATAACACAGAACAGCTACTTAGGGATAGGGGGCAGTATTCAGAAGTTTGGATGAATGAGGTGCCCAGCGTAAACTGCCTGTTACTTAGGCCTAGGATGTGCATATAATTGGTAGCATTGGATAGAAACCACTCTAAAGTTTCCAAAACTGTTAAAATAATGTCTGTGAGTATAACAGAACTGATATAGTAGGCGAAAACCTGAGGAGAATCCACCCGGAAAAAAGGTTTTTTGGAGGTGACACCATTTAAAATGCCTGTCTATGGGGAAATCAATGGACATTTTAGGGTACCTAAGGATTGATTAGAAACGTTGTTTGACTTGTTTGGATGAAGTTTATTGGTAACGTTTGGGATTCATTTTGTATGCATTTTGAACAAGGGGAAACCGGTGGATTATTGAATGAAGCACTGTATTTTTCGAACAAAATTACTACTTGTGATGTAGCTTGGACCCTTTGGATTCCAAACAGGGAAACAGGGGAAGATCTTCAGAGGTAAGTAATTTATTTTATCGCTATTTCTGACTTTCGTGATACCTCTGCTTGGTTGGAAAATGTATGTATGCGGGGCGCTGTCCTCAGGTAATCGCATGGTGTCCTTTTGCCGTAAAGCCTTTTTGAAATATGACAAAGCGGCTGGATTAACAAGAAGTTATGCTTTTAAATGATGTATGACACTTGTATTTTCATTAATGTTTAATATTACGACCTTTGTATTTTGAATTTCGCGCTCTGCAATTTCACCGGATGTTGTCGAGGCCGGGCATTAGCGGTACGCCTAGCCTATCCCAAATTACCTCTGGTTATGGACACTTGTGCCAGCAATAAAGCTTCCACGGCCTGTTCCTCAGACAGTGAACAGACATCTGGCAATATCTACATTTTCAACCTTTTGATAAGCTCGCACTCTGAAAGTAAAGAAAATAGCTTATTTTTTGTAGATATGAAAACATTAACTGAGATATGACCGTTCAATCCAAAGCAGCAGATGTCATTTTCAGGATATGTCAATACAGCACAGAAAGCTTAACACCAGACTGATATTGTGGTTGTTCATTAGGTGATGGGGAATATGCAATAATGTATACAAAATAATATACTTACCTAACCTGAAAATCCATCTATACTGCCAAAGATGACAATGTTGTATCTTGAAAAAAAGCAATGGAGTTAAAAGTCAAACGTTTAACCTATTAACCTGCTTCATTATTTATGTATTACCAGTTGATGAGTTGATGAAGAACAACTCCAATTTTATACATCATTGAAATTTTGTCTACGAATAAGTAAGTATAAAAAAGTTTAACCTTTTGTGACTAGGGGGCAGTATTTTCCTTTTTGGAAAAATAACGTTCCCGTAGTAAACGGGATATTTTGTCAGGACAAGATGCTAGAATATGCATATAATTGACAGCTTAGGATAGAAAACACTCCAAAGTTTCCAAAACTGTAAAATATTGTCTGTGAGTATAACAGACCTGATATTGCAGGCGAAAGCCTGAGAAAAATCCAATCCGGAAGTGACTCATCTTTTGAAAGCTCTGCGTTCCAATGTGTCCCTATTGAGCAGTAAATGGGCTATCAACCAGATTACTTTTTCTCCATATTCCCCAAGGTGTCTACAGCATTGTGACGTAGTTTTACGCATTTATGTTGAAGAATACCCGTAAGCGGCTACATTGCGCAACTGGTCACCTGATGGCTCCCAGAGTGATTCTCGCGTAAAATACAGAGGTAGCCATTATTCCAATCGGTCCTACTGAAAAACCAATTGTCCCGGGGGATATATTATCGAATAGATATTTGAAAAAGACCTTGAGGATTGATTATAAACAACGTTTGCCATGTTTCTGTCAATATTATGGAGCTAATTTGGAATATTTCTTGGCGTTTTCGTGACTGCAATTTCCGGCCGATTTCTCAGCCAAACGTGAAGAACAAACGGAGATATTTTGCCTGCAAAAAAATAATATTTTTTGAAAAAAGGAACATTGGCTATCTAACAGGGAGTCTCGTGAGTTAAAACATCCGAAGCTCATCAAAGGTAAACGATTTAATTTGATTGCTTTTCTGATTTCCGTGACCAAGTTACCTGCTGCTAGCTGGACAAAATTCTATGCTAGGCTATCGATAAACTTACACAAATGCTTGTCTAGCTTTGGCTGTAAAGCATATTTTGAAAATCTGAGATGACAGGGTGATTAACAAAAGGCTAACCTGTGTCACAATATATTTCACTTGTGATTTTGATGAATAGGAATATCTTCTAGGAATATTTATGTCCGTTGCGTTATGCTAATTAGTGTCAGTTGATGATTACGCTCCTGCACGCGGGATGGGGAGTCACTAGAAGTTAAATAACTTCTTAGATTTGATGGAGACATTATACATCTTAGCACCTTATCACTATATGATTTGTATCATTGTGGACGAGAGACAGGGGAGCAGGAACAGAGTATTTTTACCGAGCAATGCAACAAAGCTGGATCATTCTGGCAATGATACCTGCACCGTCTACATGCTGCAAAGACTCTTGGCCCATTGATCTGGGACTTCCTTTGACCATTCTAAAGCTCGAAAGGGGCATCCTTGCTTTAACTTCTTGACGCTACCCTTCCCTTAAGCAGGATAATTGTCATCAGCAACCGCTGAATAGCATAGTGCCTCAGTCAAATAATATTATTAAAAATATCAATATTCATGAAATCACAAGTGCAATATTGCAAAACACAACTTAGCCTTTTGTTAATCCACCTGTCGTCTCAGATTTTGAAATGATGCTTTACAGCGAAAGCAATCCAAGCGTTTGTGTAAGATTATCGATCGCATGACAAAACGTTAAGTACACTTAGCATCAGGAAAATCAGAAAAGCAATCAAATTAATGGCCCTGACTTTCTGGTCTAACTCTTCATCTAACATATCAGAATAGCATTCCCTGACAGACATATTGTGTTCTTTCATCCTTCTGTAAAAATATCTAACCATTACACGTCATGAATTATGATAATATATCGACTATGAAACAAATAGGACATGGCCTACTTATGAGTTGCCATGAAAGAAAGTTAGATGAATTCAACTGAAAATGGCGAGAACAGTCGTTCGTAGCTAAATGTTTTTGGTTAGCTTGAGAATAATAATTTCATGATTTATTATTTGACGGTATGTATGTATGTATCTATGTAATATAGTAGAATGTCATGAACCAACACTGAATCGTAGGAGCTAACTACTAGCTATGTAGAAGTTGGACGGAAGAATGCCCAATGCTGCTTACCTGAGATCCCATCATCACACAGTCCTTTGTAGGTGTCCACTATGAATTCCTTTGTGTCGGAAAGAAAGGCTGAACAGTATTGGCTGTAGCCAAACTGACACTAAAAAATGTGTTGAACCCCAGACTCCCGCGTGGCCTCCCTGTCTCTGGTAATGCAAATATGGAATACTATCAAATGTTTCTCAATGATGCCCTCTGGTGGTCAAACTAGCACTAACTTTCATTAACATAAAAAAATGGCAAAAAATTAAATGACGTGCCACAGAATTCTGCTGCAGCCTGCATGGTGTCCCGCAGTATGATGCAACTTTTAAAGGAGGAACCACTGTACTAAAAAGTTTTCCTTGCTATCCAAAATCCTTGCTCCAGCCAAATGCTACGCCACGCCTACGGATGTCTGTTTCTTCTCCACATTGAGACTGGATCTGAGCAAAACCCCGACCATCTTTAGAATGTAAATCCATTCTAGACTGACTGATTGGTCCCAGAAACCAATGGGTTGCGCCAGAACACACATGGGTATAGCGGCATTTAGAAAATTCGTATGAAAAAGTAGTCGTTTTTTTCTCATTTTTTTTATATTGGTGGAAAATATGAGAAAATTCTTGACAACACACTTTATTTTGCAATATAAATTGGTTAAACCGCATTTCTGTAACGGTTTTCATGCGGTGAAAGAGAGTCGGACCAAAATGCAGCGTGTAGATTGCGATCCATGTTTAATGAAAAAACGTAAAACACGAATCAATACAAATACTACAAAACAAAAAGAACGTAACGAAAACCGAAACAGCCTATACTAGTGTAAACTAACATAGAGTCAGGAACAAGGACACTAAGGACAATCACCCACGAAACACACAAAGAATATGGCTGCCTAAATATGGTTCCCAATCAGAGACAACGAGAATCACCTGACTCTGATTGAGAACCGCCTCAGGCAGCCATAGACTAACGCTAGACATCCCACAAAACCCCAAGACAAAAACACACCACAATAACCCATGTCACAACCTGGCCTGACCGAATAAATGAAGAATAAACATAATATATTTCGACCAGGGCGTGACAATTTCATGCTCCTAGGGGTCAATTAATCCATATTCACACTAAAGGTTGATTATAAAATAAGGCCTATAATAGTCATAAAAAAATATTTGTCAAATATTATCTCAAAATGTTGTCTGTGTGAAAGATGGTGGAAAAACCTGGATAATTTCATATTTAAGAGAACTGTTTTAGGGGACATTGCACTATACACCATCTAAAAATGCATTCATTTCAATGTAATTGAATATTCATGTTAGGGACACACAAAATTACCATTATTTGTTCAAATTTGAAAACATCTATCCTCATTTAACAATGCTTACCTTCCTATAAAACCATTGAAGCATATCTAAAGTAATTCATGTAATATTGTTGAGATGAGTAAAAATGTTATGCAAATTGCCATTCTAATGTGGCATTGCTGGTATTACTCCCTTTTGACCCCCTAACCACCAGGTAGAGCTCTGTAATTTCCAAAATAAACTAAGTTTGAAAAAACTATTTGAAGTTCGGTCCCGCTTTAAATAACATTTAGCTTATAAAGGCTTCATAAAGGATTAATAATGCCTTCATAAGAACAACATGAATGTGTTACTAAGCATCTATAATCGTATGTCATGCTTTACAAAGGGGTCATAAATGTGGCATAACCGAGTGACAATCATCAATGTCAAATGTGACATAAACCGTGTTGAATATGTAAACATGTGCTTATGTCACGATTTCCGCCACTTTTCATTTTCCATTTGTTTTGTCTTTGTTTTCTACACACCTGGTTTCAAAGCCCCCATTACATGTTAATTATTTAACCCTCTGGTTTCCCCCATGTTTGTGTGTGTGTTTGTTTTATTGTTCAGGCTGTTACTGACGGCTGGTATTTTGTTGCTGGGTTTTGTCATTACGCCCATTTATTTCGTCGTACCGGTATATTTTGCCCACACCATAGTATTGTGTTTATACTGGTATTGTCTTGTATTAAATACCTTGTCCACGCATCTCAGCTCTCCTGCGCTTAACTCTCTTCACCAGTTACCCACAGCCTTGACAGCTAGTCTGTTTCTATGTATTTTGGCCTGATATGGTTCTCAATCAGTGGCAGGTGTTTGTTGTTGTCTCTGATCGGGAATCATATTTAGGTAGCCTGTTTTGTATTGTGGTTTGTGGGTTATTGTCTATGTGATGATGCATGTTTGCACTCAGTTTTGATAGCGGTCATGTTTGTCTTGTTATTTTGTTTGTTCGTTTAGTGTACTTCGTGTTTTTTCATCTATCATTAAAAGGATGTATTCACACGATGCTGCGCTTTGGTCTCCTCACTACGACGATCGTGACAGTCTTATCTGACCAGAGGACCTTCTTCCATATGTTTGGGGAGTCTCCAACATGCCTTTTGGCGAACACCAAACATGTTTGCTTAATTGTTTTCTTTAAGCAATGGCTTTTTTTCTGGCCACTTATCTGAAAAGCCCAGCTCTGTGGAGTGTACGTCTCAAAGTGGTCTTATGACAGATACTCCAATCTCCGCTGTGAAGCTTTGCAGCTCATTCAGGGTTATCTTTGGTCTCTTTGTTGCAATATAATTAATTATGTGACTTCTGAAGGTAATTGGTTGCACCAGATCTTATTTAGAGCCTTCATAGCAAATGGGGTGAATACATATGCACGCACCACTTTTCCTTTTTCTTCACAAAAAAATTTACAAGTCATTTTTTTTTCATTTAACTTCACTATTTTGCGTATGTCCATTACATGACATCAAAATAAAAATCCATTTAAATTACAGGTTGTAATGAAAGAAAATAGGAGAAACACCAAAGGGGTTGAATACTTTTGCAAGGCAAAACTATTCATCCCCTTTGGTGTTTCTCCTATTGTATGTCATATTATACAAAGGGTGTTTTGGAATTCCCATTGTTAGAGCCTCTCCTGCCAATCATATACAGTATGAGACAACATATACATGGCCACGTTCATATAAAGTGGCATTGTTTACTAGCAATCCACTACCGCTACTACTTTTAAAACTACTATTCTTAGCACCTGTTAGTCATAATGGATGATTTTAAAGTCACTTCTGATTTGTTTATTTGTCGCTGGACTACGGGCAGGCCTAACCCGTAACTTAAATGAGCCGCCTCTAAGCCAGTCTTGGTGCCCGATGAGAGATACTGAGTTCTTGAATTCAAACAATGTCTTTGCTGGTATCATAAAAGAGCTGAGGACAGGAACAGAACCAGCCAACACCCGCAATAGGATTTGTAGCAGGACCGACAAATCCTCTGCAAGTCCGAAGCCTTGAGCCCCGCCAATACTGGAGGATTACTGAAAAAGGTGTGGTTTGATTTGCAGTTGCACTTTGGCCAAAGATGCAATGAAGGAAATTGCACACTGAAGCCAGACTCCTTCGTAATAAATGAGGACAAAAATGGATTGAGATACGCAACACTGAGTTTCAATGAAAAAAACACCACAATCCAATGGAAAACGACAGAGGGAATCGTCGCGGCTGCATGTAGGAGAACCTAAGGAAGGACCTCTGCCCGGTGGCATCGCTAGAAAAATCTCTCTCTAAATTACCCGAACAACCTTTTATCTATACCCCAGACAAAAGCTCTCTGATAATGACACCGTGTGGTAAACCATGGAAGCAATGGGACTCAACACCCTTTCATCAATGCTGCCCTGTCTGTGCAAGGAATACGATTATGTTCAAATAGCCATGCTGCAATACAGCATATTAATAGAATAAACATAAAAATAATCATTGTCATTTCGTCATTAATAATCGCTCGCTCGCTCTCTCTAGGAAGCTGGCTCATCCCTTAGGTATGCCAACCACTGCATCATGACGACTACCTTCCAGTAGCTCTCTGATGCAGGTCTGGATGCCAGAGAGATAATGAGTGTGAGCGGGCACAGGGCTATTGGAAGCTGCCCATGGAAAACAGGAGGAGATGGGTTAACATTCTAACAGCTGTGTCCGACAAGGCAGTTGTTCTTGAGAAATGGCGCCTAATGAGACCAGACATTACACAGCTACTTCACTAACTGCACACTGAGTGTGTATCACAAATAAATAGCTGTCAATGCTGTGATCATCCGGGAAAAAAGTGTCATTGTGGTTGTTATTCTGATCCGCTGAATCAATGTCTTTGCTACAATGTTTCCGCATTGTTTTCAGAACCATGGACAGCGTCCCTACAAACCAAGGTTCTGGAACTATCAACCAGTGCTTGGGTTTTGCTTTACATTGCAGTCAATACGAAAATAAATAATGACCAGAGAACGTCTAAAATATCACTTGACAAGTGTTAGCGAATGTAGCATCATGTTTTGTCTAAAAATTGATAATTTGGGAAGTAATCTGGATTTTAAACGCTGGTAACCCGTTGTATAAAAGCAATAATAAACTCGGCTTCGCTCCGTGACTATGACCACATCACAGCCATGATAAAAATGTCTTAATGCATGGCCTCGAGTGTATTATTGCTTAATTTGGCATAGTTGGTTATGTCACACAGTTCTGCCACATTTATAGAGCATGTCTTACAGTTATAGAGGTTTTCTGACACATGTATTTAGTGTTCATTTAAAGCGGTACCAGAAGTTCTTATTTGAGTTGTAAGTATTATGATTTTAAGGTGAATTTTTTTTAAACGTGTTTTTCAAGAATATACAGTTCAATCTACATCTCTTTCAAACGGAGGGGGCAATTATGCTGTGTCTGTGCTATCAGTGTAAATTATGCTAAATCTACTCTGAGGGAAGCAAGAGAGAGAGAGCTGTAAGACAGAGAATGTTGGAGGGCGGTGAAGTTAAAGAAAGAGAAAAGATGCAGACTCACGGAGTGAGCATTGAGCATGAAGATAGAAAAGAGATAGAAAGACAGACAGGTGTCAAATGATGCTCACCTTCCTCTCCCCGCATCCAGATCACAACCACCACCTCACCACCTCATCGGTAACCTTGTCACCGAGCCCCGGTGTGGCTGTCAGACCCAGAGCCCAGTAGGATCAGCCCAGGTTAGCGTCACCCTGTGTTCCTTCCATCCTACCCCCTACCCTCCCCGTAACCCCCCTCGCTCAGCTCTTTCTCAACGACTTTTTAATGGAGAATCAGCAGCAATGGCCACTCAGGATGATTTTTTTTTTTTGCTTATATAGATTTTTTTTCACAAATTTCTGTGAATTTACTAAATCCGTAGCATAAAACTCCAAACCTGTTACACTTGTAAAGCAGAAAGTCTCATGTTAAAAAATTTGTTATTGTGCATTCATTTGGTTTGAAGAGATCTTTCAACAAAATCATTGATCCAAAATATAGGTTTACTGTGAAATACCTTTAGAACTGATTTAATCACCAAAAGACAAAATACCATCCAAAACACATGTTTCAAAATTGCCCTTTGAATGTAATATGCTCCAGTACCTTACACTGTTTTCACATTAGGCAATACATTCACATAACCCATTTAAAATGTACGACACATCCAATTTCCATCATTTCTATCCCATGTGTGATCATTGAAAGACATTTCACAATCATTAATGCAAACATGTATTTATTATTTAGATATAATTTCAACATACAGTGCATTTGTAAAGTATTCAGACCCTTCACTTTTTCCTCATTTTGTTACGTTACAACCTTTTTCTCTCTGGAATACATTTATTTTTCCCCTCATCAATCTACACACAATACCCCATAATGACATTAATTAAAAAATGGTTTTTAGAAATGTTTGCAAATTCATAAAAATTAAAAACTGAAATATAACATTTACATAATTATTCAGATCCTTTACTCAGTACTTTGTTGATGTCACGAATATTACCGAAGGTGACTCCCCTTCTTGTTCGGGTGGCGCTCGGCGGTCGTCGTCGCCGGTCTACTAGCTATCACCGAGCCGTTGTTCTGTGTTCCTTTGGTTTTGTCTGATTGGTATCACCTGTTTCTTGTTTGGTTGTTAGGGTAGGGTTATATATAGTTTGTTCAGCCCGCTTCTGTTTCGTGCGGGCTTGTTCGTCTGTTCTATGTTTGAGTGTATTTAGTTTGTATTTTGGGTTTCGCGCTGTCCGTTTATATTTCTGATCATTTGTTTTCCTACTTTTGTTCATGTTATTTTTCCGGGACATTAAAGCGTGTTTTTTCCCACATCTTTTGCTCTCTGCACCTGACTCCACACCTCCTCACTCATTTGTCGTAACAGTTGAAGCACCTTTGGCAATGAATATCACCTAGAGTCTTCTTGGGTATGACGCTACAAGCTTGGCACACCTGTATTTGGGGAGTTTCTCCCATTCTTCTAATAAGATGGGATCGTCGCTGCTCAGCTATTTTCAGGTCTCTCCAGAGATGTTGGATTGGGTGAGAAGAGAAACGATTGGTGAGAAAAGGCTCCTACTAGTTATATTTCTGTTTATGATTGTTTTTAAATTGCAAAACAAAAAGACTAAACTGTTTTCGCTTTGTCATGATTTATATTTACTTCATCCATTTCAGAAAAAGGCTGTAACGTAACAAAATGCGTAAAAAATAAAGGGTCTGAATACTTTCCCAATGCACTGTAGGTGTCACGGTCTTGGAAATGAGTGGACCAAGGTGCAGAGTGAGTATAGTTCCACGTATTTATTTAAGTGAAACTAACAAATAAAACAACACAACTGACAAAGACCGTGAGGACGTAGTGCAAAAACACACAAACCAACAATCAATATCAGGTGGGGAAAAAGCTTCCTAAATATTATCCCCAATCAGAGGCAACGATAAACAGCTGCCTATAAATGGGATCCACATTAGCACCAACATAGAAATATATATATACTAGATCACCCCCTAGTCACGCCCTGACCTACTACACCATAGAGAACTAAGGGCTCTCTATGGTCAGGTCGTGTCAGTACTCCCCCCCCCCAAAGGTGCGGACTCTGACCGCAAAACCTGAAACCAAATGGGGAGGGTAGGGGGGTGATTAGTGTCAGTGGCGGATCTGGTGCAGGTCATACATAGCCCCCGCCCAGACCCTGGATCCGGCCATCGTGCCGGGCTGAACACCGTGCCTGGACTGGGCACCGGCGCAAAGGAGGGCTCCGGCCTTGGAGCGGGCCTGAACGCCGTGTCTGGACTGGGCACCGGCGCAGAGGAAGGCTCCTGCACTGGAGCTGAACTGGACGCCGTGCCTGTACTGGGCACTGGCACAGAATAGGCACTGGCACAGAATAATGCACCCGGCCATGGAGCAGGACTGGACACCGTGCCGGGTACAACTTGCTCGGGAGAGGCAAAGGTCGAGTACTGCGTCTTCCCGAAACATGACCCGCCAAACCCCGCTTCTTAACACTCGCCTGCTTTACCCGGAAGCCAGCTACACCAATGTGTCGAGGGAACACTGTCCAACTGACAACCAAAGTCCAAGCGCCCGGCCCGCCACAAGGAGTCACTAGAGCACGATGAGCCAAGTAAAGCCCCCCCCCGGCCAAACACTCCCCTAACCTGGACTACGCTGGGCCAATTGTGTACCACCCTATGGGACTCCCGGTCACGGTGGTTGTGACACAGCCTGGGATCAAACCTGGGTCTGTAGTAACGCCTCAAGCAGTGCACCACTTGGGAGGCCCTGTTATTATGTCTTTTAACGTTCCTGTACGTGACTCAGTTTGTAAGAGCATGACACTAGCAACGTCAGATGTGTGGGTTTCGATACCCACTGGGGTCTCATACTAAAATGTGTTTAACCTCTAGCGTCGAGCAATCCCGTATCCGGGAGCGTAATCATAGCCTCAAGCTCATTAGCATAACGCAACGTTAACTATTCATGAAAATCTGAAATGAAATGAAATCAATGTATTGGCTCACAAGCTTAGCCTTTTGTTAACAACACTGTCATCTCAGATTTTCAAAATATGCTTTTCAACCATAGCTACACAAGCATTTGTGTAAGAGTATTGATAGCTAGCATAGCATTAAGCCTAGCATTCAGCAGGCAACATTTTCACAAAAACAAGAAAAGCATTCAAATAAAATCATTTACCTTTGAAGAACTTCAGATGTTTTCAATGAGGAGACTCTCAGTTAAGATAGCAAATGTTCAGTTTTTCCAAAAATATTTTTTTGTGTAGGAGAAATCGCTCTGTTTTGTTCATCACGTTTGGCTAAGAAAAAAACAGAAAATGCAGTCATTACAACGCCAAACTTTTTTCCAAATTAACTCCATTAATATCAACAGAAACATGGCAAATGTTGTTTAGAATCAATCCTCAAGGTGTTTTTCACATATCTATTCGATGATAAATCATTCGTCGCAGTTGCCTTTCTCCTCCGAACCAAATGGAAAAGTGCAAGCAGCTGGAGATTGCGCAATATTTTTGATGGAAGACACCAAGAGGACACCTGGTAAATGTAGTCTCTTATGGTCAATCTTCCAATGATATGCCTACAAATACGTCACAATGCTGCAGACACCTTGGGGAAATGACAGAAAGTGTAGGAGCCATATAAGGAGACATATAAGGAGACATTGGAACACAGCGCATTCAAAATCTGGGGCATTTCCTGTATGAAATTTTATCTTGGTTTCGCCTGTAGCATTAGTTCTGTGGCACTCACAGACAATATCTTTGCAGTTTTGGAAACGTCAGAGTGTTTTCTTTCCAAAGCTGTCAATTATATGCATAGCAGCCGAGCATCTTTTCGTGACAAAATATCTTTTTTAAAACGGGAACTTTTTTTTATCCAAAAATTAAAAGAGCGCCCCCTATATCGAAGAAGTTAAAACACAGTTGTCACTTTTGATAAAAGCGTTACAGTATTGTTTTGGCTAATGCAATTTTAGTAAAGCAGTGTGATCCCCACCCCAGCAACTTCATTACGGACACATGTTATTTGTACACATGCATTTGTTACATACAGTACATATCTGATCTTGTCAAATTCAGATTTAAAAAAAAACCCATTGTGAAGTAAAATCAAAATAGTCATCAACATAATAGTACATCACATGTTTCCGCTTTACAGACAGATTTTCATTATGTAGTACACTCCTCTCACTGTCAACTGCATTTATTTTCAGCAAACTTAACATGTTTAAATATTTGTATGAACATAAGATTCAACAACTAAGACATAAACTGAACAAGTTTCACAGACATGTGACTAACATAAATTGAATAATGTGTCCCTGAACAAAGGGGAGGGGGTAAAAATCAAAAGTAAAAGTCAGTATCTGGCGTGGCCACCAGCTGCATTAAGTACTGCAGTGCATCTCCTCCTCATGGACTGCACCAGATCTGCCAGTTCTTGCTGTGAGTTACCCCACTCTTCCACCAAGGATCTGTGAAGTTATTGTATTTCTACAAATTATCTTTGAAAGACAGAGTCCTGAAAAGGGACATTTTTTTCTGAGTTTGTATAAACCAATTTAAAACCTTTAGGTGTACCAAACGTTTTAGTGATTATCAATTAAGAAACTAAATTTGCTTCTCTGCATCTCAAATCGAAACGTATGTCACATGCGCCGAATACAACAGGTGTCGACCTGACTGTGAAGTGCTTACTTACAAGCCCTGAACCAACAACGCAGTTTTAAGAAGATACCTAAAAAAAGACAGAGATAAGAAAAACAAATAATTAAAGAGCAACAGTAAATAACAATAGTGGGGCTATATACGTGGCTATGCATAGATGATAACAGACTGTAGCAGCAGCGTGGAGGTGGGGGTGGGGGGTTGTAATTAGTCTGGGTAGCCATATGATTAGCTGTTCAGGAGTCTTATAGCTTGGGGGATAGAAGCCATATAGAAGCCTCTTGGAACTAGACTTGGAGGCCCGGTACCGCTTGCCGTGCGGTAGCAGAGAGAACAGTCTATGACTAGGGTGGCTGGAGTATTTGAACATTTTAGGGGTTTCCTCTGACACCGCCTGGTGTGGAGGTCCTGGACAGCAAGAAGCTTGGCCCCGGTGATGTACTGGGCTGATAGTTAGACAAGCTAGCTACTCTAAGATTGATAGCTTGAAATGGCTTCTTGGTAGCTAGTTTGGAAGTTTGGGAACCTATCTGGGCTAAAGCCATCTTCAGGAAATGTCTAGGTGACGAGTAGTATTACAGAGAAATAACAGAAATGTTACTTTTAAAGAAAGAAAAATGTACAGGACAAATCTGAGGAGGTATGTGCCCCTGTGCCCCCTATGGGCATGACGCCTGTTTCTAGATGAAACACTGATTATGTTTGATGAAAAAGTGACTGTAAGATTTTGTGTTTTGAGTTTTAAAACAATTGCCTTTTTATTATCTGTTTTGAGTTTTGTACTAAGAGCTGTGAAAATTGCACCAATGCAAAAACAAATGTTTTAAATGTGCCACTCCTTTACTCTCAACTGAGACTGTGTGTTCTTAATCTCCAGTCCTTGCTCAGTGCCATTGGAAACAATCATAATGTGAGTGAGTGAGTGAGTGAGTGAGTGAGTGAGTGAGTGAGTGAGTGAGTGAGTGAGCTAATGGAGCAACCAGATGGTTAGAGCTAGGTTTAGGGTTTGTAGATCGATAGTTGAAATGTTATGATAGTGCATCTGTAGACTATAGTTTTTATCATACTCACAAGGTAGCTTGGGTGTGGTGGTGAATGACAATGCCATTACATTGATACATTTAAACACTGCATGTGCCAATCCTGGTAGATGTCAGATAAACAGTGCCTTCAGAAAGAATTCACACCCCTTGACCCTTTCCAAATTTGGTTGTGTTACAGACTGAATTTAAAATGGATTAAATTGAAAGTGTGTGTCACTGACCTACACACAATTCCTCATAATGTCAAAGTGGAATTTTCACAAATTCATTTAAAATGAAAAGCTGAAATGTCTTGAGTCAATAAGTATTTAACCCCTTTGTTATGGCAAGCCTAAATATGCTTAACAAGTCACATAACAAAATTTGCTTAACAAGAAATTTGCTTAACAAGTCAGATAACAAGTTGCACTCACTCTGTGCAATAATAGTCTTTAACAGGATTTTTGAATGAATACCTCTTCTCTGTACCCCACATATCTGAAAGGTCGCTCAGTCGAGCAGTGGATTTCAAATGCAGATTCAACCACAATGACCAGGGAAGTTTTACAATGCCTCGCAAAGAACGACATTGAATATCCCTTTGAGCATGGTAAGTTATTAATTACACTTTGGGTTGTGTATCAATACACCCAGTCATTACAACTCATGTGCTGGAGAATAAGGAAACCGCTCAGGGATTTCACCATGAGGTCAATGGTTACATATTTTAATGGCAGTGATAGGAGAAGAACTGAGGATGGATCAACAACATTGTAGTTACTCCACAAAAAAAGGAAACCTGTACAGAATATACACTGGAGTTACTTACCAAGATGACATTGAACGTTCATGATTGGCCTCACTATAGTTTTGACTTAAATTGGCTTGAAATCTTTGACAAGACGTAAAGATTTCTGCCTATCAATGATCATCAACCAACTTGACAGAGCTTGAAGAATTAAAACAATATTTTTGGCCAAATATTGTACAATCCAGGTGTGTAAAGCTCTTAGAGAATTACCTAGAAAGACCCACAGCTGGAATCGCTGTTGAGTCTGGCTTGTATTGACTGAAGGGTGTGACTACTTATGTAAATGAGACATTTCTGTATTTCATTTTCAGTACATTTGCAAATATTTAAAAAAAACATGTTTTCACTTTGTCATTATATGTAGATGAGTGAGAAAAAGGCATTGTACCTGAGCACTCACTCACTCACTCACTCACTCACTCACTCACTCACTCACTCACTCACTCACTCACTCACTCACTCCCTCTTGTCTTTCTCTTGGAGGATATTGCACATTATATAAGCCCCAATCTGTGATACATGTACTGTATATTTTATTATTAAGGAGTGGGCCTTTAATGCTGTGAGGTGTTTATTAATACACATGGCAGTCATAGACACCGAAACACATAAACAAACATTACATGTAGGCCTACATAGTGGAAGTGGATGGGAGATAAAGGAGGGTATGGGTGATTTTTATAATACGTTTTATGTATAGTCTCTTTCTTGTTTGATTTTCTATATTTCATATGTTTTCTTCCGGTCTGGCCTGTGAGCAGGAAGTTTGCATTTAGAATATTTTACATTGGGAAAGTATATGCCAAAGGTTCCATAAAAGACAGAAATGTAAACCTCGCTTCTAAAGAATAAAGAGAGTGAGAGTAAAGAGAGAGGGAGAGAGAGCATGACAGAGAAAGAGAGCGGATGGGGAGAAAGCGCGAGAGAGAGGACAGACGTCGATTCTCTTTCCGAAGCACAGAGAAAAAAAATGACTTATGCTGTTTGCATCTGGTTTAGTGGAAGGAAGGCCTTTGGGCTAGCATTGTCGGGATGAAGGGTGTTGCCAGATCTGTAACTAAACTCTGAATGGTCAATAAACAGGCCCCTTTAATATTTTATAGCTCAAAGAAGACATTAGCATAAATATTACTAGAGGGTCAGCAATTTGAAGTATTGTTGTTGTGAAGAAGCCACATGTTTATCCTCATTCAAACAAAGCATGCATCGAGGAGGATTTGAAATGGACACTTTGAAAGTGACGCACTTCTTTGTGTATTCACTTTGTTTTAGCTGAGGAAGAGTAAGTTCAAAAACACAAGACAGGCCTGTGCCACGCTGATAATTCGACGGCTGTCACATTTTTCATTTGATATAGCGTGGGCAGAGGAAGTGCTATCGGCTAACACGCGTCCTGCAACTGTCCCTTGGCATTTCATCCTATAATTAACTAGACTTATCTGGATCTACAGACATCGCTGTAAGTATAAGCTGCAGGGATCTGAGTCGGGCGATATCCGCAAGCAAAATGGTGTGAGACTATTTATGGATAAGATTTACTCATGTGGCATGTGAAGAATGATGTGAGAAGTGGCTACAGATAGCAACCCTTACAGTATCTGTATGGGAAACATGGAAGCTGCATCTAATTGTGGCATATAAACTGCATGTGAATGTAGTTGGGGTGGTTTTGTGAACCACAACTGTGTGATGACCTTGCCTGATATAGAATATTCACATATTTACATTTCATCTTAATTGGCTAACAGTCTTGACATGCAAGATCATAGATTTGAACCCCAGTTTGCACATGAAAATGCAGTAATTATTTTCTATTTCTATGTGTTTGGCCTGGTATGGGTCCCAATCAGAGGCAGCTGTCAATCGTTGTCTCTGACTGAGAACCATACTTAGGTAGCCTTTTCCCACCTGTGTTTGGTGGGTCATTATTTTTCTGTGTGTGTTTGTGTGCACCTCGGTTGCGTCACGTTCTATGCTGTTTACCTGTTTGTTTTTTTGGTTATTTCGGTTTCACTTTCATTAAAAGATGTGGAACTACATGCACGCTGCGCCTTGGTTGATTTATGACAGGGAGTTTGAGGATAGCGAGCGTGACAGTAATATACAATAGTTATTGTACTGATTTTTGTTGTTTATCAATATGTACAAATGGAGTTCACACCTGGCAGTAACATACCATTTTTTAAGAAACTTTCTTTAGAACTATTAACTGTCATATAACACAATTACAGTATATTTGTTGTGACAAGCAGTGACCAATCACCTGTTGGCGGCTGTCTACATGAATATAGCAGTCCCTTGCTAAGCCTCGTTGCTAAGCCTCATCGATACACAAAGTGTGTCACACAACGCAACAGTAAAGCGTGCTCTTCGGTTGCAGCAATGTTACAAAGCCTGACAAATCTCCCGCAAAAGATTTACCTGCCCTGTCTTATTTTGCACTTCAAAGATGGCAGTTTCTTTCTTCCACTGCCTCCCCCATCTCCATAGCTTCACTAACACGCTTCATTGAGTCAAGAGCTTTTATGGTGGGTGGTTAGAAGATGAACTGAGCCCTGACACTAATTATATTGAGAGAAAGTGGTGGGTAGTCGATCACGGGTAGTTGGAGATGGGTGTTGATGATGGTGAATGAATTCAGGAAAGACTTCAATTAAAAGGTTGCGGCTAGGTTATGCAGGTTGAATGGATCTCTATTCACTTTACTCCGGAGGGGGTCTTGTACAATGATGGTGATGTTAATGATTAATGACTATAGGAGTGGTTTGAGAATAATGGTTGAGGCCAGGTTGTATGCATGCCTGTTGGATTTACTCTGGAGGGGGTCATGTAGGAACCTGGAGTCAATAGTGGAGGTACTATTGAGAGGTCTATGTGGCCCAGCAGCCCAAGGCAGTCCGTTGATTCACATGGGAAGTTTGCATGGAGAGGTAGGAAGGAAGCAACTGTTGCTTGTCTAGGGTTATTTGACCCGCAACAGTCGCTGATGGTAGTGTCGCGTAAAGCGTGTTAGTGTGGCTGTACCTGATTTTAAATTGTATCCGAGGAGAGCGGGAGAGACAGAAAAATAGATTAACTGTGGTGGACCATCTTTTATATTACACATTTTTTGACGTAGTAATATTGCAAAAAAAAAGATCAATGGCTCATTCCAGAGACGACAAGCTCCCGCATTATGACATTGGCCAGTATAGAAATTTGACAACTATGAAATATGTGTTCGCGAACTAAAAGCAATCTTCCTATTAATTTCCAGTGAGAGCAGCTTTATCACAATGCTACGTCATACCGGCTGTATTTCTGCTTGCATGAATGGCAAGAACTCATGATACACATGAAATGACCCCAAGAATTGATAGAACATCGCTCAGAGATGCCCCAAAACTATATAACATTCAAAATCTTTCCAAAAATCCGCTCTCTCTTCTGTTCTCTGCAAATCTCTGTCTCCTACACCATGTTTTGCTCTCACAAACTCTCACTCTTTCCGTCTCCTTTACTGTTCCCTCTCTCTCTCTCTCTCTCTCTCTTCATTCTCTCTCTCTCTCTCTCTCTCTCATCCATGCGCTCTCTCATCCATGCTCTCTCTCTCTCTCATCCATGCTCTCTCTCTCCCTCTCCTCCCTGTTCTTTCCCATTAACCAACCCAGCTTTCCAAAGGCCCTGGCTGTGACTCGCACCTTTGAAGGGGGTAAAAAAGCAGCCTTCACTGGTATCGCCGAGATTTCTTTCTTCTCACGTCAAGAGCGGCACTCGGCACCGGAGGCAATTCATATATTGTTTCAAAGACTAAAGAAACACAATCATAAGCAGCACAAGAAAGTTGCACAGCATGACAGGCACACACACACAACCTCACAGAGGAGAGAAGAGCAAGAGAGAGAGAGAGAGTGTTCGCAAAGGAGCTGGGTTCTACTGTTGTTCTGGTGTTTCTGCATTGCATCCTGTTAGGACTACTGTATTTGATGAAACTTTAAACTGAGAGTTTAGCAGACGATAGGTCCTCGTTTGTCATTAGAGTGTATCAGTGTTTTGTTTAGTTTATTGTATCATCACATTCCCAGTACAAACTCAAAGACAAGTCCCTTGTAGCCTGACAATGTTCCTATGGACTTCTGATGCACTCAGTGCATTGCATACTGCTGTCCAGTGGCTACCCCCTTGCCATGGCGGATGCAAATGACTTTGCCGGTGTCTCAATCCAAAGGCCTACCTGGCAGCATCATGTGATAACATATTCAACTGAGCGCAAGACCTTTGTTTACATTGTAGCCACTGTAGCAGTGTGAGCAACTAGTGCTATCAATTCAGTGAACAACTATCACAAAATGGACATTTCTGTCAACAAGTAACATAATCGATCTCCTCCCATGGCATATTGCTTGGTCTACTGCTCCATCGATAGAAATATGACAGGTAAGCTTGAATGCATGATAGAGCCTATGTTTTTTTGAGATGGCTAAGGAAGCTATTTTACTGACTTTTTACAAATGAAAGGATTGGCACAATAGTGTTTTTTCACTGTGAAGCTAATATTTTTCTGTGTCCAATATATAGTAATTATATAAATTCATATCAAACGGGATGAAATGAGCACAGCATTGTAATATTATTGATGATTTTCTCTCTCCTTTTATGGGATTAGACAGATGAACTGCTGTCACCAGATGCCCAAGCCTCAAAACCAGAAACGTGTGGACACATCAACACTTGTCATTTTAGAATAAATGGTAAAAGTTTTATTAGTTTTCTTGTATCTGTGCATGAGTCCTTAAAACACTGTCCATTGTACAAGTGAGGGACATCTCAAGGAGATAAACTTCCAACATAAGCCTGTTCAGTAGACCTACTGACAGCTACAGATTTTTTATAAATATACACAGGGCAGGAGTTTATAGGTTTTTGTTCCAGCCCTTCACTAACACTTCATTCAACTAATTGTGGTCTAAATTTAAGACTTTTTTTGTATTATTAAGGGACAACCACTCGAGTGTTACTTTAACAATATGCATAGGGTCATTGTCCTGCTGGAAGGTGAACCTCCGTCCCAGTCCTTCAAGAATTTCCTTGTATTTAGCACCATCAATCATTCCTTCCCTTCTGACCTGTTTCCCAGTCCCTGCCGATGAAAAACATCTCCACAGCATGATGCTGCCACCACCATGCTTCGGGATGGGGATGGTGTCCTCGGGGTGATGTGAAGTGTTGGGTTTGCGCCAGACATAGCGTTTTCCTTGATGGCCAAAAAGTGACATTTTTGTCTCATCTGACCAGAGGAACTTCTTCCAAATTGTTTTGGAGTCTCCCACATGCCTTCTGGCAAACACCAAACGTGTTTGCTTAATTTTTTCTTCAAGCAATTGCTTTTTTCTGGCCACTCTTCCATAAAGTTGAGCTCTGTGGAGTGTATGGCTTAAAGTGGTCCTATGGACAGATCCAATCTCCGCTGTGGAGCTTTGCAGCTTCTTCAGGGTTATCTTTGGTTTCTTTGTTGCCTCTCTAATTAATGCCCTCCTTGACTGGTGGGCAGCCCTCTCTTGGCAGCTTTGTTGTGGTGCCATATTCTTTCCATTTTTAAATAATGGATTTAATGGTGCTCCGTGGGATGTTCAAAGTTTGGATATTTTTTTATAACCCAACCCTGATCGGAACTTCTCCAGAACTTTGTCCCTGACCTGTTTGGATAGCTCCTTGGTCTTCATGGTGCCCATTGCTTGGTGGTGCCCCTTGCTTAGTGGTGTTGCAGACTCTGGGGCCTTTCAGAACAGATGTGTATATATACTGAGATCATGTGAAAGTTAGAATGCAGACAGGTGGACTTTATTTAACTAATTATGTGACTTCTGAAGGTAATTGGTTGCACCAGATCTTATTTACGGGCGACATAGCGAAGGGGGTGAGTACATATGCATATACATGTCCTTTTTTTCCCTGAATTTTTTAAAACAAGGTATTATTTTTTTCATTTCACTTCACCAATTTGGACTATTTTGTCTTACGTCCATTATATGAAATCCAAATAAAAATCCATTTAAATTACAGGTTGTAATGCAACAAAATAGGAAAAACACCAAGGGGGATGAATACTTTTGCAATGCACTGTATGTCACATTATACAACGGGTGGTTTGGAATTCCCATTGTTAGAGCCTCTCCTGCCCATTATATATGAGACAATGTATACATGGCCACTTTCATATAAAGTGGCATTGTTAACTAGCAACCCACTAACGCTACTACTTTTAAAACTACTATTCTTAGCACCTGTAAGTCGTCATGAATGATTTTAAAGTCACTTCTGATTTGTTTAATCCACTAACATTTGAAGAATGGTGTCAACAAGAAGAGGAGGAGGATATGAAAGAAATGAAACAAGAAGAAGACTAAGTGGACCAGCAACCTAAGTCTGGCGTTAATGTTAGACATGCAGAAATCAGTAGCGCTGCTATAGACGACATAAAAAAGGAGAGAAATTAAAATTAATTAAACTTTTTTTTTTAAGTCAAACCAACTTTTCAGGAAAGGTTGTCAGAACAGGGGATAAACATAGATCTGGCAATTGTTTCAAAACAGGAGATGGGTAATATTCTCCGGAGTTTCAACGCCACCGCAAGGACTGCTAAAGGAGACCGATACGGAATCAGCAGCATCGCTGGACTACGGGCAGGCCTAAACCGTAACTTAAATGAGCCGCCTCTGAGCCAGTCTTGGTGCCCGATGAGAGATACTGAGTTCTTGAATTCAAACAATATCTTTGCTGGTATCATAAAAGAGCTGAGAGCAGGAACAGAACCAGCCAACACCCGCTATAACACAGCAGGACCTAAAAATCCTCTGCGAGTCCGAAGCCTTGAGCCCCGCCACCACTGGAGGATTACTGAAAAAGGTGTGGTTTGATTTGCAGTTGCACTTTGGCCAAAGTGAAACTGAAGCCTAGACTCCTTCGTAATAAATTAGGAGAAAAATTGATTGAGATACGCAACACTGAGTTTCAATGAAGAACCACAAAATCCAATGGAAAGCGACGGAGAGAATCGTTGCGGCTGCATGTATTAGAACCTAGGGAATGACCTCTGCCCGGTGGCATCGCTAGAAAAATCTCTCTAACTCTCCCGAACAACCTTTTATCTATACCCCAGACAAAAGCTCTCTCTCTGAACTTTAAAATTTTTTTTTTTTTTTTTTTACATTTCACTTCACCAATTTGGACTATTTTGTCTATGTCCATTACATGGTGGACATCGAAATTAAAATCCTTTTAAATTACAGTTTGTAATGCAAAAAAATAGGAAAAACACAGAGGGGGATGAATACTTTTGCAAGGCACTGTACTCCCTCTCCGGCCTCTAGGTCATCAGGCTGCTGATTATCCCGCACACCTGTCAGCATCGTCTCACGCACCTGTGCATCATAAAACTCACCTGGACTCCATCATCTCCTTGATTATTTTCCCTATATCTGTCACTCCCATTGGTTCTTTCCTCAGGTGTTATTTACTCTGTTTCATGTCAGTGCGTTTATTGTTTTGTTTATTTATTAAAACACTCAGTCCATGTACTTGCTTGCCGACTGTAAGCGCACTCCTTACAGTATGCAGCTGCTCTTAATAGTAGTCTACAGTTGATCAAACTGAAAAAAATAGTATATTGTTTACATTCCATAGAGCATGTCAGATTTCTAATGTTTAGGTGTAGCCTAGGCTGCTGCAACAATTCACAAGTTTTTGCATGTGTCTGTCCTGAGTGTTATCTTTGCTAAATAAATACTGGAAGAAAGTGGAAGACCTACTTCAGCGCACGTGAAAAAAGTTGCTGCGTCAACCTCTCTCTTTAATCATTTAATGTATGATGCGATGGAAGCTATCAAATCATTTGGAATTGACAGTGGAAAGTTCGACATTTTCAGCAAGTAAAGCATCCTAACGTGCAATTGTCTCTGCAAGCTCCTTGTAGTTGAACCTTGTCGGCGGAACTGTCCCTCTCGCTGTATCATTTACATTACATTACATTACATTTAAGTCATTTAGCAGACGCTCTTATCCAGAGCGACTTACAAATTGGTGAATTCACCTTCTGACATCCAGTGGAACAGCCACTTTACAATAGTGCATCTAAATCATTAAGGGGGGGTGGTGAGAAGGATTACTTATCCTATCCTAGGTATTCCTTGAAGAGGTGGGGTTTCAGGTGTCTCCGGAAGGTGGTGATTGACTCCGCTGTCCTGGCGTCGTGAGGGAGTTTGTTCCACCATTGGGGGGCCAGAGCAGCGAACAGTTTTGACTGGGCTGAGCGGGAACTGTACTTCCTCAATGGTAGGGAGGCGAGCAGGCCAGAGGTGGATGAACGCAGTGCCCTTGCTTGGGTGTAGGGCCTGATCAGAGCCTGGAGGTACTGCGGTGCCGTTCCCCTCACAGCTCCGTAGGCAAGCACCATGGTCTTGTAGCGGATGCGAGCTTCAACTGGAAGCCAGTGGAGAGAGCGGAGGAGCGGGGTGACGTGAGAGAACTTGGGAAGGTTGAACACCAGACGGGCTGCGGCGTTCTGGATGAGTTGTAGGGGTTTAATGGCACAGGCAGGGAGCCCAGCCAACAGCGAGTTGCAGTAATCCAGACGGGAGATGACAAGTGCCTGGATTAGGACCTGCGCCGCTTCCTGTGTGAGGCAGGGTCGTACTCTGCGGATGTTGTAGAGCATGAACCTACAGGAACGGGCCACCGCCATGATGTTGGTTGAGAACGACAGGGTGTTGTCCAGGATCACGCCAAGGTTCTTAGCGCTCTGGGAGGAGGACACAATGGAGTTGTCAACCGTGATGGCGAGATCATGGAACGGGCAGTCCTTCCCCGGGAGGAAGAGCAGCTCCGTCTTGCCGAGGTTCAGCTTGAGGTGGTGATCCGTCATCCACACTGATATGTCTGCCAGACATGCAGAGATGCGATTCGCCACCTGGTCATCAGAAGGGGGAAAGAAGAAGATTAATTGTGTGTCGTCTGCATAGCAATGATAGGAGAGACCATGTGAGGTTATGACAGAGCCAAGTGACTTGGTGTATAGCGAGAATAGGAGAGGGCCTAGAACAGAGCCCTGGGGGACACCAGTGGAGAGAGCGCGTGGCGAGGAGACAGATTCTCGCCACGCCACCTGGTAGGAGCGACCTGTCAGGTAGGACGCAATCCAAGCGTGGGCCGCGCCGGAGATGCCCAACTCGGAGAGGGTGGAGAGGAGGATCTGATGGTTCACAGTATCGAAGGCAGCCGATAGGTCTAGAAGGATGAGAGCAGAGGAGAGAGAGTTAGCTTTAGCAGTGCGGAGCGCCTCCGTGATGCAGAGAAGAGCAGTCTCAGTTGAATGACTAGTCTTGAAACCTGACTGATTTGGATCAAGAAGGTCATTCTGAGAGAGATAGCGGGAGAGCTGGCCAAGGACGGCACGTTCAAGAGTTTTGGAGAGAAAAGAAAGAAGGGATACTGGTCTGTAGTTGTTGACATCGGAGGGATCGAGTGTAGGTTTTTTCAGAAGGGGTGCAACTCTCGCTCTCTTGAAGACAGAAGGGACGTAGCCAGCGGTCAGGGATGAGTTGATGAGCGAGGTGAGGTAAGGGAGAAGGTCCCCGGAAATGGTCTGGAGAAGAGAGGAGGGGATAGGGTCGAGCGGGCAGGTTGTTGGGCGGCCGGCCGTCACAAGAAGCGAGATTTCATCTGGAGAGAGAGGGGAGAAAGAGGTCAGAGCACAGGGTAGGGCAGTGTGAGCAGAACCAGCGGTGTCGTTTGACTTAGCAAACGAGGATCGGATGTCGTCGACCTTCTTTTCAAAATGGTTGACGAAGTCATCTGCAGAGAGGGAGGAGGGGGGGAGGGGGGAGGAGGATTCAGGAGGGAGGAGAAGGTGGCAAAGAGCTTCCTAGGGTTAGAGGCAGATGCTTGGAATTTAGAGTGGTAGAAAGTGGCTTTAGCAGCAGAGACAGAGGAGGAAAATGTAGAGAGGAGGGAGTGAAAGGATGCCAGGTCCGCAGGGAGGCGAGTTTTCCTCCATTTCCGCTCGGCTGCCCGGAGCTCTGTTCTGTGAGCTCGCAATGAGTCATCGAGCCACGGAGCGGGAGGGAGGACCGAGCCGGCCTGGAGGATAGGGGACATAGAGAGTCAAAGGATGCAGAAAGGGAAGAGAGGAGGGTTGAGGAGGCAGAATCAGGAGAAAGGTTGGAGAAGGTATGAGCAGAGGGAAGAGATGATAGGATGGAAGAGGAAAGAGTAGCGGGGAGAGAGAGCGAAGGTTGGGACGGCGCGATACCATCCGAGTAGGGGCAGTGTGGGAAGTGTTGGATGAGAGCGAGAGGGAAAAGGATACAAGGTAGTGGTCGGAGACTTGGAGGGGAGTTGCAGTGAGGTTAGTGGAAGAACAGCATCTAGTAAAGATGAGGTCGAGCGTATTGCCTGCCTTGTGAGTAGGGGGGAAGGTGAGAGGGTGAGGTCAAAAGAGGAGAGGAGTGGAAAGAAGGAGGCAGAGAGGAATGAGTCAAAGGTAGACGTGGGGAGGTTAAAGTCGCCCAGGACTGTGAGAGGTGAGCCGTCCTCAGGAAAGGAGCTTATCAAGGCATCAAGCTCATTGATGAACTCTCCGAGGGAACCTGGAGGGCGATAAATGATAAGGATGTTAAGCTTGAAAGGGCTGGTAACTGTGACAGCATGGAATTCAAAGGAGGCGATAGATAGATGGGTAAGGGGAGTATCCTCTAAAAGCAAATGATTGCATACCTAAAAACGCAGTGGTGTTAATCAGCTGCTTGAGTCTAGGCTCCTGTTTCTTCTTAGTTTCTCGTTGTGTTCTGCAGTTTGAATACGCAGACCTTCGCCCTAATCGATGCAGCTTTTTCCTTGTTGCTTGAATATGATGTGAGCATTTATATGCTCCCTGTTTTTGTTTTGCCACTTCATTTATTTTGCCACTTCAATGATCAATGTACTTCAGGCCACTGTACCCACCTTTCAACCAAGGCTCAGACTTTCCAAAAAGCAGGCAAGGCCAGTAAAACAGGCGGCTTGATTAAAGGTTCCCTGTTAACCAGCTATACTTTTGATATCAGTTGTTATTGAACGCCCTCACCTTTTCATCCCTCTTTATTAAACTGATCTCAGGCAGAGGTTGACCCTCACTTTTAATTCGCACTTTTTCCATGTACCCCAGAGAATGAAAGGTGTACTTCAAAAATTCCACAACATTTTCGGCAGCGTTGGCCATTCTCCATTCTGGCAGAGAAAACTGCACAATCGCTCTGGTAGCTAGATAGCTATTGAAGTTAGCAAGGCATATGTTAATATATTGGACTAACTGGACACACAAATAAAGTTCTAAAACCAAGAAAACAATTTGTAATATACCTCCTCAGTTTCCTGTAATTTGCGAAAACTAATTTGAATTGAATAATATCCCAAGAATGCTCAACTATCACTTTTCGTTCTTAATCTCTATCCAACAATGGCACCAAGCTTCTCGACACATAGAACCCCCATGATGCTCTGTGACAGAATCCCAATATAATTCACTAGGTTCAATCTCTGATCCTAATTCTTTGATTGAATGGACAACATGTCAGTTCATACTGCAAAAGCTTTGATTGGTTGGAGGAAGTCCTCCGGAAGCGGTCATAATTACCATGTATGTCTATGGAAAGTGGTGAGACCTACAAGCCTCATAGGTTTTGTATTGGTGTCAATGTAGCCAGAGGAGGATGGAAGCTATCTGTTCTCTGTCTACACCATGGTGCTACCCCAGACAGTGCTGTTGAAGTTAATGTAGACCTTCATTGTAAAACATTATTTATTTTAATTATTTAATAATTAAATAAATAATTATTTGGTGACATATTAGTATATTTAATATAGTTTATCTAAAAAGGACAACTTTTTTTATGTTTCACTATTTTTATTTTCATGAAGTTTCACTGAGGAGGATGGTCCTCCCCTTCCACCTCCGAGGCGCCTCCACTGATGTCTACGTCACCATATTTTTTAACAATCCAATACATAATGTGGTACACTTGTCTGAATTAGGTTTAAGTCCAAAGAGTCTAGAAAGATGATCAATATCTTCAATGAGACTGTGCAGGGATCCATATTGCAGACTTAAGAAAACACTTGAGTCATCGGCATACATTGACACGTTTGTTTTTAGATCCTGGATTTCTTACC
Source organism: Oncorhynchus masou masou (assembly GCF_036934945.1). Taxonomy (NCBI): domain Eukaryota; kingdom Metazoa; phylum Chordata; class Actinopteri; order Salmoniformes; family Salmonidae; genus Oncorhynchus; species Oncorhynchus masou. Next base: position 51,491,197 of record NC_088213.1, read on the forward strand.
CCTTGATGTTCTTTTTGGATATAATTTGAATAGCTAGCATTTCAATGGCCATAATAAATAGATATGAAGACTTGAACTTAATTTACAATGACCTGAAAAATCTACATGATAAACAATAACATGATTGAATCTATTTCTATGAATCTATCTCAAATCAGAGTTTATTGGTTGTTTCCACAGATTAGCAGATGTTATGGCAGGTGCAGCGAAATGCTAGCTCCAACAGTGCTTTGCAGTAAGTGCAGTAAGTGGAAACAGTGCAGTAAGTATAACACATTGTGATGTTGCACACTTCAGAATCAGATCTTGGGATATGATGATTATCCTGATGGCTGAGAGGTTCCCAAGTTATTTACATACAGTGCCTTGCGAAAGTATTCGGCCCCCTTGAACTTTGCGACCTTTTGCCACATTTCAGGCTTCAAACATAAATATATAAAACTGTATTTTTTTGTGAAGAATCAACAACAAGTGGGACACAATCATGAAGTGGAACAACATTTATTGGATATTTCAAACTTTTTTAACAAATCAAAAACTGGAAAATTGGGCGTGCAAAATTATTCAGCCCCTTTACTTTCAGTGCAGCAAACTCTCTCCAGAAGTTCAGTGAGGACCTCAATGTTTTAACCCCCAGAGCTGATTTGTAAAACACACACACACAGGGGTGATTTACTGTATCTATGCAAACATAGGGAGAGGTTATATGCATGGTGGCCACAACCACTGAAAACGCCTAAGGTGAAAAGACCACATATAAAGATTTGACGATGAATATCTGCAATTTGCAAAACAGGCTTTTTCCCAATTTATGTGCAAATGATTCCGCATTTGATCGACGGAGCCACTATTTGCTCTGTGTATCTCCGGACCATAAGAATGAATTGGTCTCACCTGAGTCATTTTGGAAAATGGGGAGAGATTTATTCATTTACATGAATTACCATCAGCCAGTGTGAGTCAAAGAGGGAGAATTGATACTAAGTGCCCGTTGATAGCCTGAGGATGAAAGTAACACAGCTGTCTGATGTAATGCTATCTTCTCAGTTATGAGTTACTTTGTGAAATACACTTCTTCAATTCTTCCAGTAGATATTGACAAGAGCAGCCTGGCACACACAAGCAAGACTTGTTTGGGGAGAATATAGATTTTTGGTTTTAGCAGTATCTTCCTCTTGTCATTACTTGTATTATTCACTGTTTGACCAGCACAAGAATGAGAAGTTAAATCTAAAGCCCGCACAGGCTATTGGCACTGCTGTTCCTGTCTATATTGAATATACCTCAATATACAGTACCAGTCAAAAGTTTGGACATACCTACTTATTCCAGGGTTTTATTTAGTTTGACTATTTTCTACATTGTAGAATAATAGTGAAGACATCAAAATTATGAAATAACACATATGGAATCATGTATTCACCAAACTAGCCACCCTTTGCCTTGATAACAGCTTTGCACACTCTTGGCATTCTCTCATCCAGCTTCATGAGGAATTATTTTCCAACAGTCTTGAAGGAGTTCCCACATATGCTCAGCACTTGTTGGCTGTTTTTCTTTCACTATGCAGTCCAACTCATCCCAAATCATCAGAATTGGGTTGAGATCAGGTGATTGTGGAGGTCAGATGATCTGATGCAACACTCCATCACTCTCCTTGGTAAAATAGCCCTTAAACACCCTGGAGGTGTGTTGGGTCATTGTCCTGTTGAAAAACAAATGATAGTCCCACTAATCCCAAACCAGATGGGATGGCGTATCGCTGCAGAATGCTGTGGTAGCCATGCTGGTTAAGTGTGCCTTGAATTCTAAATAAATCACTGACAGTGTCACCAGCAAAGCGCACTCACACCATCACACCTCCTCATCCATGCTTTACGTTGGGAACCACACATGCGGAGATCATCCGTTCATCTACTCTGTGCCACAAAGACATGGAGGTTGGAACCAAACATCTCTAAATTGGACTCATTAGACCAAAGGACAGATTTCCACTGGTCTAATGTCCATTGCTTGTGTTTCTTGGCCCACGCAAGTTTCTTATTATTATTGGTGTCCTTTTGCAGCAATTCACCCAAGAAGGCCTGATTCAAACAGTCTCCTCTGAATAGTTGATGTTGAGATGTGTCTGTTACTTGTTCTCTGTGAAGCATTTATTTGGACTGCAATCTCAGGTGCAGTTAACCCTAATAAATGTATCCTCTGCAGCAGAGGTAACTCTGGGTCTTCCTTTCCTGTGGCTGTCCTCATAAGAGCCAGTTTCATCATAGCGCTTGATGGTTTTTGCGACTGTACTTAAAGAATCCTTCAAAGTTCTTGACATTTTCAGATTGACTGACCTTCATGTCTTAAAGTAATGATGGACTGTCATTACTTTGATTATTTGAGCTGTTCTTGCCATAATATGGACTTGGTATTTTACTAAATAGGGCTATCTTCTCTACACCACCCCTACATTGTCACAAGCATTAAGAAGGAAATAAATTCCACAAATTAACTTTTAACAAGGCACATCTGTTAATTGAAATGCATTATAGGTGACTATCTCATGAAGCTGGATGAGAGAATGCCAAGAGTGTGCAAAGCTGTTATAAAGGCAAAGGGTGGCTAGTTTGAAGAATCTCAAATATAACATATATTTTGATTTGTTTAACCTTTTTTAATTACTAAGTGTTATTTCATATTTTTGATGTCTTCAATATTATTCTAATAAAATAAGAAACGCCCTTGAATATGTCGGTGTGTCCAAACTCTTGACTGGTACCTCAAGTTCCTGTCCTTTTGACTCCAAGTAGTACACCCTCCACATCAACAGGTGCGTCTAGAGAAGAGCAGGTGTTTTAGCTCATTCTGGGGTCAAACCATTTGACCCAGCTAACTGCCCACCCGGTTTATTTCCCATCACTTTCCCTCTCTTTCCCACACTCTCTTTCTTTAGTAATGGCACTCTCGATTGCTCTGCACAATTACACTGTGTGCTCCGGCTCCAATTGAGCTCCAGCTCGGTCACAAAGAGGGGTGCAGAACTGGGCAAGGCGGCCCCCTCTCCCCCCTTGCTATCCTGGCTGGCGATATTTTGAGGGGGTTGGCTGCCACCTCTCTCCCCTTGCAATCTGGGCATGTGATATTCTGAGTGGTGAGGGCGGTACTGGGCAAGACATCCAACTCTCTCCCCCTCACTTTCCAGGCTTCTTGTATTCTGCAGCAGCCAGTCAGTCCATCACACTGGCATTTAGCGCTGGGTTGATGTACACTAATAGGGAATTGGCTGCCACCTTATCAGTCCAGGGAGGACCTAGGTCAGTGGAAACGAAAGTGTACATCTACATACCTGACAATGAGGTTTTTATGATGGCACAGCTTTTAATGTCAGATAGATACATGATCTGAGTTTCTGTGAAGTGATGATATAAAAAGGTATTTAGGGTAGTTATATTGGCTGTACTCTACTCAGAAGTTTTATAGCTGTAGTCTGTTGTGTTTCACAGTAGCTGCCAATGTAATCACCATGTAAATAGGTTTGATTGGGGACCATATATTGTTTTTTTCACTTGTTTTGGTTATCCAGATATTGATAAAACACTAAGTGAATACGTTGAGTACATTTTTTGTTCAAACGTTCACATTTGTAGAGATAATACGTAACATAATTATTTCATGGAATGCCTGCAAATAAAGTGCAAAAGCATGGAAATTAATCAAAGAATGAATAGATATGTGATTCATTTGGGGAATGCATGCCATTTCATGACCTCAGAGGATTAAATGTTAACACATTACCTCGACATGTAATCTGATTTCATGACCTCAGAGGATTAAATGTTAACACATTACCTCAACATGTAATCGACATGTAATCTGATTTCATGACCTCAGAGGATTAAATGTTATCACATTACCTTGACATGTAATCTGATTTCATGACCTCAGAGGATTAAATGTTAACACATTACCTTGACATGTAATCTGATTTTATGTATGTATGCTGGTGGCTTATTTCAAAATAATTTTCTCTCTTTTACTTTCCCATTTTCGAACAGCATGGAGACAACGTTTTATCTACCTCAAGTGTCAAAGGAAAATAGGGCGCAAACCATTTCTCTCAGAGGGTTATTTTCTCTCGATCACTCTCTCCCACTCTCAATCTACCTATTATGCTTTTATATCCATCTCTATCCCTCCATTTTCATGCCTCAAATGATCTCTATATCTCGGTCTTATCATCTTTCTCTCTGTCTGCGTTAGTGATTCCTTCTCACAGTCGGTATCATACCTCTTGATCCCCTATTAACCATCCAGAGCTAATTCTCTATTTTTTGCTCTCTCTCCATTTTAGTAAACGGAAAAATGAGCAGATTTTAATTTCATACATTACAAGTATGCACTATAGTGAAAATACGCCTGCTAAATCATTTAATTTGTTACCTTTTTTTATAGAACAGAATTTCCCCCTCCAAGATTGCGAAATCTTCTCCCCAAGTTTGCTCTGCCTTTGCAGTTTCCTACATTTCTCACAAAGCCTCTCACCATTCTTCTCTCTCAACCCACCCCTCCTATCTAAATATGGGTGTTTATAAAACGGGTTGGTTGGATCCTGGATGCTAATTGGTTGATGTGCAGAAGTTGTGGGACAACAACTCCCGCAAAATACCATGACATATTCATCTCGTAATTCCACTGTCCCGCAGCCCAGTCAGGAAATTCATAAACTTCATCTCCCTATGGAAAAAAAGTGTCTACACAGTATTTTTCCATGCCACTATTTGGTTTGCAACAGTTTGGAGATGTTTAAACCTACCTCTCTGCCTCTACGACCTGTGCAACAATGTATAATTTTACAAATGCGATCTCCCTTGCCAGTAGGCTACCGAGCCCAAGAATGAACCTGCAACTAATAATTCACCATGGAATCCGAAAACACTCAGAATTCCATTTGTTCATTAAGCAGCACAGTGCGACCTATGTAGGCCTATTGGATATTTATTAAATCATTGTCTATCATCATCATTGAATCTCTGCTAGCCAGCTACATACCAATGATTTGTTTAGCATAGCAACGTTGAATGAATATAATGAACGACAAAAGAACTAATGACCAGCCAGCTTGGGTAGCAACTGCAGAATGCAAAAACAAATGTACTTGTTAAAATAATGTTTTTGATTATAGAATGTAATTAATATTAATATAAATATGTTTACAACCATTTTATAAAAGCAATAATGCCCTCAAACCCGGGAACAATCTTGCGACAACTCCCCCCAAGGGCTTCGCCTCTGGCATCAGAACAGCCCTTGATGGGAGATGTCACACGATAATTCTCAGGTTCTCAGGCATTATTGCGGTGGGTTGGGCTGTCAAGTCAGTTTTCATCCACCTGCTTGCTGGAGGACAGAAGTCCCAACTTGGGAGAAAGATTTCCAGAAGGATAAGGAATAACTGTTTAAATTATTTATTTATTCATCAAAATATGTTAAAATGTTCAACAAATTACATTCATATATGAATTTTGAATTCAAAATTTAAGTCAATGGTGTTTACCAGCCTTATGTCAAACTAGCTAACGGTAGCTAGCTAACGCGTCGGACACGATAGCGCACTAGCAGGCGATCTCGTCCTGCTTATCAGCCGTTTAGAGATGAACAACTAAACTAACTAATCATAGTCAGCAATGTGTTCATTGTGAAGACCCAGACAGTTTTTATTTCTTGAGTTAGTAACCATGCCAGCGAGCTAAAAACTTGTAGCGTTTCTTTTTAAGGACAAAAGAGAGCACCTGATTGGGGTTTAGGTTACTAGCTAGCTGCATGCAGTGTCTGTTTATCTAACTATCTCTACTCACTTTTCCTTTCCCTATTGTAGCGGTTCCCAAACGAGGGGTGGCAGGGGAATTTCCCAAATATATACATTTTTTAAATAAAAAATATTACATCATCTTTGTCTCTCAAAATCATTGTAATGTGGTTGACCTTAAAAATCTAAATGACAGTTATTCAAATATAAAAGTAAAAATTCAACCAGAGAGCGCAGTTAGATCGTGTGAAAAGGTCACACTTGACCTTTCCACATGAATCATTCCCAGGGAGAATGGATATGCCCACTACGCTATGAAACCACCCACTATTGCAGAGACTTTGGTATTACCGTCCGCAATTGATATGGTGAAAACAATGTGTGGGGAGTCAGAGGCACAGATATTCACATCAATACCTTTGTCAGATAACACTTTGAAACTAAGAATTGATGCTATAGCTAGCAATCAAGAGGAAACGCTCACTGAATGACTCAAAAATTCTGCACCTTTTGCTCTCCAAATGGACGTTAGAGCCGAGAAGCCCATGCATTGACTTTGTCGGGGGATGCTATTCACGGGGACATATTGTTCTGTCTCACGGTTCCCGAGCATGAAACGACACAGGGGATATTCAGTGTGCTCTGTGGCTATATTGACGAAAACAGATTCCATGGGATTGAATTGTGGGCTTTTGCACAGATGGGGCTCCATCTATCACAAGACAGCGTGCAGGTCTCTCAATGATTCTCCATCTGCCATATGGACACATTGTATGATACACCCACTGAGCTATAATGGATACACTGAAAGCAACTGGTGGCAAAAGAGCTGAGTGCAACACAGAGATATGCAGCAGGTAACTTCAATAGTAAGCTACACGAGCACGCCTGTTCACAAAACTATGTGGAGATATGGGATCAGAGCATGACAATGTTCTATTTCACACCGAGGCTTGGTGGTTATCGAGTGGGAGTGTTGGAAAGATTTTTGGAATTGAGAAAGTTACTGTTATCATTCACAATGAATGTAAAAAAATGGACTTTTGTTGACTTTGTGTCTCTTTGAAAGAAAATGTGTCTCTTTGAATATGTAACAGACATATTTGGTAAACTGAACGAACTGAATGCAAGCATGCATGGGAAATACAAAAAAGTTATTGACCAATTCAACAAAATCCATTTGACTGTGATCCTGGCTCATTTGACATGCCTGTAAGTGAAATCGAACAGCTGATCTAGCTGTCATGATCGAATGCTGCAGACAATGCATTCACGGGTCACTATGGAGGAGTTTTGGTTCCTGACTGTGCCGTCTACCTCCGAGCAATACAGCAGGCTGATTCAGTGCTCTCATTTGCATTAAAAACAAATATCGATCCAGGTTGGATGTGACAGGAGAGATGAGGTGTGCACTGTCGACCACCCCCTTTGACTTTGAGAAGCTCTGACGCAACATGCATCAAGCACACCCATCTCATTAGTGGTGGTGAGATAAGATAAACTATGTTTGGCTGATTTGCAATTGACTGTCATAGCCCCACATTAAAAGTATATGATGGTGAGTTGAGAATGCAATCAGAAATACTTTTAGAACATTTTGCAATTGACTGCCATAGCCCCAATTAAAATAAAATAAAACATTGGCAGTTAATTACATATTTGTTTTCAAATGATTGGGGTCCTGAGAATTATCAGATATCAAAATGGGGTGGTGTGTAACGACGTTCTTCATTTGTTGAAAGAGAGTCGGACCGAAATGCAGCGTGTTGATTACTCATGTTCTTTAATGAAACAAATAACGGAACTATACATGAAATAACGAATAAATACAAAAACAACAAACGGAACGTGAAACCTATTACAGCCTGACTGGTGAACACTAACACAGAGACAGGAACAATCACCCACAAAATACAAAGCGAAACCCAGGCTTCCTAAATACGGTTCCCAATCAGAGACAACGAGAATCACCTGACTCTGATTGAGAACCGCCTCAGGCAGCCAAACCTATTAAACACACACCCCTAATCAGCTACAATCCCAATAACTAAAAAACCCCACTAAGAATACAACAAACAATAAACCCATGTCACACCCTGGCTTGACCAACTAATTAACTAAAACACAAAATACTAAGACCAAGGCGTGACAGAACCCCCCCCCTAAGGTGCGGACTCCCGAACGCACCTCAAAACCATAGGGAGGGTCCGGGTGGGCGTCTGTCCATGGTGGCGGTTCCGGCTCGGGACGTGGACCCCACTTCATAAATGTCATTGTTCCTCCCCTTCGCGTCCTGGGATGATCCACCCTCGCCTCCGACCATGGCCGAATAGTCCTCACCCAGAAACCTACTGAACAGTGGAGCAGCTCGTGACTGAGGGGCAGCTCGGGACTGAGGCAGCTCGGGACTGAGGAGCAGCTCGGGACTGAGGGGCAGCTCGGGACTGAGGGGCAGCTCGGGACTGAGGGGCAGCTCGGGACTGAGGGGCAGCTCGGGACTGAGGGGCAGCCCGGCACCGAGAGGCAGCCCGGCACCGAGAGGCAGCCCAGTACCGAGAAGAAGCCCAGTACTGAGATGAAGCCCAGCCAGGCAGTTGAATCTGGCAGATCCTGGCTGACTGGCGGATCCTGGCTGACTGGCGGATCCTGACTGACTGGCGGATCCTGGCTGACTAGCGGATCCTGGCTGACTAGCGGATCCTGGCCGACTGGCGGATCCTGGCTGACTAGCAGATCTGGCAGATCCTGGCTGACTGGCAGATCCTGGCCGACTGGCGGATCCTGGCTGACTAGCAGATCTGGCAGATCCTGGCTGACTGGCGGATCCTGGCTGACTGGCGGATCTGGAAGAGTCTGGTTGACTGGCAGATCTGGAAGAGTCTGGTTGACTGGCAGATCTGGAAGAGTCTGGCTGACTGGCAGATCTGGAAGAGTCTGGTTGACTGGCAGATCTGGAAGAGTCTGGCTGAATAGCAGATCTGGAAGAGTCTGGCTGACTGGCAGATCTGGAAGAGTCTGGCTGACTGGCAGATCTGGAAGAGTCTGGCTGACTGGCAGATCTGGAAGAGTCTGGCTGATTGGCGGATCTGGAAGAGTCTGGCTGATTGGCGGATCTGGAAGAGTCTGGCTGTCTGGCGGATCTGGAAGAGTCTGGCTGACTGGCAGATCTGGAAGAGTCCGGCTGACTGGCAGATCTGGAAGAGTCTGGCTGACTGGCAGATCCTGGCAGACTGACGGCTCTTGCTGCTTCATGCTGACTGACGGCTCTGGCTGCTCCATGCTGACTGGCGGCTCTGGCTGCTCCATGCAGACTGGCAGCTCCTTGCAGACTGGCAGCTCTGGCTGCTCCATGCAGACTGGCAGCTCCTTGCAGACTGACAGCTCTAGCTGCTCCATGCAGACTGGCAGCTCTGGCTGCTCCATGCAGACTGGCAGCTCCTTGCAGACTGGCAGCTCTAGCTGCTCCATGCAGACTGGCAGCTCTGGCTGCTCCAAGCAGACTGACAGCTCTGGCTGCCCCATGCAGACTGACAGCTCTAGCTGCTCTATGCAGACTGGCAGCTCTGGCTGCTCCATGCAGACTGGCAGCTCTAGCTGCTCCATACAGGCAGGAGGCTCCGGCAGCGCTGTAGAGGAGGAAGGCTCTAGAACCGCTGAACAGGTGGGAGACTCCGACAGCGCAGGAGAGGGAGAAAGCACTGGCTGCGCTGAACAGGCGAGGCGCACTGAAGGCCTGATGCGTGGTGTTGGCACTGGTGGTATTGGGCCGAGGACACGCACAGGAAGCCTAGTGCGGGGAGCTGCTACCGGAGGGCTGGGGTGTGGATAGACCGGAACATGCAGGCGCACTGGAGCTCTTGAGCACCGAGCCTGCCCAACCTTACCTGGTTGAATACTCTCGGTTGCCCTGCCAGTGCTGTGAGGAGAAATAGCCCGCACTGGGCTATGTAGGCGAACCGGAGACACCGAGCGCAAGGCTGGTGCCATGTAACCCGGCCCAAGGAGACGCACTGGGGACCAGATGCGTAGAGCCGGCTTCATAGCATTTGGCTCGACGCTCAATCTAGCCCGGCCGATACGCGGAGCTGAAATATACCGCACCGGGCTATGCACCCTTACTGGGGACACCATGCGCACCACTGCATAACACGGTGCCTGCCCGGTCTCTCTAGCCCCCCGATAAGCACAGGGAGTTTGCGCAGGTCTCCTACCTGACGCAGCCATACTCCCTGATAGCCCCCCCCCAAGAAATTTTTGGGGCTTCGCTCTGCGCCGCCGTGTCTTTTTTCCGACTCCATTCTCCTATAGCCCTCTTCGCACTGCTCCAGCGAATCCCAGGCGGGCTCCGGCACTCTCTCTGGATCGGCCGCCCACCTGTCTATTTCTTCCCACGTCGTAATATCCATACTGTACTCCTCTCTGGGCTGCTCCTGTTTCCATCCACGTCGCCGTGCTGCCTCCTCATACCAGCGCCTCTCCGCTTCTAGTTCCTCCTTGGGGCGGCAATATTCACCAGGCTGAGCCCAGGGTCCTTTTCCTTCCAGTTCCTGTTTCCTCTTCGCCTGCTGCACCTTTGGGCGGCTACACTCCCCTGGTTTAGCCCAGGGTCCTCTCCCGTCAAGGATTTCCTCCCATGTCCAGAAATCCTTAATACGCGGCTCCTCTTTGGGCTGCTCCTCTTTGGGCTGCTCCTGCCTGTTGACACGCTGCTCGGTCCGTGTGTGGTGGGTGATTCTGTAACGATTCTGTTCTTCGTTTGTCGAAAGAGAGTCGGACCGAAATACAGCGTGTTGATTACTCATGTTCTTTAATGAAACAAATAACGGAACTATACATGAAATAACGAATAAATACAAAAACAACAAACGGAACGTGAAACCTATTACAGCCTGACCGGTGAACACTAACACAGAGACAGGAACAATCACCCACGAAATACAAAGCGAAACCCAGGCTACCTAAATACGGTTCCCAATCAGAGACAACGAGAATCACCTGACTGATTGAGAACCGCCTCAGGCAGCCAAACCTATTAAACACACACCCCTAATCAGCTACAATCCCAATAACAAAAAAAACCCACTAAGAATACAACAAACAATAAACCCATGTCACACCCTGGCCTGACCAACTAATTAACTAAAACACAAAATACTAAGACCAAGGCGTGACATAGTGGGCCAAAAAGTTTACGGAACCCCTTCCCTATTGTTTTGCACCAATGATTTTGTTGTTACTAGTTACAATTAGAGAATAAGTTATTATAGTCTTCCTGTAAACAACTTGATCAAGCCTATAGGTATGAAAAACAGTTAACAAAATGATTGCACATTAACGATATGCATAATACAAGGGGCAATTTGCTCTAAGAAACCTTGTAGGAATATTATCCAGGCCTGTGGCTTTGAGGCATTTAAGCTCTGTTAGCATACTGGCTACGTTGGCTGTTGCTACCTTTGCAAAAGAAAAAGAGTTGGTTGAACCCCTAACTCTGCATAATACTTCTTGACTTGGTTGTTTCCATACAAACCAGAACTGGTGGGCAGCTTGCTGGTAACAGAGGTAAAAAAAAAAGTTGAATTCATTGGCAACCCCTGCTTTTTTATATACCATCTCCCCCTGATGTTCAGTCCAATAGTTTGTTTTTGGTAGTACTACTACAGCCTAGTTCCTTAAATGATTTCCAAAGCTTTTTAAAGTAATTTTTGTTCTCAGTGATTTTATCAGCAAAGTAACCCCTCTTAGCTTCATCCATCCTGCTCTGTGCTTCATTTCTGTGATGTTTATATATAAGAAAATCAGGCTGCTCTTGAGAGTTCTTACATATCTTAAAGGCCTTATTCCTTGCTTTGATAGATTCTACAGTCTCATGATTAAACCAAGGGCTAGATCTCTGCTTTGCTCTGACCCATCTAATGGGAGCCATCACATTCACCACATCAAGGAATCTACATTTAAAGGCTTCCCAGGCACTGTCAACCCTTACAATATGAAATAGCAAATATACAACCAAGTATATAAAGAGAAGACATAGAGAAGAACTCACTTTATTGCTGTTTTGTTGAAGTATAGCTTAGAAAGGTACCAGGTACTTTATTGAGAAGTGCTTCATGAGGCTTACAGTGAGGGGCTTACCTTTGATTTGAGATGTAGAGTGGACAACATCTGGTAGGGGTCTGGGAGTCCTACCCCAGAAAGATCAAACACGCCATGAAACACCTTAGTGCATCCAGTGTCCCATCTATTTGAGTTATAGAACCTTTGATAAAAGTGGGATAGACACAGTAAGTCCCCCAGTCCCTAGTAAAAATTACTCCCATGCCTCGGTGTATGAAATGTGACTATTTTGCTCAGTGGTTTGTTAGGAAGACGTCTTTCTGTGGCTACCTCTGATTATACCTGACTGACTGATTCACATGCTAAGTATACAGTATATACAGTAAGTGTATGTGTTTGTGTGTGTGAACATAAATCCTTGCTGTGTGCGTATGCATACATGCAGTTTTTTCTATCAGATTAAGCACAGGGGTTGGCAGGTCAGATTGGGAAAGCGATCGATTAGAGTCGCTACATGTGAGCTTGGCCACCATTGGGACCAGTCGAAGAGTAATCATGCCAGATGATGCCACATCACATGACACAGTTTGTTGTGGTCTGCAGGGGGATTGGTGTGAGGAATGTCGTGATGAAAAAAAACTATGCCCCCATCGTCTCTCATCTAACCTGTCCCCCTTTCCTCAAATCAAAGTAATAGTCGATTGAACAGCTCATCGTTCCATCAAAATTGCCAACAGGGTTTCTGAGATGAAGTAAAAAACATCACGATCAGTCAATAATACAATTAAGATCATGTTCTTTTCACATGACAAAAACATTATTTTGCTTGGTACATGACTCCAGAATCTGTTGAAGGATGCTGTTTTCTAAACTCTCCAGGAAATGTTGCTTTGATTGAGTGCAGCCCATAGTCATTTCGGAGCGTATGGTGTGATTCAGAGCTGTACAGCTCTGCCGTCTACATACGCTAAGATCATTAGTTAGAAAAACCCTGGTGAGTACCGCATGTGTCCCAAATGACACCCTGTTCCTTATAAAGTGCACTACTTTTGACCAGAGCCCTTGGTCAAAAGTAGTGCACTAAATTGGGAATAGGGTGAAATTTGGGACGCAGTCTTGTTCTTTTCAGAGCTGTAATAGACGTTGCCTGCCACAGTGGTAAATCATTTAAATGGCTTCTGTTTGGCAGGATAGGTAATTAAATTAGCACACACTGTTATGGACGTGGCATTCATGAGATCATCATGGGGGGCTAGGTGTGTGTATTGCTGTGAAATTGTGTGTGTGTGTGTGTGTGTGTGTAGTGGGGCTAGGTGTGTGTGTGTGTGTGTGTGTGTGTGGGGCTAGGTGTGTGTGGGGGGTGCTGGGGGAGGTGTGTTTATGGATGATATCAGGTGAATATTTTCATATTGCAGAAACTAAACTGTTCATTTGACTCATTGATGGATGAAGAAAATCAACATTTTAGCTTTTAAAATACCAGTCTTTACTTGCAATTTTTGACAGCCTTGAATTTCAGGTTTTTGTGTTAATATTCAGCAAACTCTGAGTTGAAGCCAACTGTGCCTTTTGGGAAAAAAGGCCAAGCGGCTGGCTAGGGATTGATTTTTGTCAGTTGTTGTGGGTAGCCTCTCTATAGGATACCATTGTTGTTGTTTATGTTTCCATGGCTTTATACATATCTCCTTTAATATCCTGAACTCTGGTTGGAAGTCAAATATTTTAAATGAATATGAGTGTGTGTCGGGTGGGGGAGGTGTGTGTCTGTGCATAAATTAATAATAATAATAATTTGGTGGGTGCTTATATTTGTATGTTTTCACACATGTAGAAGTGTGTGTTCACAATTTGTCAATTGGAAATGTTTTTTTTGCATATCCCAACTCCCCCTGAGACACCTCCGGTGAGCTGGTGTGTGTTTGTGCCTTCACCTACAAGTAAGTGTGGGTTTCACATTTGTGTGTGTGTGTGTGTGCATCTGCCTCTGTGTGTGCCACATAATCACACATCCCTAATTATGCCCAAGAGGTCCTATCAAACAACACACACAAACGCATTCCTCCCCCCCTTGAAAGCCTGTGCCTCTCCCTGCTAGCTGTCAATACCACTTTCTGTGTGAGTGTCACATGGCAGCGGGAAATGAAGGCTGCCATCTGATAATAAACAGAGAGACTTGTTGAGCATGACTGAAGGGCCTGCAGTAATAGTTCCCAATCATTCTAGGTACGGCGAGATTTCCGCAGTCTCCCACTGTCTCTGTGATCATCATGGCGTCTTGTGTGCCGGAAGATGGAATGTGACACTGACGGGGGCCATGTGGAGCGCTGCATGTAAAAGGTTGAGTTGGTTGAGAGCTTCGGATTGAGAGTTTGTATGTTTCTGGTAATGGGTGTGTGTAAGAATGACTCACAAACACACACCCTACCCCCACACTCCCTATACCCCCATGGACTGACTGGCACTTAACCACGGTGGTCCCTGGCTCTGGCCCGATGGCTCAGCCTAGCAGAGGCTCTCCCACTTAGGCTGAGTGTGGCAGGGGAGAGGTGCTGAACCCCCTGTGGAGAGTGATCCATCAAGGCATTACCTCAGCTGATGGACCTCTTACCCTGACCAGCCCCCCTTGCCGCCCTGTCCTGTGTCTAAGGTTGTACAATTACGGCAGTACTTCTCAAATAGTGGGGCGCGCCACCCTGGGGGGGCTCGGAGCGATGCCAGGGGGGCGCGTGTGACCCCGGGGAACATGCTTTTTTTGCCGCAGGGAGTAGTTTTTTTTTGCACAGAACAAGAGCACACAGCACAGAGCAGGAGATATGAAGAGCAGATAACAAACCCTTAAGAGACACCCCCAAAAAAATATTTAACAGGGATGAAAAGAAAGGCAGAGAGAGATGGAGATAATGAGACAAACGTAAGTCTCCCGAAAGCTAAGACAAGGAAATATGACAAAGCGTATGTAGCGCTTGTCTTCACTGTGACTATGGTGGGAGACGAGGAAAGACCGGTATGTTTACTGTGTCTAGAAATGTTGGCAGTGGACAGCATGAAGCCAAATAAATTAAGGCGTCACTTAAAGACATTACATCCCAATCACGCTGATAAGCCGCTTCAGTTTTTTCAGTGAAAACGTGCCGAATATTGTCAACAATCGTCCCGCTTTGTGAATGCTACTTCAGTAAACCAGCACTGTTAGGATCATATAAGGTGGTGTACCAAATTGCTCAGTGTAAACCCCCACTCCATAGCAGAGGAGCTGATACTGCCTGCAGTATTAGACATGGTCTCTGTCCTGCTGGATGATGCAAGTGCTGCAAAAATAAAAACTATCCCTCCGTCCAATGACACTGTCGCCAGACGTATAAATGACATTGCTAACGATCTTAAAGAACAGCTGGTAGATTAACTCAAAGACAAACTTTTTGCCTTACAGTTTGATGAAGCAACTGACAGCAACAAAGGCTGTTTGTTTATCGCTTATGTACATTTTGACATGACAAACTCCCTGTGTGAGGATCTACTTTTTTGAAAATATGTCAGAGACAGAGCCACAGCTGAAGAGCTATTCAAAATGCTGGACTGCTTCCTGACTGAGTATGGGCTCAAGTGGGAGAACTGCATTGGTGTTTGCAGTGATGGTGCACAGACCATGGAAGGGATGAGAAAAGGACTTCGGGCACTGATCAAGAAGGCCTCACCTAATGCTGAGTGGACAGACTGTGTTATACACAGAAAAGCACTGGCATCAAGGCACCTTTCCTCTGAATTAAGTGAGGTTATGACTGACATTGTAGGTGTCGTCATTTTATAAAGACCAGACCACTAAAAACAAGTCTTCTCTGCTATCTGTGAGGAGATGGGAGCTGAACATCAAGCTGTGCTGTTTAACAGTGAAGCAAGGTGGCTGTCACGAGGAAAAGTCTTTTCCCGAGTTTTTGAGCTCAGAGAGCAGATAAGAATGTTTTCGGAGCAGGAGCACAAGTATGACCTCGCAGAAAAATTTAGTGATGAGAATTTCCTGGCAAAACTGGCCAAGCTGAGTGACATATTTGGAAAGCTAAATTAACTAAATCTACAGCTTCAAGGGAAAGATAAACACCTCCCTCAGGTCACAGACCAGATCAGCTCTTTCACTCGAAAGCTTGCAATGTGGGGCAGGCGACTTGATGAAGGAAATACTGACTCATTCGAGAACCTGCATGAATTTGTTGACACTACTGACTATGATGGCACCTCAGTGATTCCATATATTAAGGAGCGTATTTCATCACTGATGGGAATCTTTAAAAAGTACTTCCCTGAAAACAGTTCCCAATATGACTGGGTGAGTGATCCTTTCAATGCACCAGCTCCAACTTGTTTCAGCTCTGCAGAGAAGGACCAGTTCATTGATATGACGTCTGATTCCACATTGAGACTGAGGTTCACATCACAGACACTGAGTGAATTCTGGCTAAGTGTAGAGAGGCAATATCCACTCTTAGGGCAGAGGGCCATGGGCATTCTTCTTCCTTTTGCAACATCTTATCTTTGTGAGACTGGCTTCTCTGCTGTTGCTGCACTGAAGACCAAGTACAGGTCCCAGCTAAACATTGAGCAGGAGCTGAGAGTTGCAGTATCATGCTTCAAACCCCACTTCGAAAAGCTGTGCTCTGCAAAACGTGCTCATTGTAGCCATTAATCCTGACTTCCTCATTTTGATTTAAAAAAAATCAGCACACATTGTTTTATTCATTTTTGTTTTATAGGTCAGTGTTTCATATATTGTGCTCCTGAGTTAATGTTGTTAATCAATTTGAAGTTATTATTATTTATTGATTATATTTTATTTTATTTTTCAGTATCAAATGGTCAAAAAATGTTTACAGTTTAAATAAGGATGGATTTTTCAGGCAAATTGATGCACTTTAAGTATTTTCTGTTACAGACTTGTTGTAAGTTGATCTTTCTTTCTTTTTTCTTTTTTTGTTTTCTTTAATGTTAATAAGGATACAATGTTATGCAGAGGTGTACAATTTTATAGACAAATGATACTATTTACAGTCGCGGCGGAGAGTTGGGGGACGCGAAATGTGTACTTCTTCCTAGGCGGGGCGTAACAGAAAATAATTGAGAAGCACTGAATTACGGTAACTTTCTTAGAGGACTTGTGGTTAGAGTGAGATGAAAGGTTAGGAGTTTAATCTCCTGTCGAGTCATACCAAAAGTGTAAACATGAGACCCAAAGAGTCACTTTTTGGCCCTCAGCATTAAGGAGATAGATTGGTGGTAAAAATGTGGTAAGGGTCTGTGAGAGACTGGCATCCTGTCCAGGGGGTATACTTGTAAATAAAGCTGTCTCACACAGAAACAGGAGATAGGCTTCTGCTCCTATGAGCCGTTGTGGCTCACAGAAGCCAAGGCTTGTGCAAAGCTATTTAAAACTTAAGTCACAACACATAGACATTGACGTATGTCGTGACATGACTATCATTAATGTGATGACTGTTATTTTATTGAATAAATAACTATGATTAAATTAATAATATAACAATGAACTCATTAGCAATCCTGGGGCACCACAGAAAAGGTTTGTTGAATGAGTTACCTTCTCCTGAATTAACTCAAAAATATGTCAGAATATATTGTTTCAATACCAGTCTCATTCTGACGTCGCTGAACTTGTAAATCTACACAAACCCTAGTCTAAATGATGATTCAACGATATACAATTGGCTTAATTATTTATTTACTAACTAACTAACCACACATGAATACTTAACACACACAGTATATGTTGAATTGATTACTAACATAATGTAATGAAAAGTCCCTAGTGGACTAACCTGATATGAAGGCTTGTTACACAATGGAAAGGGGTGGGGAAAGAAAGAGCGGAAGACAGAGAGGGGACCCATCGTATATACAGTTGGAAATCTATACTCATGGGAATGCGAATACTTTGCACATGAACGACCGCTCATTCGAAAATAATTGCAATGTATATATTTACACTTGCATGTCTTTGTCGTTTCTCTCTGTTAAAATCACCCGGTCCATCTATGGGGAGTCGTTCGACAGAAGTCTCTGGTTTGTCCACTAGAGGTCACAATGTCCTTTGTAGTTGTAGTAGGCTTCTTTGTCTCGGAGTGTTCGTTAGGACAGTACCTTCAGATGTACCACACGGTGGTGCGAGGGAAATGTTCTTCCACTCTCGCCTTCGTTAGACTCGATTCTTCAAATGTTACACATGCGGAGGTCTTTGGTTGAGTTTACTAGACTAAAGTACTGAAACAGCTGCAGACTGAATGTTCCAATGTTGTCTTTATCTTCTTCACTGAGAGTTTGAGTCTTACCATTTTCTGGTCTGGAAGTTTTAAACATTTCAATGTGTGGATGATCCTCATATTCTTAATGGTTGATTATTCAGGGTACAGCTAGGACCATTTTAAACACCGGCATGTTTTGGTCTTTAGAGATTTTCTTCTTCACTCATGTGTAGAGTTTCTAACAATTTTGTATTTTATAAGCACTCTGGCAAAAGGGGCGTTCCATCCTTTTGGCATAATGTCTGAGCTCATGTGGGTGTGGTTACTGACTGTGTAAAACTTTACATGACAACAATTGTCATTTAGAAGGACCAAATCACATTCCTATCTTTTCACAAATATTTTCATATTTATTTATATAAGTTTTACAGCAATGTAAATTTGAAAACTGGGACATAAACATTTGTAGTTACCATTATATTGCTAAACCATCTTTAATGACATCACAAAACAAATTATATGATTATTGTTTGGATCCCCACCAACCAATTACCACATTCTTTACGTTATGAATATTGTTTCATTATCCACTTTTGGATGTTGGAGTTTGTGGCAGATTTTCTCTTAACACAATGTTACGCATGCCTCTTGGAGGAGGGAGCACAACACCCTGCTACACTCAACCCCCCGTGGAGTGAAAGAGGTATGTGATCGTAGATGCGGGTAAGGATGACATAGGCAGAGAATATTACCGTTTACAGGGAATTTATTCTTCCTTCAAATGATAATGTGGGGAAAAGAGGCTGGACAGAAACAAAGCAAACAAAGTTAAAGTTAAAGAGCCCCCTCTCCTACCTTACGTGCCTACCCACTATTTACTTATTCTTAACGCCTCCTGGCACGCTAACCAAAATACAGGGGGGGGGGTCTGCCCAGGTCTTACCTACTGTGCATAGACAGAGTACATACTACGGGTATATGTATGCCCGCAGGCCTCTTGCCTAAGCACTCCCAAGGTGCCTTCCCCTTCTCCCCTGGGAACAATAACAGAATAATTACGAACGTAAAGTGAACAATTTCAATAGTCAAAAACACAGTCCTTTTGACATACACATGCCTCTGCCGGACCAGCTATAAAATACTTTACAACAAATTATACAGACCAACAACGAAACACAGGACACACAAAGAAGCTCTCTTTCTCCTAACAAAGGAGCACTGGCTTTTCAAGCTGCAGAAGGAGTCGGTAATTTTAACAGCTGTATCCCCTGACGAGAGGTCAGAATGCCAATCTGCAATGACCGCCAATCTGCAATGGGGCCGACCAATCAACTGCTTGGAATCCAGGAAGCCATCCTGAAACACACACACACAAACACATACAAACCCAAAACAGCACAGAAACTGGGGGAATGTAACATACATCAGATTCCTTTGTTCAATACTGCAGGTCCAGAGAGAGAAAGTTTACAACTGGTCGTTAAAGTCATAGGACCGGCCCACTTCCCCTCCCTGCCTCTAAGGTGGGAGAGGGGGGGAGGGCTCTCTTTTCTAAGGTGGGAGAGGGGGGGGGGCTCTCACACACACAGGTGTATAAGCAGTGAAACACACTGTGTCAACACACATTCACAATCATACTAGATCACATGTCACATGTACTCATTTGCCAAATCTACTCTGCTGAAGAGTAATGGAACCTAAACGAGTCTGACCAGAAATGTTATGGTACAGATAACAGATGTCATTCTTAGCGCAGATACATTTGCATCACCATACAGTACTTTTGGTTGTGGAGCTGTCTATGCCCTGAAGAATATAATGGAACATTTGTGTAATAACACATTAATTACACATTAATAGCATGTATTAGACATTGTTTTGCATATCATGCAGCTGCTACATGATGCACAGTTCGTGATGGGAGTTTCAAAGCACATCAGTGTATAATTCTTGTTTTGGTGCATCTACAGATGAATAGCAATGGTATGTATCATCGAGACGAGAGAAAACATGCTGTGGGGTAGAAGAAGTTTAAGAGATCAATTGGATGGATTGGAGAGATTCTACAGAGGTTGAGTGTGTGTCTGTGTGTGCATGCATGCGCACGCGCGTGTGTGTGAAAAAGAGATAGTGAATAGAGGGTTTTCTGGAGAGGGTGTGTATGAATGAGAAAGAGAGAGTTGGAGTGGATGGGATTGGAGAGAATCTGATGCGATTGGTTGCACTCATGTGTAAGCTTTCAAATTCATATTTACAATGACAGCCTAGAAACAGTGGGTTAACAACCTTGTTCAGGGGCAGGACGACATATTTTTACCTTGTCAACCTTCTGGTTACTAGTCCAATGCTCTAACCACTAGATTACCTGCTGCCCCAAGGTATTTGGTGAAGGTATTACCACTGTGTCTTCTCCTAATGTAACTTAGTCAAGTCGATTTCCCTGCCTACACAGATGCGCTCCACAGGATTTCAAAAACCATTCTCGCGGGAATTATCAACAAGCAACATCTCTTCTCTTCATTTTCCCTCCTCCTCCTTCTCTCCCAATCCTATTAAATGACCATGCCGGCGTCCCTTGGCCTGGGATCTGTTGCTGTGAGGGATTTGCAGGGGCCCTCTGGTGTGTTTCCGGCTCGGAGGTTCCACTAATTTATGGATTCATTCCTTTTTGTCTCAACTACAAAGGCTGTGATGTCCCAATTCTTTATATATTTCCTGGTTGTTGGATCTCGCTCCCGCTTCCCCCTTAGTTGAGCCACTATCATTGCTCATTTGTCAGTCCCACTGCATGCGAATGGTCTTCTAATGCGGTTTGTCCCCATCAATGTCTCAAATTAACATTAAATGGACATTAGGCAACGCTTGTGACAGAAGCCAATACCATCTAGACTGTTCCATGATGTTCCTTTGTTGTCACATTGTGCTTTGCTTGATAGGGAAATGGTCTGAACTCATTTCATGCTTAAAAAAGCCTCTACTTTTTCCATTCTCAGCTCAAAATCAATGAGAGGGAGTAGGGTAAAGTTTTGCCCAACTACTTTGGGATTCGCACTTGGATAATCTAAGCCAAACCGAGGCCAGGCAAGAATATTACCTATTGATTTTTTTGCAGTCTGTAGCTAAAGTAAAATGATACAGAAATAAGCCTCTCCTTGGTCCTTTTCCCACCATTTTGAGTGCAAGGCATATTGACCTACCGGCCTGGCACTGCCTACAGCCTATATGGCAGGGTAGCCTAGTGGTTAGAGCGTTGGACTAGTATCCGCAAGGTTACAAGTTCAATCCCTGAGCTGACAAAGTACAAATCTGTCATTCTGCCCCTGAACAGGCAGTTAACCCACTGTTCCTAGGCCATCATTGAAAATAAGAATTTGTTCTTAACTGACTTGCCTAGTAAATTAAAGAAAAAATTTAAAAAATCTCTCATGTAACTCACCTCCATCAGCAAATGCGATAAACAACGCTGCTAAATCAGTCAGTTAGGCCGGCGCTAGCCCCCTCAGGCAAATGCTGCACTTGCTAACCCTCTTTAAATCCCTGTTAAAAACTCTCTGTTGACTCCCTGGAAGATTTTGCATGTGTTAATAGTCTCTACCCTCCTTTTTCCCTCCTTCACCTCACTTCCACTCAGGCACGTACACACACTGATCCATAAAACACAGGCATGAATTTGAGTAATGAAATATAAAACAGTTGATGTGCTTTCATTTCATTGGACAGTATAAGAAAACGCCCTTATGTTCTATCTATACCTGTAACTTTCTTTACCCTTTTTCTCTCTCTTTCTCTCTCTCCATTTCTCAGTAGATCATAAAGTATAACTCTGCTGGAACTTGTCTGCTTATTGCAAGGCCATTTGATACAAGTTTAATTCATCATATCTGGATACTTTATGTATTACAGTTGAAGTCGGAAGTTTACACAGGCTTTTTCAGATCTGCCTAAAAATGTTTTATGTGATTGAGGTCAGGGCTTTGTGATGGCCACTCCATTACCTTGACTTTGTTGTCCTTAAGCCATTGTGCCACAACTTTGGATGTACAGTGCCTTGCGAAAGTATTCGGCCCCCTTGAACTTTGCGACCTTTTGCCACATTTCAGGCTTCAAACATAAAGATATAAAACTGTATTTTTTTGTGAAGAATCAACAACAAGTGGGACACAATCATGAAGTGGAACGACATTTATTGGATATTTCAAACTTTTTTAACAAATCAAAAACTGAAAAATTGGGCGTGCAAAATTATTCAGCCCCCTTAAGTTAATACTTTGTAGCGCCACCTTTTGCTGCGATTACAGCTGTAAGTCGCTTGGGGTATGTCTCTATCAGTTTTGCACATCGAGAGACTGACATTTTTTCCCATTCCTCCTTGCAAAACAGCTCGAGCTCAGTGAGGTTGGATGGAGAGCATTTGTGAACAGCAGTTTTCAGTTCTTTCCACAGATTCTCGATTGGATTCAGGTCTGGACTTTGACTTGGCCATTCTAACACCTGGATATGTTTATTTTTGAACCATTCCATTGTAGGTTTTGCTTTATGTTTTGGATCATTGTCTTGTTGGAAGACAAATCTCTGTCCCAGTCTCAGGTCTTTTGCAGACTTCATCAGGTTTTCTTCCAGAATGGTCCTGTATTTGGCTCCATCCATCTTCCCATCAATTTTAACCATCTTCCCTGTCCCTGCTGAACAAAAGCAGGCCCAAACCATGATGCTGCCATCACCATGTTTGACAGTGGGGATGGTGTGTTGTGGTTGATGAGCTGTGTTGCTTTTACGCCAAACATAACGTTTTGCATTGTTGCCAAAAAGTTCAATTTTGGTTTCATCTGACCAGAGCACCTTCTTCCACATGTTTGGTGTGTCTCCCAGGTGGCATGTGGCAAACTTTAAACGACACTTTTTATGGATATCTTTAAGAAATGGCTTTCTTCTTGCCCTCTTCCATAAAGGTCAGATGTGTGCAATATACAACTGATTGTTTTCCTATGGACAGAGTCTCCCACCTCAGATGTAGATCTCTGCAGTTCATCCAGAGTGATCATGGGCCTCTTGGGCCTCTTGGCTGCATCTCTGATCAGTCTTCTCCTTGTATGAGCTGAAAGTTTAGAGGGACGGCCAGGTCTTGGTAGATTTGCAGTGGTCTGATACTCCTTCCATTTCAATATTATCGCTTGCACAGTGCTCCTTGGGATGTTTAAAACTTGGGAAATATTTTTGTATCCAAATCCGGCTTTAAACTTCTTCACAACAGTATCTCGGACCTGCCTGGTGTGTTCCTTGTTCTTCATTATGCTCTCTGCGCTTTTAACGGACCTCTGAGACTATCACAGTGCAGGTGCATTTATACGGAGACTTGATTACACACAGGTGGATTGTATTTATCATCATTAGTCATTTAGGTCAACATTGGATCATTCAGAGATCCTCACTGAACTTCTGGAGAGGGTTTGCTGCACTGAAAGTAAAGGGGCTGAATAATTTTGCACGCCCAATTTTTCAGTTTTTGATTTGTTAAAAAAGTTTGAAATATCCAATAAATGTCGTTCCACTTCATGATTGTGTCCCACTTGTTGTTGATTCTTCACAAAAAAATACAGTTTTATATCTTTATGTTTGAAGCCTGAAATGTGGCAAAAGGTCGCAAAGTTCAAGGGGGCCAAATACTTTCGCAAGGCACTGTATGGTTGGGGTCATTGTCCATTTGGAAGACCCATTTGCGACCAAGCTTTAACTTCCTGACTGATGTCTTGAGATGTTGCTTCAATATACCCACATCATTTCCCTCCCTCATGATGCCAACCATTTTGTGAAGTGCACTAGTCCCTCCTGCAGCAAAGCACCTCCACAACATGATGCTGCCACCCCTGTGCTTCACGGTTGGGATGGAGTTCTTCGGCTTGCAAGCCTCCCCCTTTTCCCTCCATAACATAATGATGGCTAAATTGTTCTATTTGTGTTTCATCACACCAGAAGACATTTCTTCAAAAAGTACGATCTTTGTCCCCATGTGCAGTTACAAACCGTAGTCTGGCTTTTTTTATGGCGGTTTTGGAGCTGTGGCATCTTCCTTACTGAGCAGCCTTTCAGGTTATGTCGATATAGGACTCGTTTTACTGTGGATATAGATACTTTTGGACCTGTTTCCTCCAGCATCTTCACAAGGTCCTTTGTTGTTGTTCTGGGATTGATTTGCAATTTCACACCAAAGTACGTTCACCTCTAGGAGACAGAACGTGTCTCCTTCCTGAGCAGTATGACGGCTACGTGGTCCCATGGTGTTTATACTTGTGTACTATTGTTTGTACGGATGAATGTGGTACCTTCATGCATTTGGAAATTGCCCCCAAGGATGAACCAGACTTGTGGAGGTCTACAGTTGTTTTTTCAGAGGTTGACTGATTTCTTTTGATATTCACATGATGTCAAGCAAATAGGCACTGAGATTGAAGGCATGCCTTGAAATACATCCACAGGTACATCTCCAATTGATTCAAATGATGGGGTGGCAGGGTAGCCTAGTGGTTAGAGCGTTAAACTAGTAATCAAAAGGTTGCAAGTTCAAATCCCCAAGGTACAAATCTGTCATTCTGCCCCTGAACAGGCAGTTAACCCACTGTTCCTACGCCGTCATTGAAAGTAAGAATTTGTTCTTAACTGACTTGCCTAGTAAAATCAAAAATCAAAAAAAAATTGCATATCAGAAACTTCTAAAGCCAAAACATGATTTTCTGGAATTTTCCAAGTTGATTGAAGGCACACTCAACTTAGTGTATGTAAACTTCTGACCCACTGGAATTGTAATACAGTGAATTATAAGTGAAATAAGTGTTTGAAAATGAGTTTTAATGACTCCAACCTCAGTGTATGTAAACTTCCAACTTCAACTGTATATTTTAAGGTAAGTAACCTTTTGTGACTAGGGGGCAGTATTTACATTTTTGGAAAAATAACGTTCCTGTAGTAAACGGGATATTTTGTCAGGACAAGATGCTAGAATATGCATATAATTGACAGCTTAGGATAGAAAACACTCTAAAGTTTCCAAAACTGTAAAAATATTGTTTGTGAGTACAACAGAACTGATATTGCAGGCGAAAGCTTAAGAAAATTCAAATCCGGAAGTGACTCGTCTTTTGAAAGCTCTGCGTTCCAATGCGTCCCTATTGAGCAGTGAATGGGCTATCAACCACATTACTTTTTGTCCGTATTCTCCAAGGTGTCTACAGCATTGTGACGTAGTTTTACGCATTTTTGTTGAAGAATACCAGTAAGCGGCTACATTGCACAACTGGTCACCTGATGGCTCCCAGAGTGATTCTTGCGTAAAATACAGAGGTAGCCATTATTCCAATCGGTCCTACTGAAAAACCAATTGTCCCGGTGGATATATTATCGAATAGATATTTGAAAAACACATTGAGGATTGATTATAAACAACATTTGCAATGTTTCTGTAGATATTATGGAGCTAATTTGGAATATTTTTTGGCGTTTTCGTGACTTCAATTTCGGGCAATTTCTCAGCCAAACGTGAAGAACAAACGGAGCTATTTTGCCTGCAAAAAAAATAATATTTTTGGGAAAAAAGGAACATTGTCTATCTAACTGGGAGTCTCATCCGAAGGTCATCAAAGGTAAACGATTTAATTTGATTGCTTTTCTGATTTCCGTGACCAAGTTACCTGCTGCTAGCTGGACAAAATGCTATGCTAGGCTATCGATAAACTTACACAAATGCTTGTCTAGCTTTGGCTGTAATGCATATTTTCAAAATCTGAGATGACAGGGTGATTAACAAAAGGCTAAGCTGTGTCTCAATATATTTCACTTGTGATTTTCATGAATAGGAATATTTTCTAGGAATATTTATGTCCGTTGCGTTATGCTAATTAGTGTCAGTCAATGATTACACTCCCGCACCCGGGATGGGGAGTTACTAGAGTTAAGTTATTCTGTTTTTTTACATTCATATGCTGTTTGCAAGGATGTGTCTGTATACTGTAGGTGTTTGTATTTCTGCCTGTAGTTATGCAACAAGTGTAGGAGTGTGCTGGTTGTGAACATGATGTACAGTGCCTTCACAGTCGTTGACCATCTTCACACTTTGTTGTGTTAGAGCCTGAATTTAAAATGTATTAAATTGTGATTTTTTTGTCACTGAGGCTGAACATATCTACTCTCAAATTCAAAGACAGAGTTTTGAATACAAATTTCAAATACATAAGATTAAAATTGTATTTTTAAATATGTATTGAAAATGAACAGTTTTTATTTGTATTTTCCAATTACACTGTTTTACAAGCTCATATTCTGGGGTAAGGCATTTAAACTAAGCTCATGAAGCATTGTAAATTATATTTGTTAAGAGTCAATGGCTAGTTATCTATCATTAAGTGGAATTATGTTCTTCAAAAGTGTTATAAAAAATGAAATGCTGAACTGTCTTGAGTCAATAAGTATTCAACCCCTTTGTTATGCAAAGCCTGAATACGTTTAGGAGTAAATAATAAGTTGCATGGACTCACTTTGTGTGCAATCATAGTGTATAACATGATTTTTGAATGTCTACCTCATCTCTGTATCCCAAACACATACACATAATTGTAAGGTCCCTCAGTCAAGACCAGGGAGGGTTTCCAATGCCTCGCAAAGAAGGGCACCTATTGGGTAAAAAAAGCAGGCATTGATTAACCCTTTGAGCATGGTGAAGTTGTTTATTACACTTTGGATGGTGTATCAGTAAACCCAGTCACTACAAAGATATTCTGTATGCGTCCTTCCAAAATCAGTTGCTGGAAAGCAAGGGAACCGCAAAAATCTCAGTGAGGCTGCAGGCCCAGACGGCATCCCCAGCCGCGCCCTCAGAGCATGCGCAGACCAGCTGGCTGGTGTGTTTACGGACATATTCAATCAATCCCTATCCCAGTCTGCTGTTCCCACATGCTTCAAGAGGGCCACCATTGTTCCTGTTCCCAAGAAAGCTAAGGTAACTGAGCTAAACGACTACCGCCCCGTAGCACTCACTTCCGTCATCATGAAGTGCTTTGAGAGACTAGTCAAGGACCATATCACCTCCACCCTACCTGACACCCTAGACCCACTCCAATTTGCTTACCGCCCAAATAGGTCCACAGACGATGCAATCTCAACCACACTGCACACTGCTCTAACCCATCTGGACAAGATGAATACCTATGTGAGAATGCTGTTCATCGACTACAGCTCAGCATTTAACACCATAGGTCCCTCCAAACTCGTCATCAAGCTCGAGACCCTGGGTCTCGACCCCGCCCTGTGCAACTGGGTACTGGACCTCCTGACGGGCCGCCCCCAGGTGGTGAGGGTAGGTAACAACATCTCCACCCCGCTGATCCTCAACACTGGGGCCCCACAAGGGTGCGTTCTGAGCCCTCTCCTGTACTCCCTGTTCACCCACGACTGCGTGGCCACGCACGCCTCTAACTCAATCATCAAGTTTGCGGACGACACAACAGTGGTAGGCTTTATTACCAACAACAACGAGACGGCCTACAGGGAGGAGGGCCCTCGGAGTGTGGTGTCAGGAAAATAATCTCACACTCAACGTCAACAAAACTAAGGAGATGATTGTGGACTTCAGGAAACAGCAGAGGGAACACCCCCCTATCCACATCGATGGAACAGTAGTGGAGAGGGTAGTAAGTTTTAAGTTCCTCGGGGTACACATCACAGACAAACTGAATTGGTCCACCCACACAGACAGTATCGTGAAGAAGGCACAGCAGCACCTCTTCAACCTCAGGAGGCTGAAGAAATTCGGCTTGTCACCAAAAGCATTCACAAACTTCTACAGATGCACAATCGAGAGCATCCTGTCGGGCTGTATCACCGCCTGATACGGCAACTGCTCCGCCTACAACCGTAAGGCTCTCCAGAGGGTAGTGAGGTCTGCACAACGCATCACCGGGGGCAAACTACCTACCCTCCAGGACACCTACACCACCCAATGTCACAGGAAGGCCATGAAGATCATCAAGGACAACAACCACCCGAGCCACTGCCTGTTCACCCCGCTATCGTCCAGAAGGCGAGGTCAGTACAGGTGCATCAAAGCTGGGACCGAGAGACTGAAAAACAGCTTCTATCTCAAGGCCATCAGGCTGTTAAACAGCCACCACTAACATTGAGTGGCTGCTGCCAACACACTGACTCAACTCCAGCCACTTTAATAATGGGAATTGATGGGAATTGATGTAAAATATATCACTAGTCACTTTAAACAATGCTACTTAATATAATGTTTACATACCCTACATTATTTATCTCATATGTATACGTATATACTGTACTCTATATCATCTACTGCATCTTTATGTAATACATGTATCACTAGCCACTTTAAACTATGCCACTTTGTTTACATACTCATCTTATATGTATATACTATACTCGATACCATCTACTGCATCTTGCCTATGCCGCACTGTACCATCACTCATTCATATATCTTTATGTACATATTCTTTATCCCTTTACACTTATGTGTATAAGGTAGTAGTTTTTGAATTGCTAGCTAGATTACTCGTTGGTTATTCCTGCATTGTCAGAACTAGAAGCACAAGCATTTTGCTATACTCGCATTAACATCTGCTAACCATGTGTATGTGACAAATAAAATTTGATTTGATTTGATTTCACCATGATGCCAATGGTGACTAAAAACTGTTACAGAGTTTAATGGCTGTGATAGGAGAAAACTGAGGATGGATTAACAACATTGTAGTTACTCCACACTAACCTAATTGACAGAGTGAAAAGAAGGACACGTGTACAGAATACAAACATTCCAAAACATGCGTCCTGATTGCAACAGGGCAGTAATGTAATGATGCGAAACACATTTCAAAGCAATTCACTTTTTGTCCTGAATACAAATTGTTATATTTGATACAACGCATTACTGAGTACCACTCTCCATATTTTCAAGCATAGGAGTGGCTCCATCATGCTATGGGTATGTTTGTAACCATTAAGGACTGGGGAGTATTTCAGGATAAAAAGAAATAATTTAAATGGAGCTAAACACAGGCAAAATCCTAGAGGAAAACCTGGTTCAGTCTGCTTTCCACAGGACTCTGGGAGATGAATTCACCTTTCAGCAGGACAATAACCTAAAACACAAGGCCAAATCTACACTGGAGTTGCTTACCAAGAAGACAGTGAGTGAATGTTCCTTTGTGGCCGAGTTACTGTTTTGACTTAAATGTACTTGAAAATCAATGGCAAGACCTGAAAATTGACAGAACTTGAAGAATTTTGAAAAGAATAATGGGAAAATGTTGCACAATCCACGTGTGGAAAGCTCTTATAGACCTACCCAAAAAGACTCACAACTGTAATCACTGACAAAGGTGCTTCATCAAAGTATGTATTTACTCGGGTGTGAATTATTATGTAAATTAGATATTTATGTATTTCCTTTTCAGAAAATGTGCACATATTTTTAAAAGCATGTTTTCACTTGGTCATTGTCGGGTACTGTGCGTAGATGGGTGAGATTTTTTATTTATTTAAAACATTTTGATTTCAGGCTGTGACACAACAACATGCAGAATAAGTCAAGGGGTATGAATACTTTCTGAAGTCACTGCATGTGAGCTTCTAAAGATTCAAAATGAATCTATCAGTAAATACATATTTGCAACAGATCATAAGGTTTATTTAGCTGAACTATCTTCTATTGATTGGGGTAGCAGAAGGGTACTTATACAAATTCCAGTTGACGGTTATTATCAGACTTAATTATGATTATCAAGGTTGCAACTACAAAGATAAAGGGCTTGGAGCAATCAATTCATTAAACAGGGCACCCTTTCTACTCACCTAATTTAATTTGGGCTAATTGTGGACTATTTCTTCTCATTCTCCTTGTTGTTTTTAAAGGGCCAATCTGGGATTCAACAACAACAACAAAGTCAATGTTTTAGGTAATTTGGGGTAAAGCAGTTGAACTAAGCCCATGAGGTATTATAAGTTATATTTGACAAGAATCAATGGCTAGCTATTTTTAATCAATTTAAAACGTTTAAAAAAATAATGTACCAATCCTAGATTTCCCTTTTAAATAAATATTGAATCGCGACCAGTGATGAGTCAACAACACCTTCAATATTTCATGCAAGTGCACATACTCAGTCAATTCAATAGACAGAAAGACATGTGACATTGCTTTTGTATGTTGATGTAAGATAGAGATGTGAGAGTTTCCATGGGCTATAAAGTATTCAGGTTAAGATTAGTGCATGCAGTAATAAATGTTCAATATAGCTGTTGTCTCGCTACCACACTAATGATATTATCATAAGCAGTCTTGTATCACAACATTACTACAACTTAAGCTATACAATCACAATGTACCTCCACTTCAGCTACCACTATAACTACTGCTGATGAACAGTGGTATGTATTCATAGATCCCAAGGGAAGCCAGGCTTCCCCCCAAAAAAATAGCAAAAAAAAAATCAAAATACATATGACATAATTTGTCCTTAGTTTCTCTGTGTTTCATAATTTCCCTGAATATATTTGACAGGAGAAAGCCTCCGAGCGAGAAAACAGCAACCCCTCTGTCTCTGTTACATTTGATCAATTTACAAGACGCTCTTATCCAGAGCGACTTACTGTGAGGGAAAAAAGTACAGGCCAATGATTATAATGGTGACTCTGTTCTAACCATAAACTCATACATTGTGCCTCTAGCTTGAGAGGATGGAAGTTCAATTCTTATCTAGATGTAGTAGGCTAATGTTAACTTTGCCAGGTAGCCGAGGACAACAAAAATGGCATTGGTGTTTTTCTACAAGTAGGGTGAGTCAACATGTTTTTTTCTACTTACACACACACACACACACACACACACACACACACACACACACACACACACACACACACACACACACACACACACACACACACACACACACACACACACACACACACACACACACACAGAAATCAGTCACATGGACAGCAGCATGATATTCAAACCAAATCAAACTTTATATGCCACATGCGCCGAATACAACAAGTTTAAACCTTACCGTGAAATGCTTACCTACAAGCCCAACAGTGCAGTTCAAGAAGAGTTAAGAAGATATTTAAAAATAAAGTAACGCAATAAAACAACAATAACGAGGCTATATACAGGGGGTATCGGTAGCGAGTTGCAGAAACTTTCCGGTGTTCTAAATCAATAGTTTAGTAGTCCGAAAATGTCAGAATCATTACCTTGCTACCTATGCTGTAGGTCATGAACTGTTTGTTATGTGCAATAGGCTTTGTGAACTCCATGGGACAGATGTTGCTCTCTGGTTTTGGTTTTGTGATGAAACAATGGTTTGGTTGAATGTATTATTCTTATTCTTATTGTCTCGACCTTAGGCCTATATATCACGTTGTCGAGGCATATGAACTAACAGGTTATAGAGCAAACAACGTAATTATCCTCACACATACTGTAGGGTGTAATATGGCTACTGTTCACATTAAAGCTAAATTAGAAATTGCCTCCAACAAAGTCCATTAACTGTGGCAAAATAGCCCAACTTAGAAGAGCTTGCATGGCAAATGGACTCAAAATCTGTGGACATTGAGTGTTTCCCCCCAAGCAACAGAAATGTGAGAATGTAATTTTTCCACAAATGTCTTCCTCTACATAAACCAAAAACAACAATGTCTGTTTGATGGAAGTTGTAGACTTGTTGCAGCAGGACCAGACAACAGTTGGTGCTGTGTTCAATAATGGAAAAGCTAAAATTTCGAACAAAATTGTACTTTGGTTAGGACTGGATCTGACACTAGCCCAATTACGGCATTCTGTTTCATTTCACAGACTGATAGGTGCAGTAAAACGCAGTGTAAGTCTGGCTGAGCACAGCAGAACTCAAAGTTGAATGAACAGGTGGGGAAGAAGCTGTTGTGTAAGCCCCCTTGAGTAATCGAATATACATTGCTTAAGTAAATACCCAGCTCTATCAAAGAACAAATTTCAAACATAAGCCTTCCCGTTTCTCCTGGACAAAAGTGTCTGCTCAACCATTCCTAGTGATGTCGCCGGAACTTTGGCATTAGCCGAAAAGCTTTTTTATGTTATGCAGGAATAATATTCGGGCATAGTTCATTGTCGTAAGCTATGCCAGAAGGGCAAAGATATCCACTAATGGAATTCCAGTTTTCAACTTTGTAGTTTGCTGAAAAAACTGTGACCTGCTGATAATTGTCGTGAGCAGGTATTTCATCTCCGCGAGGACGGAAACACTGAATGATACTTCCCTTTTAAGGCTTAGTCCTGAAAGCAGCTTTGTATCAAATAACAGGAGGTTGTGGAGAATGTGTGTGGGCAGGCGGCGCCCGGAAAACTTTTTGGAAACACTCCGAGCATCAGTCTCCCTCCCTCAGACAAATTGTCTGGATCCTCTGAACATTATACATCATTCAAATGGGAAGAGAGAAGCATATTGTGGGCCTCCGATTTCTCCATCGTCCCTGAAAGCTTTTGGGGGACGATGGCCACCTTCAAAAAGGGATAATAGGAATGAACAACCTTTCTACTGTACTCAGGACTATTTTATTCAAGTTGCTTGATTTTCATTGATTTGGGGCAAAATCTACGTGTAAACATGTTTGTTCTCATTGGCCTTCTGGGTATTGTCATTGAGTTTCTTGTGGTAAACTCCAGAGGCAGAGAAAAAGTGTGTGGCAGAAAATAACCTTAAAATGGATTGAAATATACAGCTGCATTATATGCACCCATACAGATGTAGGATCTTGGTTTGATCATACTGTTGCAGGAGAACCTTCCTTTCAAAGCAGGAAATGTAAAACTTGTATTGTGTTTGTGGTTTAAAAAGACTTCTGACGTTTGTGATTTCCACTTTGAAATTTCAGACTTGATTTTCAACCTTGATGTATCAACCCCAACAAAAATGTCCATGAAGTATACTCTGCATAATAATTCACATTTCCTGTTGCTGCAGGATTATTTTCCTGCTGTAGAAAACTGGCTCAAATTAAGATCTTACACCTGTACTGCACTGTAACTTGTCACACCAATGATGAAACGAGAGAAACCTCTGCACTATGTTGAGTGTAGAAATTTCAGGCCTTGTCAGTCACCGAACCATGTGACCCAAAAGAGACACTGAGCGCTCCACATCAAAGGTTTCTCATTGGTTTGAAACAGGTTTTGATTGACAGTGCATGCTAATCCCACCTATTATGACATTAGAGGATTCATGTCTTCAATGCATCACCATCCACTTCTCATATGTTTCTGTGACAAATTTTTTCACATGGCGTCGTCCGTGAGAGGTTGAAAGAGTGCACAAGTGACACACTACATTCCATTTTCTTGTTAGTGTGGTGGATTTGATACATTGTGATACCACGGAATCTGATATATTATTAACAATGTATTTTCCAAGCGAGTAGTAAATTCTCACTGGAAGTGACAAAATAATAAGACTATCAGCTAGAATCGTCGAAGGTCATAAGTTTTAGGACAGCTTTATCAGTTCTGTGAAACCAGGTTCCTGCTCCATCCTCACCTCAGTGGAAAACAAAACAAACAATAATGTAGCATTAAATCCTTGTTGGATTTCCCTGTACATATAAAAATCACTTTCCACAGGATGTTTCTGCTGTTGTTTTGCCAGTTTCCTCCTTCACCCTGACTTTCTATTACTTTTTATTACTTGAAACATAGATGTTCTTTTTTAAAGCGGAAAGTCTTTGTAGTTTTTTTCCCCGCCGCTGTTTCTGGTGAACTTCCTGATTGAAACGAGCTCAGTGAGTCTGTTGGAGAGTTGGGATATCATATCAAAGACTGTAGACACCGCTTTGATATAGCTATGCTGTAGGTCTTCTTCTTCTCATGAAAAGAAATAGCCTAAGGCTGTCCTAATATGGACACGTTAATAGCCAGATGAATGGCCCTGTGACATTGTTCTCATATTTCAACTACGTCAAACTGAACATTATCATTTCAAAGTCAAGAGATTTCATTGTGTATTTATCCTGTTGGTCTTTGCCAGAGGAAATACAAATTATATGAGAGTAGTCCTTTGTGTCTGGCGTGTGATTGCATTATATTGGTTATAAAGTGCAGCTTTTAAAATATACTATGCATCTAATTCAGTTTTTATGAATAGCTTTCTCACACGACTTGTCTCACTTTGAAGAAGCTAACCTGAAGTAACCTCTAATTCTCATGTCGAAGATAAAACCTAAAGAAGTCTATTCATGTTTTATAAGTATGTCTCAACATTTATGATTAAAGAACATTTCAAAACTAGAGCATAGGATATGTCCTGTATTCATGGTTTGATGGTGTACTTCATTTTTTAAACCTTTATTTAACTAGGAAAATCAGAAAAGAACAAATTCTTATTTACAATGACGGCCTAGGAACAGTGGGTTAACTGCCTTGTTCAGGGGCAGTGCGACAGATTTTTACCTTGTCAGCTAGGGGATTTGATCTAGCAACCTTTCAGTTTCAAATCCAATGCTCTAACCACTAGGTTATTACATTTTGTTCTACTCATTCAAGTCAATTATTATTTGTGTTAATAAGATTAATAGATTAATCCTATAGATCACTATATTTTATGGTGTTGTCTCGTTTAATTTTCTCTTTTAAATGTTGTGGTTTTGTCTATAAGGGATGTAAATTAAATGTTTTCTCAATTGAACCATAATTGTTCATGAATAGATGAAACATTGTTTTGCTGGCAAATAATAAACAATATTGTAGAGCCTGAATTAGCCTGCATTTGAACTAGACAATTAAGCAAGGTCAGAAATGAACCGGCCACATGACAGTTTGGGCAAATGCCAGATGATCTGGTCCATCTTTAGCCCAGTAGGCATATCTAAATTGTTTATTTGTTTTTTTACACAGAATTTTAATTATTTGGCCAATCATGGTCAACTTGAGCAAAGAAATGGGCCGGTGTGGGAGCCACGGGGAAATGTTTTTACTTGTGTGAGGCTCTTCTGTGTTTGAAATGGTCCCAGTCCATCCCTGAGCATGGTTGTCTTGTCCAATCCATCAAATGCAGTACCAATAACTGAGTCAATAGCCCTATGGTAGCAGTTTGTCCTCCAATATGGCAGACCATTCATTGATTGGTATGAGTATCATGTAGAGTTCATGTGGAAGATTTGTTCTATTACTAACCAATACCCTGACAGAGGCACATGTCTTTATGTTAATAATAACAATAATGATACCTCCACCCCACGTCTTACCCGTAGCCCCTTCCCCTAGCCATTTCATGTAGATGGTAGTTGTTCCATATTGGCCATATTGCACCCACCTATCCAATATTTTAAGTTCTACACAAGTGTCTAGCAAGTAGGGGCAAGGGATTCCCCTCAAATTCAAAACAAAATAAAATAAAAAATATTGTCAAATCAATGCTGAAGGATTGCAAGTATCACATGACAGAGATAACAACTTTATATCTCTATTTCGCTCAGGTCAGTTTCTGTGGGTGAACGACTCTGCATTGGCCGGTCCCTGGGTCCTGAGCCCCTGGCTGTGGGGAGGTCGGGACCCCTGCGGGCTGGACATGGCCGTGTTCCTGCACCCCCAGAAGAGCGGACGCTACACAGTGTGGCTCATCGAGAGGGACAAACATCCGCTAACCCTCCTGTCCACTGACACGCTGCCGCGCATCACAGGGTAAGCAGGCCTTCATTTTTATGTATTTTTTCAAGGAGAATGTAACTGTTATTTAGAAATATAGATTGGCAGATAGAAGAGAGGGATATTGGACAAGAAGTGCATGGCGGAACGGGGGATCGAACAGCTGCCTCCAGGAGCATATAGTGCCTTGAAGAAGTATTTGCCCCTTTATTACTTTATACTGAATGTTAGCATATCATCAACCAAAACCTAATATTAGATAAAGGGAACCTGAGTTTACAAATAACAAAAAAAAGGTATACTTATTTTATTTATTTCATTAAGCAAGTTATGCAACACCCAATTCCCCTGTGTGAAAAAGTAATTGCCCCCTTGCACTCAATAACTGGTTGTGCCACCTTTAACTGCAATGGCTGCAACCAAACACTTCCTGTAGTTGTTGATCAGTCTATCACACCGCAGTGGAGGAATTTTGGCCCACTCTTCCATGCAGAACTGCTTTAACTCAGCGAAATTTGTGGGTTTTCAAGCATGAACTGCTTGTTTCAAGTCCTGCCACAAAGTCTCAATTGGGATTAAGTCTGGACTTCGACGAGGCCATTCCAAAACTTCTAATTTGCTGCTTTTTAACTATGTTCATGTTGTCTTGATTGTGTGTTTTGGATCATTGTCTCGCTGCATGACCCAGCTGCACTTCAGCTTCAGCTCCCTGACGGATAGCCTGACATTCTCCTGTAGAGTTCTCTGATACAGAGCAGAATTCATGGTTCCTTACTATTAAGTCATCCAGGCCCTACCACCACCATGCTTGATGTTTACGCTGTGTCTTTATTCATCATTTTCATCCTGTGCCCACACACTTCTAATTCTGAAAAGTGAAAGCATACCTGTGAAGGTGGTTGCACTGGTAGTAGTTGTAGGTTTTTATACAGTACCCAAGACCAGTGAGTTAATTTGACCACTGGAAAAAGAGCTACTGTGTAAATACTGCAATGCGGGTATGATTGTATTGAGCC
Organism: Oncorhynchus masou masou; assembly: GCF_036934945.1. Lineage (NCBI taxonomy): Eukaryota > Metazoa > Chordata > Actinopteri > Salmoniformes > Salmonidae > Oncorhynchus > Oncorhynchus masou. The sequence goes on from NC_088213.1 coordinate 51,527,992, forward strand.
CTTGGCCTATGTAAACACAAACATTCATGCACACGTACAAGCAAATGTCTGATAGCTGGGGTATGCAGAATAATTCAACCGCAACATACAGACCTTACAACACAAACTAATCATAAGGAAATCACAACCCAAAAATTGCGTTGATACCCTTTACTAAAGGTGTTTCCATCTATCCTCCAATGTGTGTGTGTGTGTGTGCTTGCATGCATCTAAGACAGGGCTCTCCAACTCTGTTCCTGGAGAGCTACCCTTTTCACTTCAACCCCAGTTATAACCCCAGTTATAACTAACCTTATAACTAACCTTATCCAGAATCAGGTGCACTAGATTAGAGTTGGACTGAAAACGTACAGGACAGTAGCTCTCCAGGGACAGGGCTGGAGAGCCCTGATGTAAGAGCATGTGCATGAGATTGTGTGTGTCTGCATGTCTTCTGTGTGTATCCAGTGTATCAGGTGCCGGATCGGAAAAAACGGTGGTTTTCCTATGTGTCTGCCGACATACGTACAGTATGTCTATGTGCGTAGTTGTGTGTCTGCATGTGTCCAACCCCAAACGCACACCAGGGACTCGGTTGTTACACGTGTGATGGATTAGGTAGTCAGGCCCAGTCATCCGCCCACACACTATCAGTCCTCTGAGCCTAGCCAACTCCTTTCTCCTCTCTAGCACTCCGCTAGGGGAATGCTCAATATCACAGAGAGAGAGAGAGAGAGAGAGAGAGAGAGAGAGAGAGAGAGATACACACACAAACACAAAAACACACACAGGAGCACAGAGAAAAACACTAAATGGACTGGGGAGAAATTGTTAGGTTTGGTTGATAAATAATTAGTATGTTGCTCTGCTTTCAAGATCACAACAATGTTTTGAACCATTTTACAATCACTGAAAATTTTCCATAAAATGGCTGGAAAGGGAAGGTTACCTGCTCCAACATAGGTTAAATAATGTTCGCTGCAGGGTTTTTCTTCATTTAGTTGGATAAACGTGCATGAATATGTCCAGGTGTATATTCTGAAAGTATTAGACCCTATTTACAGGTGTGTGACAGATTTGTATTAGCATTTGCACTCAGCTTCTTGATGACATGTAGACTTTATTTGGTAGTAAAAACTTTAACACGGTAGTGACTCACAGATTCATCAATGGATAAAATTAATACATATCTAAATAAGATGACAACATAATCCCCTGAGTTCCCCTGCTGCCTAGGGGGCCTAAGAATGATGCGACACACCTCGCACCTCTCCCAAAACCAGACTCAGAAACAGACTAGAAATCTGAGTTGGTTGAAGCAAAAATAAAATGTTGGTTGGCACATCTTAAATAAAGTGTTTCTCCAACTGTTGAAGGTGCCAAGGTCCAAAGAAAGTTTGTCAAGCATTGACAGAGTAATATACATATATATATATATATATATATATATATATATATATATATATATATATATATATATATATATATATATGCTTTTTTCTGTCTCTATCCATAATATAATAACTTGTTGAAGGGCAATTATTTTAAACACATTCAACTTGTATATGTATACTGTATCTGCCGTTGTTGAGTCAGTTGCATACAGTATGTTATTACTCTCATACTAAGGGCCCATAATACTACAATTATGCCTGTTGGCTTTCAGTAAAGTATTACCAAATCAACAAAAATGCTTCATTGTACCTCCATTTCTTTCTACCTAAACATCAGCCTCAGGGCTTCTGCTAGGCCATCTGCTCTTCAAAGACTACTAGCTCACACTGTGCATCTGTCAGGGGGATAAGAGTCACAGTCGGGCGGGGGGTTGGTGTGACGTGCGGTAGCAGAGGGAACAGTCTATGACTGGCAGGTGCCTTTGACAATTTTTTAGGGCCTTCCTCTGACACCGCCTGGTATAGAGGTCTTGATGGCAGGAAGCTTGGCCCCAGTGATGTACTGGGCCATTCGCTCTACCCTCTGTAGTGCCTTGCGGTCGGAGGCCGAGCAGTTACCATACCGGGCAGTGATGCAACCAGTCAAGATGCTCTCGATGGTGCAGCTGTAGAACCTTTTGAGGATCTAAGGACCCATGCCAAAACATTTCAGTCTCCTGAGGGGGAATAGGCTTTGTCGTGCCCTCTTCACGACTTATTGGTGCGCTTGGACCATGTTAGTTTGTTGTTGATGTGGACACCAAGGAACGTGAAGCTCTCAACCTGCTCCAGTACAGCCCTGTCGATGAGAATGGGTACGTGCTCGGTCCTCCTTTTGCTGTAGTCCACACAGGCATGCGCGTGCACACACAGGCACACACAATAACATACTCTCTCTTCCCATGGTCTCGCCTGGGCTCCTGAACAATTGGATACATTACCTCAACTGGTAAGGCTATGACCCATTAATGAAAGATATTATGACAATATAAACTGAGTGTACCAAACATTAGGAACATTGAGTTGCATACCCCCCCCCCCCACCTTGTGTCCTCAGAACAGCCTCAATTTGTCAGGGCACTGACTCTTTTTGATACACACGGGAAACTGTTGAACGTGAAAAACCCAGCAGCATTGCAGTTCTTGACACAAACCGGTACACCTTGCACTTACTACCATATCCCGTTCAAAGGCACTTAAATATTTTGTCTCTTGCCCATTCACCCTCATAATGTTTGGCACACAATCCATGTCTCAATGCTTAAAAATCATGAACAATCATTAATTAACCTATCTTCTCTCCTTCATCTACACTGATTGAAGTGGATTTAACAAGTGACATCAATCAAAGTGATCATAGCTTTCACCTGGATTCACCTGGTCATTCTATGTCATGGAAAGTACATGTTCTTAATGTATTGTACACTCAGTGTATATTAAAGCCAGGAGGTGTGACAACAGGTATTAAAACCTCTTAGCACACAGATCCCACTGAAGGGATCAACATCGACAACATCCTGTGAAGCTGGAGCACGCAAAATTCAAATGACAAAATTCATAATATTAAACATTCATGAAACTACAAGTGTCTTACATCGTTTAAAGGCTTAAATTCTTCTCAATCCAATTGCGTTATCAGATTTCAAAAACGGCGAAAGCATAACATGTGATTATCTGAGGACAACGTCCCACACCAAAATACTTTTCCAAACCAGCACAGTCGTCATAAAATCCCAAATAGCGATAAAATAAATCACTTCCTTTTGAAGATCTTCCTCTTTTTGCAATCCCAAGGTTCCCAGCTACACAACAAATTATCATTTTGTTTGATAAAGTCCTTCTTTATACCCCAAAAAATGGCAGTTTAGTTTGCGCGCTTGATTCATAATCCACTCTTTCAACATGCATACAAACGAACCCAAAAAGTTACCAGTAAAGTTCGTCCAAACAAGTCAAAAGATGTTTCTAATTAATCCTCAGGTATTCTTTTATCTAAATAAACAATAAATGAAAGACGGAGAATAGTATGTTCAATAGGGAAGATAAATAATGAAGAGCGTGCGCAACATTCACATGCGCAACAAGACGACAATTCTAATGAGAGACACCTTGGAAAAACTACAACTACACAATCATTTTTTTAAACAAGCCTGAAACCCTTTCTAAAGACTGTTGATATCTATCGGAAGCCATAGGAACTGCAATCTGGGAGGAATTCCTTTCAATATCCCATAGACAAGCATTGAAAAATCCAGATGGATTGTCTTCGGGTTTTGGCCTGCCATATCAGTTCTGTTATACTCACAGACATTATTTAACAGTTCTAGAACCTCCAGAGTGGTTTCTATCCAATGCTACCAATTATATGCATACATGTATGTATGAATACTGTAAAGTTATTGAAAGAGTATAATGTACTCGTACCCAATAGTCATGTGGTGATAACTCAGTACATCAATGCATGGCTTTGCACATGGATTTCTAGTTGAGTACATCCCAGTTTATGGCACTCATAAAGAGAGGCAAAAGGGGTAGTGTGCAAACCAAGAATGGATCTAGTACTGTCAACGTGGATCGGCAAAATGATTTTAATGTGTTCCGTAATTAAAGAAAATCTTTATCCTAAACAAAATAAATTAACATTCAATTTGTGTTGTAGTCTTCTCTAAAAAGGTCATATTTTTGTCTCACCAGTCGAACAACAACATCCCAACATGAAGCAGTGCAACATTTCACAATCATTAAAGCACTTTAGCATTTTTTTATATATGCTCTTAAAAGTTGTTTAACAGCTCATTATTTTTCAGCTTTCGTGCATCATAATTGAAAAACAAAATAGATAATTAACTAATGCCTAACATGTCGTGCACTCAGTGTTCTTCCTACCCATTTTAGGCCGCTATAGGTGCATACATGCACTCTCCTGCTTCACATGAGCTGTGAAACCAGTAGCTGTTAATATTATACCAGTAGCTTGGTTTGTAATTTTATGCAATGTGTTTAGTTTCTGCTGTTACTAACTGCTTTTTACAATGGAAAGTAACATTGAATGTATTGCTCCACAGATACCAGTCGCTTCACCAGTCACAGTGAGTAGTCATGTACCACTTCTGTGACATTGATGAGTATATAGTATTCGTGGATGACTAAGTAAAGTGACGTCATCTTCCCTCTGAAGACTCCACTGAGACTGAGGGTGTTTTCACACTTTGTCCCTTTCAGACAATTTTTGTGAGCTCGGTGCGGTTCGCTTAATCTTTTTGTGCAGTGTGAATACCCTCAAAGGAGCCCCCGGTTCGCTTGAATTTCAAAGTCCGGTTTCCTTTTTTTAGGGCAATGTGTATACAAAGCTCCCCAGGTTCACTTGTCATTATTCCCGCACGCACACTAGACTACTGAACCATCGTTTCCCCTGCCTCACATTGGGTGCCACAAAGTAGAGAAGATACTTTAAATAGAAGCAGACGGAACGAAACGGGGAGGAACCTACATACATTTGTCCAATTGAAACTCTCGTTTTAGTTGAATGCCTGGCTAATGATTACACCCCAGGTTCATGGAAGAAACGGGTGCTGTTTTCTGATATTGATTAGTGATTGCCAAGGATGCACAGAAAGCCAAAAATATTTTATTTCAGATTATTTGTATGCAATATGTGATCTATAGGCTAAGAGTGCTTCAAAAGCTCTTTATTCAATCGTTTGATTTGTTTACAAAGACAAGGGCATATTTAGTGAGAATCACAACAAAATAATTTCTAGCTATTAAAAGGGCTACATTTGGTGAAAATATTTCTCCAGTTAGTCTTCTGCTATTTATTCGGTTACCAATAATATTTGCATGTTAATAGTATCTTCTAATTACAATTATTATGTCTCATATTTTATCTTAATCTCTTAGCTATTAAAATGTACTGTAAGTAAATATATTTACAGTGGCTCTTCCTTTAAACGTTTTGAGTTTATGCAGCTACCATCGGTGGTAGATGGGTAATTTCACCACACGATCATAAGGGGGAGTTATAACGCTGATCTATCGGTTGTCTAAATTGTGGCACAAATTGACTATATGTTCACAAAATTGACAGCTGTGCCATATAGATTGCAAAATAGTTGGGAAGAGATTTTTGAAGAACCAATTCCATGGCACATGGTTTATGAATTGACACGCAGTTTTCAAATATTTGAATGCATTATTAACCCTGCATTCTAATTGTATAGTTATAGATATTAAATTGTATTAGATATACTACTGTACAAGGACATTTCATTGATCTGCCAGTATTTTCATTTAGCGATTCCGGTAAACTCTTTGATGTTTCCTTTTATATGTTCTACTAATTATTGCTGGATTATTCACCATGGCAACCAACAAAATGTATTTCTTAGTTAAGTTGGCTTTAGTGGAAATCAGACTGTTTTCAAATCAAATCAAATTTGTATTTGTCACATACACATGGTTAGCAGATGTTAATGCGAGTGTAACGAAATGCTTGTGCTTTATAGTTCCGACCATGCAGTAATATCTACCAAGTAATCTAACCTAACAATTTCACAACAACTACCTTATACACACAAGTGTAAAGAAATGCATACGAATATGTACGTAAAAATATATGAATGAGTGATGGCCGAACGGCATAGGCAAGATGCAGTAGATGGTATAGAGTACAGTATAAACATATGAGATGAGTAATGTAGGGTATGAAAACATTATATAAAGTGGAATTGTTTAAAGTGGCTAGTGATACCTGTACATTTACTACATCAATTTTTCCACTATTAAAGTGGCTAGAGATGAGTCAGTATGTTGGTAGCAGCCACTCAATGTTAGTGATGGCTGTTTAACAGTCTGATGGCCTTGAGATAGAAGCTCTTTTTCAGTCTCTCGGTCCCTGCTTTGATGCACCTGTACTGACCTCGCCTTCTGGATGATAGCGGGGTGAACAGGCAGTGGCTCAGGTGTTGTTGTTGTCCTTGATGATCTTTTTGGCCTTCCAGCCCGACAGGGTGCTCTCGATTGTGCATCTGTAAAAGTTTGTGTGTGTTTTTGGTGACAAGCCAAATTTCTTCAGCCTCCTGAGGTAGTAGAGGCGCTACTGCGCTGCCATGCTGTCTGTGTGGGTGGACCATTTCAGTTTGTCCGTGATGTGTACACTGAGGAACTTAAAACTTTCCACCCTCTCCACTACCGTCCCGTCGATGTGGATAGGGGGGTGCTCCCTCTGCTGTTTCAAGAAGTCCACGATCATCTCCTTTGTTTTGTTGACATTGAGTGTGAGGTTATTTTCCTGACACCACACTCCGAGCGCCCTCACCTCCTCCCTGACGGCCGTCTCGTCGTTGTTGGTAATCACGCCTACCACTATTGTGTCGTCTGCAAACTTGATGATTGAGATGGAGGCGTGCATGGCCACGCAGTCGTGGGTGAACAGGGATTACAGGAGAGGGCTGAGAACGCACCCTTGTGGGGACCCAGTATTGAGGATCAGCGGGGAGGTGATGTTGTTACCTACCCTCACTACCTGAGGGCGGCCCGTCAGGGATTCCAGGACCCAGTTGCACAGGGCGGGTTGAGACCCAGGGTCTCGAGCTTAATGACGAGTTTGGAGGGTACTATGGTGTTAAATGCTGAGCTGTAATCGATGAACATCATTCTTACGTAGGTATTCCTCTTGTCCAGATGGGTTAGGGCAGTGTGCAGTGTGATGGCGATTGCGTTGTCAGTGGACCTATTGTGCCGGTAAGCAAATTGGAGTGGGTCTAGGGTGTCTTGTAGGGTGGAGGACATATGGTCCTTGACTAGTCTCTCAAAGCACTTTATGATGACGGGAGTGAGTGCTACAGGGCGGTAGTCATTTAGCTCGGTTACCTTAGCTTTCTTGGGAACAGGAACAATGGTGGCCCTCTTCTGTGTTTTTTTGACCAACTGTAAGTCAGAAAAAAATACTTATTTCACTTTTATAATATTCCTGTTTGCTATTGTTATATGTAAACACAAGAAATGTGACTGTAGATGGGTAACTTTCTTCACCAGTTCTCTTGTCATTTTGTAAAATTGTGTGATTAGCCTACCAGTTGCTGTAACTGTAATGTTAATTCTCTTGAGCTGTTATTTTTGCCTATTGTCATTGTCCTGTTGGTTTTGTCAGACTGCACAGTAACCTAAGAAACATATGCATTTTGAAATAGTAAGAAAAAAATTGAATTCAATAACATATTTCTATCACGGTAGATGCTGTGTTTTTGGTTGATGGCCAAAATTAAAAAGAGTCAAATGCATTTGTGATTTCAATCGCTTTATTGTTAAATAATTTAAATTGAGGATCCTTTTTCTTCTCTGTTCTTTTAAGTATAAAGTAGAATGAAGTCGGCTAAAGAAGGCAACAAATCGTTGCTTACTAGAACACCCAAAGTCATCTAATAGTTATAATAGGATTTGAAGCAATAGCCTATCCGCGTATGGTCAACTATCTCAGCACCGTTTTGCGCTGCACTGATAAATCAATGAGATTTTTAGTTTCACTGAATCTCTATTTGTGTATTGGCTAGCCTAAAATTAGGGTGTGGAAATGTTAGGATTGTTTTGCTTATTTTGCTCCGGTCATGTTGTGCCGCCCCATATTTTCCTAATGGAAATCTTGAGGGTTTCATTTTTTGTTTTTCTTGGAATTAATTAAGCTACATTTCGTCACCTATACAGGATTGGTGGGTCCCCCTCGGGACGGTTGATCTAATAAGGTTGTAAGTAACAAGAACATTTCCGAGGACATAGACATGTCTTTTCTGGGCAGAAAGCTTAAATTCCTGTTAATCTCACTGCACTGTGCAATTTACAGTAGCTATTACAGTGAAAAAAATACAGTGATATTGTTTGAGGAGAAGGCACAAAAACAAAACACTTTTATCACGGCAACTGGTTTGATACATTCACCTCTGAATGTAAAGAATGTACTTACATTCAGTAATATTGCTCTTATTTGTCATCCTGAGGGTCCCAGAGATAAAAGGTAGCATAGTTTTGTTTGATAAAGTCAATTTTTATATTCAAATGTAGGAACTGGATTCTACAGTTCAAACCCCTTGCTTTGTGAAGGTTAGTGTCTTTTCTGTAGGGAAGCTAATTATCCATTTTTTATGATATTCCTGGGAGTGTGTAAACTTAAATTTTTTATTACCATATAATTTTTGTATGTTCTCTATAGTTATGTACTTGAACATGTATCAATTGACCAATTCGGCACATTTGGGCAGGCTTGATACATTTTGAACAGTAATGCAATAGTTAATTGGATCAGTCTAAAACTTTGCACATACACTGCTACCATCTAGTGACCAAAATCTAAATTAGACTCATAAGTTATATAATGGCCTTTCTCTTGCATTTAAAAGATGATGGAACAAAAAACAACACTGTAGGTTTGATAAATTCACCTCTGATGGTGAAATGTGTACTTATATTCTGAAATTTTGCTCTGATTTATCATCCAAAGGGACCCAGAGATAACATGAAGTGCCGTTATGTTAGATATAATCCTTTTTCAATTCTAAAAAGTTACATATAGCACGCACGATCAATTTTGTATTTCCACTTGTTCTATTTGCAAACAAAGGAATCTGTGAAAATCTCACCCTTAAAGTTATTTGAATGAGTCAAATCACCTTTTATGTATTCCTCAGAGATCCTAGAAGGTAACACGACTTCACTGTTTCATTAGGGGTGTAGTATATCCTATAGGACACCATATTTGGTCGGAGAGCGACGCCTTCTTTTCACGCCGATGGTGCAAGCGGCCATCACTTGAACGACTGTATCTTTGTCAAATAAGCACCAATCGGGTTCAAACACAGCTAGCTAGATAGCCAATGATATGGACTTTACGGGAGTATCCGGTCACCCCGTCTCGGTCACAAAATGTAGGCGATAACCTTTTGCGACAGCTTGCCTTTTCTTTTTTGACACAACGTATAAGAATATTATTATCTTATGAAGTTATGAAAACTGGGTGTTTTGCAATTGTTGAACTTATAATATGACTACCAATACTTGGGAAGCTAAATCAAAGTCCAAGTATACTCATTTGACAATATTGCAGAAAAATGGAATATGAATGTGATATCTCATTCACGATTTTCCCAAATGACACTAAAAGTCTTGTTGTTCACTCATTTTTCAGGTTATCCATCTGAAACTTTCCACATACACTGCTGCCATCTTGTGAACACTATTGGAATTACAATCAGATTTATGGCTAAAGCTATGGCCCTTCTGTTGCGTTTCAAAGATGGTCGTAGAAAAAAACTGGTTGGTTTTTTCTTTGTATTTTATTCTACCAGATCTATTTTGTTATATTCTCCTACATTCAATTCACATTTCCACAAACTTTAAAGTGTTTCCTTTCAAATGGTACCAAGAATATGCATATCCTTGCTTCAGGGCCTGTTAGATTTGGGTATGTAATTTAGGCGAAAATTGAAAACAAAGGTCTATTCATAAAACCTTTTAAGGAAAAACTGCTGTACTTTTTTGCCCCACTGTATGTGAAAACACCCTGAGCAGACCTCATTATATTAGCAAAGCTTTGATGAACTTGTCCAATTAGAATGTGTACTCCCATGTCCCATATTTTATTTCAACTTCAAAACATTCTCTCTCGTTCAGGGATAAAGACCATTACATCACCAAACTCTTGTCCTGAGGAAATTAGACCATTGTTTAAGACTTCCATTACCTTGAAGGTATTGAAGGAACAAATACAGTCCATTCATTTATCATTTCTATTATATCACCCCATTAACAACAGTGCATAATCCTACCCATTGTTTGCCTATCAAGGAGGGTTTAAAGAAAATAAAAATGTTGACCTTCGTGTGTGGCAGAAGGGTGCATTGTTACTTCTTCCACATACAAGTTATATAAGCATCTATCCCAAATGACACCCTATTCCCTATATAAAATCAGCAAAAAAAGAAACATCCTCTCACTGTCAATTGCATTTATTTTGAGCAAACTTAACATGTGTAAATATTTGTATGAACTTAACAAGATTTAACAACTGAGACATAAACTGAAAAAGTTCCACAGATATGTGATTAACAGAAATGGAATAATGTGTCCCTGAACAAAGGGGAGGGGGGGTTCAAAATCAAAAGTAACAGTCAGTATCTGGTGTGGCCACCAGCTGCATTTAGTACTGCAATGCATCTCCTCCTCATGGACTGCACCAGATTTGCCAGTTCTTGCAGTGAGATGTTACCCCACTCTTCCACCAAGGCAAGTTCCTGGACATTTCAGGGGGGCATGGCTCTAACCCTCACTCTCCAATCCAACAGGTCTCAGATGTGCTCAATGGGATTGAGATCCGGGCTTTTCTCTGGCCATGGCAGAACACTGCATGAAATGCAGGAAATCACACACAGAATGAGAGGTATGGCTGGTGGCATTGTCATGCTTGAGGGTCATGTCAGGATGAGCCTGCAGGAAGGGTACCACATGAGGGAGTAGGATGTCTTCCCTGTAACGCACAGCATTGAGATTGCCTGTAATGACAACAAGCTCAGTCCAATGATGCTGTGACACACCGCCACAGACCATGATGGACCCTCCACCTCCAAATCGATCCCGCTCCAGAGTACCGGCCTCGGTGTAACACTCATTCCTTTGACGATAAACGCAAATCCCACCATCACCCCTGGTGAGACAAAACCGCGACTCATCAGTGAAGAGCACTTTTTGCCAGTCCTGTCTGGTCCAGCAACGGTGGGTTTATGCCTGGTGAGGACCTGCCTTACAGCAGGCCTGCAAGCCCTCAGTCCAGCCTCTCTCAGCCTATTGTGGACAGTCTGAGCACTGATGGAGGAATTGTGCGGGCAGTTGTTGTTGCCATCCTGTACCTGTCCCTCAGGTGTCATGTTTGGATGTATCGATCCTGTGCAGGTGTTGTTACACGTGGTCTGTCACTGTGAGGACAATCAGCTGTCCGTCCTGTCTCCCTGTAGCACTGTCTTAGGCATCTCACAGTACGGACATTGCAATTTATTTCCCTGGCCACATCTGCGGTCCTCATGCCTCCTCGCAGCATGCCTAAGGAACATTCACGCAGATGAGCAGGGACTCTGGGCATCTTTCTATTGGTGTTTTTCAGAATCATTTGAAAGGTCATGTTCATTAATTGTTTATGATTTGTTGAACAAGCATGGGAAACAGTGCTTAAACAATTTACAATTAAGATCTGTGAAGTTGTTTGGATTTTTACGAATTATCTTGGAAAAACAGGTTCCTGAAAAAGGGACGTTTCTTTTTTTGCTGAGTTGAGTTGTAACGGAGACGCAGGGAGTCAGGAGCAGTTGGTGAGTTGAATCGAAATGTCGCCGCAACACTCTAGTGACGCCGCACCCTTGTAGTGACGCAGCACCCCTGTAGCGACGCCTCAACACTGTAGTGATGCCTCAACACTGTAGGGACTTCTCAACACTGTAGGGACTTCTCAACACTGTAGTGACGCCTCAACACTGTAGTGACGCCTCAACGCTGTAGTGACGCCTCAACGCTGTAGTGACGCTGCAACACTCTAGTGACGCCGCACCCTTGTAGTGACGCAGCACCCCTGTAGCGATGCCTCAACACTGTAGTGACGCCTCAACACTGTAGTGACGCTGCAACACTCTAGTGACGCCGCACACTTGTAGTGACGCAGCACCCCTGTAGCGACGCCTCAACGCTGTAGTGACGCCTCAACACTGTAGTGACGCCTCAACGCTGTAGTGACGCCTCAACACTGTAGTGACGCTGCAACACTCTAGTGACGCCGCACCCTTGTAGTGACGCAGCACCCCTGTAGCGACGCCTCAACGCTGTAGTGACGCCTCAACACTGTTGTGACGCTGCAACACTCTAGTGACGCCGCACCCTTGTAGTGACGCAGCACCCCTGTAGCGACGCCTCAACACTGTAGTGATGCCTCAACACTGTAGGGACTTCTCAACACTGTAGGGACTTCTCAACACTGTAGTGACGCCTCAACACTGTAGTGACGCCTCAACGCTGTAGTGACGCCTCAACGCTGTAGTGACGCCTCAACGCTGTAGTGACGCCCCAACACTATAGTGACGCCTCAACACTGTAGTGATGCATCAGCACTGTAGGGACTTCTCAACACTGTAGGGACGCCTCAACACTGTAGTGACGCCTCAACACTGTAGTGACCCCTCAACACTGTAGTGACGCCTCAACACTGTAGTGACGCCTCAACACTGTAGTGACACCCCAACACTATAGTGACGCCGCAACATTGTAGTGACGCCGCAACACTGTTGTGACGCCTCAACACTATAGTGACGCCTCAACACTATAGTGACGCCGCAACACTATAGTGATGCCTCAACACTATAGTGACGCCTCAACACTATAGTGACGCCTCAACACTATAGTGACGCCTCAACACTGTAGTGACGCCTCAACGCTGTAGTGACGCCTCAACGCTGTAGTGACGCCTCAACGCTGTAGTGACGCCTCAACACTATAGTGACGCCTCAACACTGTAGTGATGCTGCAACACTGTAGTGACACCGCAACACTGTAGTGACACCCCAACACTATAGTGACGCCGCAACCCTGTAGTGTAGCCGCAACATTGTAGTGTCGCCGCAACACTGTTGTGACGCCTCAACACTATAGTGACGCCTCAACACTATAGTGACGCCTCAACACTGTAGTGACGCCTCAACACTGTAGTGACGCCGCAACACTATAGTGACGCCTCAACACTATAGTGACGCCTCAACACTGTAGTGATGCTGCAACACTGTAGTGACACCGCAACACTGTAGTGACACCGCAACACTGTTGTGACGCCTCAACACTATAGTGACGCCTCAACACTATAGTGACGCCTCAACACTGTAGTGATGCTGCAACACTGTAGTGACACCGCAACACTGTAGTGACGCCTCAACGCTGTAGTGACACCCCAACTCTGTAGTGACGCCTCAACACTGTAGTGACGCCTCAACACTGTAGTGACGCCTCAACACTGTAGTGACACCCCAACACTATAGTGATGCCGCAACCCTGAAGTGACGCCGCAACATTGTAGTGACACCGCAACACTGTTGTGACGCCTCAACTCTATAGTGACGCCTCAACACTATAGTGACGCCTCAACACTGTAGTGATGCTGCAACACTGTAGTGACGCCGCAACACTGTAGTGACGCCTCAACACTATAGTGACACCGCAACACTGTAAGTCGCTCTGGATAAGAGCGTCTGCTAAATGACTTAAATGTAAATGTAAATGTAGTGACGCCGCAACACTGTAGTGACGCCTCAACACTATAGTGACACCGCAACACTGTAGTGACGCCGCAACACTGCGAAGCAGTGCCTTAGACCGCTGTGCCACAAATCCAAAATACTTTCTAGAATCATAAAAGCACCCTGAAGAAGCCATTTTTCACCCTGTACAATTACGGCTATTTATTCTGACAGTAACACAACTTCATACTTTCTGTATTGCATTCTCTGCTCTTGTTACTACCACTACTGCAGAGTAAACTATTTATACATTTTTCAGAAAATATAATAATGAGGATTAGACTTTTGAGGACATGGAGTTGAGATGGAGCTAGAACTGTATTGCCTGAGGCTATACGATTTTCCCACATCAAAGTCTTGTCTTGATACACTTTAAGTAGCCAGTCGACCACTTTCACAAATCAACAAAACTCTTTACAAACTGCAACAAAAAACATGTTGTGTTTTGAAAAGAAGAAGAAAACAACTATAGCGGTCACAACATCTATATGAATTCTAACGGTGCAATGTATCTCTTTCTCTCTCTGTTTCACCTAACCTCTATTTGTCACTCACTTTTCAACTTGCATTCCTCCACCCCTTTTTGTCTGCCTGTCTATGTCTATCCATCTCCCCCTCCTATCCCTCTCTCACCCTCCCTTTATCTCTTTGTGTTGCAACAAAACATGATTACAGAAGTGTTTGGGATGCTACTCCAACTTCTGGTAGGTCCTACAGTACAAAGCCACAGTTGCTGTAGAAATGAAAAACGTGAGCCTCATCTAAAGACTGATGAAAAAACAACGGCTTGTCTTTGAATGAGAGATCTCTTGTCAACTTCAGATGCATTACAGTGGCAGGCGAAAGTCCCTCTCTCTTTCTCTCTTCCTAGCGAGCTGTGTTGAATATTAAAGTGTATCTAATAGATGGACTGCTTTTCGTCTTCCCAGAAGGTTATGTAAGCCCAAGACCTTTATCCCCCTCCTTTTCTCACTCTCTCTCTGCATTCACACTATCCCTCTCTCATTTTTACCATCTCTAATTGTATATTCTCAAGATACATTCTATGTCCCTCCCCCTGAGCTTGAATGGAGAAGAAGCAACACAGAGGGAACATTTGCAACAGGACAGTAACCTAGTTTTTCACAGCCAACCGAATAGTTGATTTGATCACCTTCGGCGAAAGTGCTGAGGAGTAGCATTGTTGCCTAGTGAACAAACTAACGCCTGACCAACCAGACATTACCCCTGAAGTGATATTTATGTGTGTATTATTTGTCAACAACTCATATAAATTGGAACCTTGAATGCTGAAATGTTACATTTTTAGATATGTAAATTAGGATAAATGATTTATTTGTGTACAGGATGACGTCCATTTATGTAGCCTATTTATTTATTTTGTAATTCTTAGCTCAAGAGCACTCCTCTTCGAATCTTGTTTATGTATCAATGCAGTGTTACAACATATTTATACATTTAAAACACACACTAAAACCCTCACCACATTCTGTTTGCCTAGTAACATCATATTTGCCATGAAATGGGCACACACATTCCTTCTGGCTGCCTGCAGACTTCAACAATGTCCAAGCCTCATACTGCTCCATGACATAAGCCTCCTCAGCCTAGGAAAACAGATTGCGATAATTCACCTGCAAATGAGGAAGTGGAGCAGGGGCAGTCTGGGGCTAATTCCAAAATAACTCCTTGGTCAAGAGGAAGGAAAGTGTGTTACCGGCTGGTAGAGTGGCACCTGTGTCATTTGGGACCAGGAAGGGCTGCCAGATAGGGATGAGTGTGGGTGTCCTCCTGGAACAAGAGGCATCTCTTGAATAAATAAATACAATTTTGATGTCACAAATGTATAATTTGTACAGTTCTTTATGAAAAATATATTTGTTATTTGTTACATTTCACTGTGTAAAAAATAACAGTTACTTATTTTTCTGACAGGGATGAGTTTTGCAAAAACAGGTTTATTTGTCGATCTGAAATTAAACCGTCAAGTGATACATTTTTAACAAATACATGTCTGTCATTGAACATGCCATGATTAGATAGTGACAAAACACACCAATCCCTTTCATAAAATCTTTAAACAATAAAAGCTCATTTACCAATATTTCTGAAAATGGATATGTAGCATTTCGGAAATAAACTCTTCATGTGTAGTTGGCCATGTATTTGTCCAGAATGGAAATCTCAATTATAACTATGTTGTTCCTTCTGCTCTGAAAGCTCATTGACTGTGCCCTGTCCAGGATTTATTAACTGTGAAAACACACACATGCACTCAATAAAATTTGTGTATGCAGTTTTTATATGTGGGTAAGAGTATCAATGGTTTATTTTTGCCTCAGTGAGTGTTCAAATGTCCGAACCTGCGCTATAATCTTATGTAAACTAATAGAGTTACACATTATTTACTGTCACTCACACAACACCATCTCCAGAACATTACTGTATTTGCACACCTGCTTACCAATTACGTGTTTCCCACATTGTTAGCTAACTACCATTATAAACTGGGTGGTACATGCCCTGAATGCTGATTGGCTGACAGCCGTGGAAAGTCAGACCGTATACCACGGGTATGACAAAACATTTATTTTTACTGCTCTAATTACGTTGGTAACAGTTTATAATAGCAATAAGGCACCTTGGGGGATTGTGGTATATGGCCAATATACCATGGCTAAGGGCTGTAACCAGGCACTCCGTGTTGCGTCGTGTTTAACCTCTCTAGGGTAGGGGGCAGCATTCGGAATTTTGGATGAAAAGCATGCCCAAATTAAACGGCCTGCTACTCGGGCCCAGAAGATATGATATGCATATAACTGGTAGATTTGGATAGAAAACACTCTAAAGTTTCCAAAACCGTTAACATAGTGTCTGTGAGTATAACAGAACTGATTTAGCAGGTGAAACATTTTGTAGTATTCTATTCAATGCCATTACAGTATCCATTGACTTAGGACTCCATTTGCCATTCCTATGCCTTCCACTAGATGTCAACAGTTTTTAGAAATCATTTCAGGCTTGTATTCGTATAAATGAGGGAGTAAGACCAGTCTGAACGAGTGGACCCTAACGTGTCACATAGTTTTTTCAGGCGCATGTGCATTTCTTGTTTACCTTTTATATTGATGACGTTGTCCGGTTGAAATATTATAGATCATTTAGGCTAAAAAACAACCTGAGGATTGAATATAAACATCGTTTGACATGTTTCTATGAACTTTACGGATACAATTTTGATTTTTTTTGTCTGATTGTTTTGACTGAGTTTGAGCCTGTGGATTACTGAAGAAAACGCGCTAACAAAACGGAGGGTTTTGGATATAAAGAGACTTCATCGACCAAAAGGAACATTTATTGAGTAAATTAATGTATTCTGACTGCCACCATATGAAGATCTATATCTCTATTTCTGAGTTTTCTCCTTGGCTGGTTACTGTTTGTAATAATTTGTCAACTGGGCTATGTTCTGGGCTAGGTATGCTTTCGCCAAAAAGCATTTTATAAATTTGACACTGTGGTTGGTTTAACAAGAAGTTCATCATTCATCTTTAAACCTATGTAAAAGATGGGTTTTTTTCTGAATTTTTATATTGAGCATTTCTGTAATTGAATTTGGCGCTCTGCAACCTCACTGGATGTTGGCCAGATGGGACGCTAGCGTCCCACATACCCTAGAGAGGTTAAGAACAGCCATTAGCCGTGGCATATTGGCCATGTACCATACCCCTTCGTGCCTTATTGCTTAATTTTAAACTGGGCGGTTCAAGCCCTGAATGCTGATTGGCTGAAATCCGCGGTTCATCAGACAATATACCATGGGTATCAGAACTTAGCATAAGACCCAGATGCAGAAAACTAGAATCACAGATGTTTATTGACACAAACAGGGGGCAAGCAAAAAAGACAGGCCAAAGGCAGGCAGAGGCAATATCTGAAAACAAGGGCTGTGAGACATATGAAAAGTGGGATAAATACGGAGGGTCTGGTGCAACAGAAGACAAAGAACAGAGGGGCTAATTATTATACCACACTCCCTCGGGCCTTATTGCTTAAATATAACACCGGCACTGACAAATGCCAACATTGTTCCTCCATTACAGGGCTTCTAGAAGGCTAGTCTGTTTCTCCCCACATTATCTCATGTTATTATCATTTCCCTTTTCCACTAGCGGTCTCTATCATCTAATTGCCAATACTTCTGTTCAAGAGCATCACCTATGCTCAGTTGCTGATGACCGACTGAGCAGACTGATGGATGCAAGGTGATTTGTAGCTCAGTCAGTCTGCAGTCACCGACTGCAATGTAGTCAATCTCAAACCAATGGCTGCATTTCCAGTATGACCCAAAGTCATCCAGGTGTCTGAATTCTAACATGCACCTGGTCCACTCTCTACCAAATAACTGCTTTTATGCAAATAAATGTTTCAACATATTTTCCTTGGTATGATATCCCCACAATTTTTTGTTTTGTCTGACTCTGCTGGTTGGTTACCCCTGAGTGAACTTTGAACATTGATGACCAGAGTTTATTATCAATTGTTTACCGGCACCAGTTTGTATCTTGTCCTCACCTGAACTCTTTAGGCCCAGTTGACGTATAATAATGCTGATGCAGTGCAGTTCCATGGATCTATTTGTCTGGATGCCCCGAGACCTTTACCATGCGTCCAACCACCGGAAGTTGATTTAA
Organism: Oncorhynchus masou masou; assembly: GCF_036934945.1. Classification (NCBI taxonomy): domain Eukaryota; kingdom Metazoa; phylum Chordata; class Actinopteri; order Salmoniformes; family Salmonidae; genus Oncorhynchus; species Oncorhynchus masou. The sequence goes on from NC_088213.1 coordinate 51,546,412, forward strand.
AAGCAATTTGTCAGTAGTTGTTAAAATTTCTACAATCTGACAACAACACTGATAGCTACATAATAATTGTAGCTCCCATTCAAATCTTGTATTATTTTTTTAATTTCAGATGTTGTCATTTGTTTGAATACTGGATGTGCAGAGCACTCCAAAATCATTCAGCTCGGGATCCACTCAAAATACCTCACTAAACAGTAGGGGGTAGATGCATGTTTCAACATTATGTTATTTGTCCGATCAATGCTGTGGAGCTCACCAAAGCATTGTTTTATGTGTGTGCGCATGCTTGTATAGTAATGCCTGTGTACTTCTGTGAGTTTGTTTCACTCTGTACCTTTGTGCTCACACCCTCAAAAGGGGCACATGTATACATGGCCGAGTTCGCTCCAGAGTATCAGAGGGCCAAAATCGGTCTCTAATGAAAAGACACTGGCAACTGACGTCTTGACGGGAGGAAGTACTACAGCGATTATTATGATTGGCTATGTCTGCCCTAAAAAAGGAGTGGAGAAGAAGAGAGGGGAAAAAGAGGGCAGATTGAATTACAGCTAATTTGGTTACAGTGTCTTCGGGTACAGATAAGAGCTGGAGAGCTGCGGAAAGCTGTCAACTACCATTATCTTCAGCTGTAGCTCTTCCCCTGAACACAAAACAGCAGTTCCTACTCCTTAATGAAGCATTGTTTTTTCCATCCCGTCGACATACAGAGGTCTGCCAGCTACGTTAGTACAAATGCAACGTTAGCGTTATCCAGACAAGAGACACTGACCCACTCCTTTAATGAAAGTCTGCAGGTAGTGGGGGCCGTAGCCAGGAAAGACAATTGAACGTGTCAGGCATATCACACAGCTATCACGACGTATCTGTTTAGAGCGATGCTTATTAGATAAGTTTTGAGTGAAACATTTATGAAATGCCTACTGCTTTGAAGCGGCAGATTCATTTAGTTGTTATCTGTGCCTAATTGATGGGCAACTTTCCGCTGGAGTGGTGAATGGCATTTCAATGGTGTGTGGTCATGCCAATAATATTGAAAAACCAACATGATATGTCCTCTATTTAGGAACTCCCAAAGAAAATATTCTGACTCTCTTACACAAATCCGGCTGTAAACCAGTGGTTTTCAACCTGTGGCCTAAACATTATTTATGTATAATTTTTAAAAAATCTTCCCAAAATATTAACAGTTGGGAGTGTTAACCAGAGCCTGGAACACAGCAGGGGCGTTGGTAAGGCCAAATGGCATGACCAGATATTCATAGTGACCTCTGCCTGTGTTGAATGCAGTCTTCCACTCGTCCCCTTCCCGTATCCGCACCAGGTGGTAGGCTTTCCGTAGGTCCAGCTTGGAGAACACGGTGACCCCCTGAAGCATCTCGAAGGTTGAGGAGATCAGTGGTAGCGCTTAGTCGGTCTTCACCGTGATGTTGTTGGGAATCTGGTAGACTCATCATGTATTATAATAGACCATTATGGGTTATTAGCAGGACAATAGTCTCAACATGTATTATAATAGACAATTTTGGGTTATTAGCAGGACAATAGACTCACCATGTATTATAATAGACCATTATGGGCTATTAGCAGGACAATAGACTCACCATGTATTAAAATAGACCATTATGGATTATTAGCAGGACAATAGACTCACCATGTATTATAATAGACCATTATGGGTTATTAGCAGGACAATAGACTCACCATGTATTATAATAGACCATTATGGGCTATTAGCAGGACAATAGTCTCTTGCCAACACCTCTTTGTAGTTCGATACTTTGTGCAAGGCAATTAATCAGCATTAAAAACATTGTGTATGGGGCCTCCCAAGTGGCACAGTGGTCTAAGACACTGCGTCTCTGTTCAATCTGCATTGCTACAGATGCTGGTTTGGAGCCCATGCCGGACGAAAATGGGAGATCCGTGAAGTGACAGGTGGCTTTTGGTTTCTCTCCCCCTAAAAACAGAAATAAATAATTCTAAATAACAATATGGCTTTATTTACAAATTAGTAAGAATATCTCACCCCATGTTCAAGAATGCATTTTTCTCACTCACTTTAGGTTATTTGAAAACAAAAATATAGTTATTTTTTATACAAGCCATAAAAAATTGGTTGCAATTTCAGTTTAATCCACCAGAAAATAACGAACAAATAGTACAACATATATTGTGGTTTACCTCAAATATACCAATTGATTAAAATAAACTTTATCAATGTGAACCTTTAAGTGGAAGGAGGAAAAAGTATTATTATTAATCTGCTTTTTCACAAGTGTAGCAGGCTCTGAATTCTACAAACAACGTTTCTTGGATATATATTGTTCATAGCGATCATTGCTCTTGAGTGGTGCAGTGGTCTAAGGCACTGCATCTCAGTGCAAGAAGCATCACTCCAGTTCCTGGTTCAAATCCAGGCTGTATCACATCCGACCGTGATTGGGAGTCCCATAGGTCGATGCACAATTGGCCCAGTGTTTACTGGGTTAGGGGAGGGTTTACCCATCTGGGATGTCCTTGTCCATTTAATAGGCACGGTGGGTTTATGGTTTCTCTCCCTCTAAAAACATAAATAAATATTTTGACCTTTATTCAGATTCCAATCACTCACTTTATATATATATTTTTAAACAAAGCGATTATTATTATTAACTAATTTAGAATGATATGAAAGCCCCTTAGATTTTCTCACAGGTCAGATTTGCCCTAATGAAAAATGCCCCTTAGATATTAATTTAGAATCCTCTAAATCTGATTATTGGCAGAGTCACATCATTGAATTTTTTTGTTTTTTTTGTATACTGTAGGCCTACTGTCGGCGACATGAGTCTCACTAGGGTTGAGTGATGTGCTGTTAAAAGTAGTATCATTTTTATTTAAAAAGCATATTTAAGTTTGAAGCAATAGGATTTGAAGCAATAGCTTACCATTGTGTGGTCAACTATTTCAGCACCATTTCTCGCTGCTCTGAGACATGCATGGGGGCTCCATTTGGGTATTGGTTAGATTACAATTAGGGTCTGGAAATGTTATGTTCTTAGTACTGTAGCCTACTCCCGACCGTCACGTTGTACAGCACCATAATTTCCTTCCATCCGAATGGAAACCCTGAGGGTTTTGTTTTTCTTGGAATAGAAACACCATAATATTAGTCAAATTAGTTCAGCTGCATTTCTTAAAATCAATCCAATAGACTATGTTTTAAATTCTCTAGTGCAGCCAATATTGAAGGATATCAAATGCTTCTCAAAGATGCCCTCTGGTGGTCAAACTAGCACTAACTAGCGTTAATGGTAACAATGGCTAACAATTAAGTAACATGCCATAGAATTTGGCGGCAGCCCGCAAGGTGTGCTGTAGTATGACCCAACTTTTAAAGGAATAACCACTGTAGGCTCCCTAACAGGCAACCCACAGAATTGCTCCAGCAATGTGTTCAACGCTCGGTCATGGCATTGACCAAGGTCTGGAAACCTTCCACAAGACCATGGAGCAAATCCTCGTGCCTTCCGATGATGGCTCCTTGGGAGGAGATGGCGTTGCAGAGCTGGTCCAAGTCTGCTGGGTCAGTCATGGCCAGTTCGTACTAACACGTTTTAGGGAGGATTCAGATGCAGACAGTGTCGAAGTAACAAAAGTGTATTACTTGAACAGGGGCAGGTAAAACAACGTTTTAGGGAAGATCCAGATGCAGACAGTGTCGAAGTAACAAAACGGTATTAGTAGAACAGGGGCAGGTAAAACGACAGGTCAAGCAGAGGTCAGTAATCCAGATCAGAGTCAAAAGATACAGAACATCAGGCAGTCTTAGGGACAGGGCAGGCAGAGGTCAGTAATCCAGGGCGGTGTGACAAGGTACAGAATGGCAAGCAGGCTCAGGGCAGGGAGAGTGGTCAAACCATGAAAACTAGAAAACAGGACCTCGAAAAAGACATGAGCAAGGGGAAAACCGCCGGTAGGCTTGACGGACATAATGAACTAGCAACAGACAAACAGAGAACACAGGTATAAATACACTGAGGAAAATGGGGAAGATGGGCGACACCTGGAGGGGGGTGGAGACAAGCACAAATATAGGTGAAACAGATCAGGGTGTGACAATATTTGTGTAACACAATGTCTGACAGAAGAATTCAGAAATACAAATTATGTATAAGATCAGTAAAAAAAAGCCTTGGCTACATCTCATCTCACCCTTTTTGGGTAAATAATTCTATTTGAGTAGGAACAGCTTTAAAAATAAACTTCAAAGTTTAGCATCTTGTTTCTGATTACTTAGATTATATATTTCATGTATCCCTGGAGTAGCAGCCTAGTGCTCGGTGTGTTTCGTGTTTGAACTTGTCTATGAAATTGCTCGCTTTTGCCTCAAGAACACCCGTGCAGACACTCACCCACACACATGAGTACAATCACTTGTTTACAGACATGCACACACACACACACACGCACGCACACACACACACACACACACACACACACACACACACACACACACACACACACACACACACACACACACACACACACACACACACACACACACACACACAGTCACTCGCATTCTAATACATACTCGGGTAACTCCATCTAGGTAGAGTACATTATGGGTCAGTTCCGTTTTGACGCTCACCGTGAAGGTTTGATGGTTATGAAATGGACCTTCAGAGCTGCAATGATAAAATAATCAAAGCAGCGCTCAAAGACTACTCACCCTCACGTCTTTGTGTCTTAATGAGCTTTCTTTTACTTTTTTCTTCTTTTTCTTTTTTCTTTTAATTTGACCCCTTTTTCTCCTCAATTTCGTGGTATCCAATTGTTTTAGTAGCTACTATTGTGTCTCATCGCTACAACTCCCGTACGGGCTCGGGAGAGACGAAGGTTGAAAGTCATGCGTCCTCCGATACACAACCCAACCAAGCCGCACTGCTTCTTAACCTCTAGCGTCAAGCAATCCTGTATCCGGAAGCGTAATCATAGCCTCAAGCTCATTAGCATAACGCAACGTTAAGTATTCATAAAAATCGCAAATGAAATGAAATAAATATATTCACTCACAAGCTTAGCCTTTTGTTAACCTGTTGAAACTCTAGGGGCGCAATTTCATTTTTGGATGAAAAACGTTCCCGTTTTAAACAAGATATTTAACTATGCATATAATTGATAGCTATGCATATAATTGATAGCTTTCGAAAGAAAACACTCTGACGTGCCCAGAATTGCAAAGATATTTTCTGTGCGTGCCCTAGAACGTGAGCTTCAGGCAAAACCAAGATGAGACGGCATCCAGGAAATGAGCAGGATTTTTGAGGCTCTGTTTTCCATTGTCTCCTTATATGGCTGTGAATGCGAGAGGAGTAAGTCTGCCCTTTCTGTCGTTTCCCCAAGGTGTCTGCAGCATTGTGACGTATTTGTAGCCATATCATTGGAAGATTGACCATAAGAGACCACATTTACCAGGTGTCCGCCCGGTGTCCTGCGCCGAAATTGGTGCGCAAAAGTCAGCTGCAAGTATTTTTCCATGGAATTTAGAATACAGGCTTCCACGAACGATATATCAATGAAGAGATATGTGAAAAAACACCTTGAGGATTGATTCCAAACAACGTTTGCCATGTTTCGGTCGATATTATGGCGTTAATTCGGAAAAAGTTTGACGTTGTAGGTGACTGAATTTTTGGTTCGTTTCGGTAGCCAAATGTGATGTACAAAACGGAGCGATTTCTCCTACACACAGACGCTTTCAGGAAAAACTGCGCATTTGGTATGTAACTGAGAGTCTCCTCATTGAAAACATTCGAAGCTCTTCAAAGGTAAATGATTTTATTTATTTGGTTATCTGGTTTTTGTGAAAATGTTGCGTGCTAAATGCTACTCAAAATGATAAGCTAGCTTAGCATACTCTTACACAACTTAGTGAATTGCTATGGTTCAAAAGCATATTTTGAAAATCTGAGATGACAGTGTTGTTAAGAAAAGGCTAAGCTTGAGAGCAGGCGCATTATTTTCATTTTATTTGCGATTTGCAGAAATCGTTAACGTTGCGTTATGCTAATGAGCCTGAGGCTTTAGTCACGATCCCGGATCCGGGATGGGGAGATTCAAGAGGTTATTAACAACACTGTCATCTCAGATTTTCAAAATATGCTTTTCAACCATCGCTACACAAGCATTTGTGTAAGAGGTATTGATAGCTAGCATAGCATTAGCCTAGCATTCAGCAGGCAACATTTTCACAAAAACAAGAAAAGCATTCAAATAAAATAATTTACCTTTGAAGAACTTTGGATGTTTTCAATGAGGAGACTCTCAGTTAGATAGCAAATGTTCAGTTTTTCCAAAAATATTATTTGTGTAGGAGAAATCGCTCCATTTTTTTCATCACATTTGGCTAAGAAAAAAACCCGAATATTCAGTCATTACAACATTTTTCCAAATTAGCTCCATAATATCGACAGAAACATGGCAAACGTTGTTTAGAATCAATCCTCAATGTGTTTTTCACATATCTATTCGATGATAAATCCTTCATGGCAGTTGTGTTTCTCCTCTGAAGAAAATGGAAAATGCACGCAGCTGGAGATTCCGCAATAATTTTGACGGACACCAAGCGGGCACCTGGTAAATGTTGTCTCTTATGGTCAATCTTCCAATGATATGCCTACACATAAGTCACAATGCTGCAGACACCTTGGGGAAACGACAGAAAGTGTAGTCTCATTCCTGGCGCATTCACAGCCATATAAGGAGACATTGGAACACAGCGCCTTCAGAATCTGGGCCATTTCCTGTTTGAAATTTAATCTTGGTTTCACCTGTAGCATCAGTTCTGTGGCACTCACAGATAATATCTTTGCAGTTTTGGAAAAGTCTGAGTGTTTTCTTTCCAAAGCTGTCAATTATATGCATAGCCGAGCATCTTTTCATGACAAAATATCTTGTTTAAAACGGGAACGTTTTTTTATCGAAAAATTAAAAGAGCGCCCCCTATATCGAAGAAGTTAAAACAGTGACATCTAACCCTAAAGCCAGCTGCACCAATGTGTTGGAGGAAACACCGGCCCGTCACAGGTGCGCAATGAGACAAGGAATTCCCTACCGGCCAAACCCTCCCTAACCCGGACGACGCTAGGCCGATTGTGCATCGCCCCACGGACCTCACAGTCGCTGCCAGTTACGACAGAGCTTGGGCCCGAACCCAGAGTCTCTGGTGGCGCAGCTGCCACTGCAGTACAGCACCCTTAACCACTGCGCTTCCCGGGAGGCCCTTAAGGAGGTTTTCAATGCAGCCCAGATGAAATAGAGGACACTTCTCTTTATTGCTTGTATTATGATTCCTTCACATGCAACAATGTGTGAGTTACTGTAATCTGGGTGTTTCTAGACTGGCAACAAAAAAAACATTGAGAGGTGACAGATCTCAAGATGTTGTGATACTCTTATGTTGAGGTTGTTCCTCTGTGAATGCCTTGGCGAGATTCATTTCAGGTTGGTTCTATCTTGTGAAGAAGCAGAAGAATCTCGTGTGTTCTCGGATAGTAATAAAAGTTAATATCATAAGGCTTTTTAACTGTCATATGGCCAGGCCTTTCAAATGTACCTTGGTCTATCTATTTCTATCTGTTTTGTCAATGGTACATATTTGTATCTTTCTGACATTGAATTTAAAAAAATGTTTTATCTTGAGCATGGTGTTCCAATCTTGGGGAGTTCCACCTGTTTAATAGACTTTGTACCTTCCCGTTAGGTTCAGAGAAGAAAAAGTAATTGGACGATATCCTGTATTGTACAGAATACTTCTGGTGCATGGACTCCAAACTGTCTTCCTTTCTAACTTTTTACTACTTGTATATTTGCTTATTTGCTAATTTTACATTTCTATTACTGCGGGTGGCAGTAAATACCAACCTGTTCAAACAACACACACCTGGTGGCAGTATGCACCCTTTCAGTTTCAGTTTCATGCTGTCACTGACTTCATAATGGGATGGATACAAAGAAGAGATGTCTAACTAAGTCTATGGTAGAATCTTATTCAATATTATTCACAGTTGTAATGTCTACCAAAGTTGCTTCTATTGGGGCGGCAGGGTAGCCTAGTGGCTAGTGCGCTGGGCTAGCAACCAGAAGGTTGCGAGTTCAAACCCCTGAGCTGACAAGGTACAAATCTGTCGTTCTGCCCCTGAACAGGCAGTTAACAGGCAGCCATCATTGAAAATAAGAAATTGTTCTTAACTGACTTGCCTGGTTAAATAAATATTAAATTAAATATTAAGTACTAACTCAGGTGTGGAGACATACACAATCAAGATATCTTACTTTTACATGTGTTATTCAGTTGGACAATTTTCTATATTGTTCTTTTAATTTGAAAATGTGGAGTAGGTCATGTACATCGGTAGGAAAAAAATCCAGTTTTAAATTAAATAACAAGACAGCAAAATGTGAAGACTGTGCAAGGGATAATCAGACTTTAGGCACTGTATATGCATCTCTATCTCTGACATTCCTTTTTTCATTCACTATTTCACACTTTTTCTATCTCTCCACCTTTGTTCCCATCTCTATGTCCATCCATCAATTTCTCACCTTCCAGGCTCTCTGTTTATTCTTCCTCATTCTCCCTACTAATCCATTTTAAATGTGCTACTTCAATCTCTCTGGCCTCTCATCTCCTTCTCTATCTTTCTTTCTCTCTCTCTCTCTCTCTCTCTCTCTCTCACTTTCTTTCTAACTTTCTCTCCCTCTTCAATCAGCAGTTGCTACCTGAGTCGGGGTAGGGAATAGGTTCTCTACCTATAATGTTAAATTTGTTTCATATTTTGCCATCACTGGAGATAATGCAATAGGACCACCAATTAACGGAGCAACCTAATTTGAAATAAATATTTATCCTGTATGAATTGCACCTGTGTTTATTTGGAAACGTTTAATTGATACAGTGCCTCTTATTTTAACCTCTTTCCAGGATGAGCAGGTTATGTTTCATAACAACCTGAGACTAGCGTTAAGCTCCCCTTCCTTGAATATTAACTCAAATGAAGAAGAAACATTTATTTTAAAGATAGTAGTTATTTAGTGTGTGTAAGGTGCCTGGGTTTGGTGCACTCATTAAAGTTAAAGGTTTGGCTTTGTTTTTGTGTACATCTTCCTTTGCGATGGACATTTTGTTCACTAAATGAAAGGGGTTTGGCACTGGTATAGAGGCATGGGGCAGTTACCGTTTTGGCAGTATCTGCTCGCTGTAGCTGGTTCATTTTCTCTCACAGTGAGTCTCATATCGGTAGTTCAGATCCAGATGTGCTTGTCTCTCCATCCAGGCCTTGGTCCGCTTTCAAACAGTAAACAGAGGCACACGGATACTTATTGCATATACTCTAACTCACACAAACACATGCATGCACATACCAATATACACATAAGCATATATGTTCAGGGATACATGCACAGACAGACAATAGAGACAGACATAACTACACACAAACACACACGAGATAAAAATGTTAAAGAACACACTGGAGATAAAAACAACTCATCCTTGTTTTATTTCATCCATTTGTGTAGGTCTCCGAAGATTCATTAACACCTGTTACAATATAGCCAGTTTGCCGTGTGTTGAAGTGTGGAAGTATCATGGGGCGGCTAAGCACTCCGAACAACAGAACGCCTTCTCTGTTTACCTTGTATAACTCATGAAGCATCTACCATAATCAAAGGCTCTCTTACCATTATCCAGCTTTGACTATGGCCCTGTTCCCATTTCCACACTTGCAAACTATTCAGAATGGAGCCCTGTATTGAGCATGTATTTCTAGTGTGGCTATTGGAACCAGCTGTCAACAACAAACACATGCTCTCCGGAATATTCCAGTGCACTCTTGACATTGCTATGACACTGGTTGACGTTAGCCCGAGCTTGCAAGGCAGTCATTGTCACCTGGCAGAGGGAAAAAGAGCTGAAAAGACCAACAGCATGTGGAAGTGTCACTTGGTTTTCGGGTCACACTCTAACACACTCGCTCCAGCATGTTGTCAGAGATGATAATGGGTCTGAGGGGTTGAGAGAGAGGGAAACGGAGTCTGTTCAAAGGTAGAAGCAGCTAGTTAGGACATGATGTAACCGGGTGACATACCATCATGGCTAGGCCGTTGACTCCGTTGCTCCAATATTGATACTGATATAGTCTGTGGGAATGTATCTATGTGGATGCGTCCAAAATCACACCGTACTTAGTGCACTACATTTGATCAGAGCCGTATGAGCCCAAGACAAAAGAAGTGCACTGTGTAGGGAATAGGTTTCCATTTGGGACGCAGCCTATGTGTATCTCCTTATTATGCTGGAGTTATGTATGTGAAGCATGCATCAGAGGTGTCACTGGGAGAACTAAAGATCAGACAGCTGTTTGATAGAAACATATTGAATCATTTAAAACAACAAGAAGGGTTGTCTGGTGTTTTTGTGTCAGCAGGAGGGAAGGAGTCAGTTGACAAAGGCCCATGTACAGAGCAGGAAGAGTCAGGAACACTTTACTTGAATGTGCATTCATAAACCTGTTATTGCACTGTTATAAGTATGACAGAGCCGGTATAATATGCATTAATAATCACAGGGTTGTGAAATGAAGGCTAGATCAGCTAGATCATTGTTAGTTTGCATGCAGCAAACATTGACGAACACTGATCACCCATCATGGCTGTTGGTATATTGACAGTTAACTTAGCGGCATATGCCAGTAATACCAGAGTGAAAATAGCTGTTAGATGGACAGCTCATGTCCTGCCTTATGTTGAGCTCCCCCGGAGTTGTCAAAGGTTTGCATCCATCACTGAGAGAGGAGACATGTAAGCCGTGCCTTCGGAGTACTTCTTACTGGTAACAATGCTTCAAAGAGAGGGTATTGTCTGCCACATTAGTTACATTCAGTGCTGCTAAAATACAAGGACGTGCCGTCTGTTACTTGTTTTTGGACCTTTCACCGAATATAAGAGATAGTGTACCGACCAACCAAAAGGAACATGCTCTCTTGAGCCTGCCTTCCTTTCATGTTCTACAAAAGCTCTCTCTCTCACTCTCTCTCTATACTAATGTAGGCAGTAAGGCAGGGGCATGCAGCCTTTATTCCCATGAGTTAGTTTCATAACTGGCCCATCTTCCCCTCTTCACCCTTCCTCTCTTCATTCCTCCATTCACCATCTCTAGCGCTCCACATCCCCCGTCCACCTTTACTTTATCCTACCTCGTCCCATCCTTTATACCCAGAACTCAATCTTTTTACGTGTTTGTATTACTTCCTCGGCTAATACATTCTTGCTGGGAAACCGCTGCTTAAACCAGTCTCTGTGAAAAAGATGAATCACATTAAGAAAGGAGAACGATAGAACATAATGAATTTATGAATAAAAGAAAGAGAGAGAGAGCGACCAAAGAGAAGAGAGTGAAGGCGAGTTTTGATGAAACCAAATGAAACTTTCATGCGCATGGGAAAAAAAGGAGGGTAGTAATAGAGGGAATAATGAGACAGGCCTGCATGTATGAACTAAATATTTCAGAGGATTTAAAAGGCTTGTGTTACGGTCGTGTTAGAAAGTAAGCCTCGAGATTAGAACCTAAACGAGGGACTACGAACTAAGGTGGGAGAAAGGGTGGCGCAGGTGAATAGATTGAGAATGATACAGATGGTGAGACATGGGGTGCAGCGGGTGAGGTCAAGTTAGACTAGAGGAAAATAGAAAGATTGAAAAGAGAACAAAGAGAATGGTAGTGAGATGCACAAAACCATATAATTGAATAGGATATATGTGCACAAAAATGTTGTTGTGATGGTGGTAAGCAAAATGCAGGATGAAGAAAACACTGGACGATATTGTGGGGGTAAAGACATGAGTGTGGTGAGAGATGATGGAATGAGTGGACGAGCAAGCTATTAAGGGAAAGATCAGAGCCGTCTGAAGGGGAAGTAAAGTAGTACAGTATACTGTACTTGCCCAGAGACAAAGATGAGGTTAAAAGAGTAATACACTTGGATGAGTGTTTGATTCAGGAAGTTGAAAGTATGGAAAATAAAGTTACCTATTTTCATACAGTATATGCAATGGTTCGGTTGTATTATCATAGTGATTGACTTACCTCAGCTATTGAAAGCAAATATTCAAGAGCCTTGGTTTCATAAAATAAGGTAAGTTGCAATATTTTAAGCCTTTTATAAGGCTGCGATAAATTCTTTAGAGTAAGATTTAAGCAAAGTAAATATGTTTTTCTCTTGTTAACAGTGTTCACGGGGCAGCTCGCAGCTCTCTCTCTCTTTGTCTGCCAGCCTGGAATAAACACATCTGAAAAAGCATCTTTGTCTCCGGCCATAGGGTCTGGACAAGATTAAGTTGGTTCCAAACAGAGGAATTAAGTTAACATGTCGCAGGAAGGTGCTGTACAAGATAAATGTACCGTTCCTGATGCGTGATGCCTATTGCGGTAAATGCTGGTTTACCGTTTTTTGGCATCCCAATTAGATTAGCGGGCTGTATAACTCCATTTTTCGCAATATGGCAGCTCTATCATCATCAATTTGCACATACATGGTACCTTGTTCATCATTAGGAGTTGGCAGAGCAGACCTAGCCAAATGGCCCAACCAGAAGCCATGGCTCGCGGTCTGAAATTGCTTACTGACCCCCCCCTCAGTCTGACCCAGTGAACTGGTGCATGCCCATAGCTGCTTATTTGTGTCCAGACAGTCCTGTCTAATTCCCCTCATCACCAAGCATTCTGGGATCTGTTGTTGACGCTTCATTCCCTTACCTTCTCTTATCACATTGCAGCCACATTACAACTCCTCCACCAGTGTCCCAGGGTCATGCTTGTCGTCTTGATTCATCCTAACCAAGACCCCTCCCTCCCCCTTCCCAGGCTCACACTAGGCCTGGGAAAAAACATATGGTATGTGTTATGGACATCCACGTTTCTTGCTTAGCGAATATATTTCCCAACAATTCGGCTCAAACTCTGGTCCTCTGTTTTGCTAACACATGTGACCGCCCTCCTTGAGAATATTCTAAAGGTTTGAGCCACCCAAAAGGTGAATCTTGTTTGGAGCCATCTGTGACATTTAAACCTACTGTGAGCTGAGCCCAACTGTGCATCCAAGTCACTAGACGCCACTGTTATGGGGGTCAGTAAACCGCTAACAACTAAGCTTCCTCCGATGCCCGAGTCCGATTGGTTCATACTGGGCTCAAACCAGTGATGCTTCCTTCGCAACACACCTAACCACCCTCCTTGACAACATACCAATGGTTTGAGCCACCCAAAAGTTGGATCAATCTGTGACATTTCAAGCTAACTGTGAAGTGAATTTAATGCACGTTCAGAACTCTGCTGCATATGGCTATATGGGTCGTTGTACCGAAGTGGTTTAAATTAGGGTTTAAAAAAAATCACATTTGTATTCCATTTCTCCCAACTATCCCCAACTTTTAGCACACGTCTTTCAACATATGTTGGACACTACATGAATTCCTTACCAACCCACAAAATGTGTCACTACTGAAACAAGGGAAAACCATGCAAAGTAGTAATAATTTTGATTAACCTTCTATTACAGATACATTTTTGAATAGAACTTTAAATAATCTCAATAGCTAACATATGGCTGGTTATCTTTCACTTGGACATATGTACTGTTATAGAGTGATAAATGATGCTGGCTCATTTAACCAATAGGTGGCACTATCACCGGTCCTAGGTTGGTAACTGTTCTGTGAGCAATAGAGATAGTTAGTTGAGTATTGGTATCCATAATAGATAGTAGTGTAAATCAGTTCCTAATAAATGACAAGTAAAGATTACATCCTGTGTTCTCCAATTATATGTTGGTCTATTCAAGATGCTAAATTTGGCGACGAGGCAAAATCGTGATGAGTTATGAACTTGTGAAACTACCGTGAGTGAATATTAGCACGCTAGTTAGCTAGGAAAGGCTAAGCTAAGCGAGTGAAAGCTATTGATGTGGTGAAGCTAGCACATACATTGCCCTCTGTTTGGCAGCAGTGACTGGACGACGGACAGCATAGCAGGCACAGTAGGATCGGTGGCACCATTTGACAACAAGACACAGTTGTGGGAAGAATATTGCAAAATTCTCAAACTATTTTTTTTTTGCAAACGAGATCGCCGACATGGCAAAGAAATGGGCATTCTCCTGAGCTGTGTGGGCGCGCAAGCATACACCTTGATGACGAATTTACTGAGCCCAGCAAAGCCAGGAGAGAAATCATTTGAGGACTTGGTGAGTCTACTGGCAACACATTTAAATCCTAAACCGAGTGAAATAGTACAAAGGTGGAAATTTAACTCGAGAAATAGGAAACCAGAGGAAAGTATTATTGAATATGTGGCGGAGCTAAGGAAGCTAGCACAGGACTGCAACTATGGAGACACCCTCACAGTGATGCTACGTGACAGATTAGTATGTGGGGTAAATGATGATAAGATACAGTGGAGCCTTTTACTTGAGGAGATTTTGACATTTGACACAGCACTAAGGAAAGCACAGGCCATTGAAGCAGCCATCAAGAACATGAAGGATTTGAACTGCCTGAGCGAAGCGGGCCAACTGGCGGCGGGGACAATTGACTAAATGGACGCGCGTGCGAAGACACAGTAGGAGGGAAAATGCTACAGATGTGGTGGACAAATTAGTGCAAGTTCACGGGAGAAAAGTTTCACAACTGTGGTTAGATGGGGCACATAAAGAGGGCCTGCAGAATTACAGTCGCAGACAAAACGAGCACACAGGCTCCTAAAACGACTCAAGGAGGGACAGAGAGACATTCGGAAAGGGCAAATTTCATACAGGAAGAGGAAGAGGAAGAGTGTAGTGCAGATGTGTTTACTATTCACAATATGGACACTACCTTTACTAAGGTACCTCCGCTTAGACAGTTTTTAAATGTACGTGGATGTAAAGTGAAATATGAGATAGACCCTGGCTGTAGTGTAACCATGTCACAGTCAGAGTATGCTAGGCTAGGGAAGAAAGCAAAAGTTCCAGGGATAAGGTACATGCTTTATCAGTCTGAAAACATATACAGAACAGAAAGTGGACATTGTATTCAACTTTCACCTTAGCTGATCCTACAAAGGAATAGTTTAAGATCTACCAGATGTAGATGTAGCTGGTTCAGGACCAAACCTGCTGGGGCGAGCGTGGATCACGATGTTGTACTTGGACTGTGTACTGTACTGTGTACGTATCAAGTGATGCCACACCCTGTTTCTTCAGACCAAGGTCAGTACCGTTGGCAATGAAAACTAAGATAGAGGCTGATTTAGATCGTTGCCAGGACATCAAAATCATGGAAACAGGGAAGTTCTCAGACTGGGAAGCACCATTAGTCCCAGTGTTAAAACTAAACGGTACTGTGAGATTGTGTGGTAACTGTAAAAAGAATGTCATCACTAGAATAGTACCCCATTACTAAAATGGAGGACATGTTCACGTCCTTAGCTGGAGGAGAACAATTCATCAAACTAGACATGAGTCATGCTAACCAGCAGATTGTGCTAGATGAAGATTCAAAGAAATATGTCACAGTGAACACACGCACAAGGGACTATTCACCTATGCCAGGTTACCCTTTGGCATCAGCTCCAGTCCCGCTATCCTCCAGCGCACTATGGAGGAGATTCTACAGGGGATTACCCAGTGTATCTTGATGATATTTTCCTGACAGGAAGAAATGATCAGGACCACATCCGAACACTGTACAGAGCGTTACAGCTGCTGGAGGAGGCTGGACTACGCTTGAAACGGAGTAAGTTCAGATTCATGGAGAAGGAAGTGACATTCCTAGGACACAGGGTGGACGCTACTGAACGGCTTCCAGTGCCAGAGAAAGTAAAGGAGGTGCAGGACACACAAATGCCTACCACAGTCACAGAACTGAAATTGTATCTGGGCCTATTAAACTACTATAATAGTTTCCTACACTATTGTCGACACTATTGGCTCATATGCACAAGCTGCTGAGGAAGGACAAGCCATGGTGTTGGGGATCAGAACAACAAAAGGCTTTCAAACTTTCAAAAGAACTGTTGCAGTCGAGCAGAGTGTTAGTTCATTACGATGAAGGAAAATAACTGATACTTTCCTGTGATGTCTCTCGCTACGGGGTAGGGGCGGTGTTGTCTCATCGCATGCCAGATGGGGGAGGGTAGAAGCCAATAGGGTTTGCATCACAAACTCTCTCACCTGCAGAGAAGAACTATTCAAACTTGATAAGGAGGGGTTAGCTATCATATTTGGGGTGCAGAAGATTCATAAGTATCTATAAGGGAGAAAGTTGGAAATCTATCCAGACCATAAGCCTCTTATCAGTCTGTTGAATGAAATGAAAGCAGTGCCACAGCTCCTAGAATAATGAGCTCCTAGAATAATGAGATGGGCAGTAACACTATGAGCATATGAGTATGTTATTACTTACAGAGCAGGCAAGGACAATGGTAATGTAGATGCTCTCAGCCGCCTCCCTCTCCCAAAGTGTCCAAGCAGTCTGCCTCCGGAGGAACAAGTGCTGATGTTCTACCAAGAGAAAAACCCACTGATGACCTCCCAGCAAATCCAGAGCTGAACAGAGAAAGATCCAGTCCTATCGAGGGTTCGTGAGTACACACTGAGGAGGTGCCCAGATCACAATGTGGGACCCGAGTTTGCTCCATACAAACAGAGACAACACGAGCTCAGTTTCCAGGAGGAGCCCTTGTGCTGTGGGGAGCCCATGTCATCGTTCCGGAGAGAGGACACACAGTGATGATGGAGCAGCTACACCAGAGTCATCCTGGCATGACCAGAATGAAAGGCTTGGGCAGGAGCTACATGTGGAGGCCTGATATGGACTCTGACATTGAAAGGAAGGTAAAGTCATGCACCACATGCCAAGAGAAAAGGAAAACACCTGCTAGTGCACCACTCCATCCATGGAAGTGGCCCAGTAAGCCCTGGAGAAGGCTACACATAGACAATGCAGGTCCTTTCATGGGGAAGATGTTTTTGGTGATAGTAGACGCTCACTCAAAATGGTAGGATGTATATCCGGTGAGCTCAGCTACATCTGCTGCCATGGAGTGCCTCAGGAACAGTTTCAGTATGCATGGCATTCCAGAGATGATTCAGACAACACTATGTGTTTTGTATGTGGGAACAGTAAGGAGTTCATGACAAAGACTGGAATCACTCATGTCACTTCGGAACCACACCATCCTGCACGGAATGGTTTGGCAGAGAGAGACATTCAGACGTTGAAAGAGCTAATGGAAAAAGAGTGCAGGCGACTCGATGAGACACATCTGAGTAGAGTGTTGTTTAGCTATCGTGTCACACAACAGTCAGCCACTGGAATTTCACCGGCTGAGATGATGATGGGTAGGAAGTTGAGGTGCACATTAGACTTGATACACGCAGACCTAAAGAGTAAGGTACAGACTAAGCAAGCAAGACAGAAAACTTACCATGACAAACATGCAAAAGCTCGGAGTGTTGAAGTCGGAGACTCAGTGTAAACCAAGAACTTTGGTTATGGACCTAAATGGATACCTGGGTTGGTTCAAGAAGTCACAGGGCCCATGTCGTACACTGTGCTAGTGGGTGATGGTAGAGGAGTACGTAGGCACATTGATCAACTGGTCAGCGGACAGGAACAGAACTATGCAGAGCCAGTGACAGACAACAGAGACGAGTACAACAGACAGGAACAGGACTATACAGAAGCCATGCAGCAGGGAGCTCAGTTCAGCAGGCGAGGAGTTACCACAGGACACAGGTACTCCAAGGCCACCAACGGACAATGCACTTGACACCATCAAAGGTACACCTAGAGGGGAATTACGATGCTCTCAAAGAGTTAGGAAACCAGCTCATTTTGGAGAGTTTAGAAAGTGAATGAGATATTTGTTTCTCATGGGCTAGAATGTGACCTTATATTCAGGAATAAGGTCGTCTACCCTTGCTTCCAATAAACAAAAGTGAAATGACAATGCAAACACTGAATCAGTTGTTCAGTTGAAAGAAACACACTCTAAGGTTATGTTATTGATGCTAAGTTAAGATATTACTTACCAGTTACAATAAGAATGGTTGCTGTTAGACTCCCTAAATTGTATCAGCATATCGATTGCGCAACCAGGTCTGGCAAACCTTGGATCATTGTTATTCTAACTTCCGCGACGCATATAAGGCCCTGCCCCGCCCTCCTTTCAGAAAAGCTGACCACGACTCCATTTTGTTGATCCCTGTCTACAGACAGAAACTAAAACAAGATGCTCACACGCTGAGGTCTGTCCAACGCTGGTCCTACCAAGCTGATTCCACACTCCAAGATTGCTTCCATCACGTGGACTGGGATATGTTTCGTATTGCGTCAGACAACAACATTGACGAATACGCTGATTCGGTGTGTGAGTTCATAAGAACGTGCGTTGAAGATGTCGTTCCCATAGCAACGATTAAAACATTCCCAACCAGAAACCGTGGATTGATGGCAGCATTCGCGTGAAACTGAAAGCGCGAACCACTGCTTTTAATCAGGGCAAGGTGACTGGAAACATGACCGAATACAAACAGTGCAGCTATTCCCCCCGCAAGGCTATCAAACAAGCTAAGCGTCAGTATAGAGACAAAGCAGAATCTCAATTCAACTGCTCAGACACAAGAGGTATGTGGCAGGGTCTACAGTCAATCACGGACTACAAAAAGACAACCAGCCCAGTCACGGACCGGGATGTCTTGCTCCCAGGCAGACTAAATAACTTTTTTGTCCGCTTTGAGGACAATACAGTGCCACTGACACGGCCTGCAACGAAAACATGCGGAATCTCCTTCACTGCAGCCGAGATGAGTAAAACATTTTTACGTGTTAACCCTCGCAAGGCTGCAGGCCCAGACGGCATCCCCAGCCGTGCCCTCAGAGCATGCGCAGACCAGCTGGCTGGTGTGTTAACGGACATATTCAATCAATCCCTATCTCATTCTGCTGTTCCCACATGCTTCAAGAGGGCCACCATTGTTCCTGTTCCCAAGAAAGCTAAGGTAACTGAGTGGAGTGGGACATCAATTTGCATCACTTCTGTAGAATCTCCCATATACTATAGTATACTGTACAAACTATTATTTCACTTAGTTATACAAAGCTATATTATCCTACTAACTACTGTAATATTTTAATGACATATTATGGTCTAGTACAGGAATGGGCAATTTTGATGGGGGTGGAGCAACAAAAAAATCTGAACTTATCATGAGGGGCTGCAGTGGCTTGTGAGTCTGCATACTCACATCCATACAGAGCCTAGCCTTTTGGGGGCCCTTTAAATTCTGAAATTGCACCTTGTGCTGATCCGAGGGCCTACAAAAGGGGTGCCAGTTGCCCATCCATGTTCTAGTTTGTTATGTAGCCTATCAGAATGTGTAATCATAGACCAGTTAGCTATACCTGATTCTTGCTAGTAAGGATTTGTGGTCCCCAGGCATTCGCCTATCCCTGAAGTGAACTCTAACCTCTAGTTTCCTAACTGTCACCCTCCCTGTTTCTTTGAGAAGTACAGACTGCTCCCGCTCCTATCTTCTCCCTTATCCAAAGGACCTCGCATTGATTACATTTGACACTTCCCGCATCTTTGCAGGGCCCGAAGCTTTTTGGCTTACACATGTAGGGCCAAAAATCACAAAAGGCCCCTATTGTTCAATACCTACTCACTCGGATGACTCTCATGCACCCCGACATTCATTGTGCTTATTGTCAAAGAGCCCATTTGTAAAATGATCATAAATTACACAGTACATCCAGCTATGAGCCAGGAGTTCTCGATCACCGACGTTGCAATTCCTCTCTGCCGGGGAAAGTTTCTTAGAGTAACATGCACACGGATATTTCTGTGGATTACCTTGTCGTTGAGACAGAACTTCCCCCATGCCCACCTCTGAAGCGTCCACCTCCACCACAAAGGATATTGTGGGATCTGGGTGTTTAAGCAATGGGGCGGAGGAGAAACGTCCCTTCAGTAGGTGGAAGTCTTGTCTGCTGCTGGACTCCAGTTCAATCAAAGGGGATGACCCTTGAGGTGAGAGGTGCGGTGATGGAGCTGAAGTTCCTGATGAAATGGCAGTAGAAGTTGGCAAAACCCAAAATCATTGTAACCCCTTTATGGTGGTTGGGACTGGCCAGGACCTGACCCATCTACCTTCTTGATGTCCATCTTCACTCCTTGTGGGCTGATTTGGTAGCCAAGGAAGGAGACAGCCTCCCGATGAAACTGGAACTTCTCAGCCTTGACAAACAAACAGTAGGTTAGACAGGAGGCTTTTCAGGACTACTCGGACGTGAGCGATGTGATCCTCCAAGGTAGCAGAGTAGCCCAGGATGTCGTCAATATACATGACCACCTGGCATCCAGGCATGCCCAGGAACACTTCATTGACAAATGCCTGGAACAATGACGGAGCATTGGCTAAGCCAAATGGCGTCACCAAATACTCATAGTGACCAGACATCGTGCTAAAAGCAGTCTTCCAGTCATCCCCCTCCCGGATGCGGATGAGATTGTATGCACACCGTATGTTCAATTTTGTAAAGAACCGGGCCCCGTGAAGCTGCTCGATGGCTGCCGGCACCAACAGGAGAGAGTAATGGTACTTGGTGGGGATTTCATTGAGTCCTCTGTAATCAATACATGGGAGTAACCCCATCCTTCTTGGCCACGAAGAAGAAATCTGCTGACGCAGGAGAAGTGGACGTTCGGAAGAAACCTTGTTCGAGAGCCTCATGGATGTACTCTTCCATGGCCTGAGTTTCAGCCAGCGACAGAGGGTAGATCAAATCAAATTGTATTTTTCACATGCTTACATACAAGCCCTGACCAACAATGCAGTTATAATTTTTTTTAAACTTAGTAAAGTGACTATGCATAGATAATAACAGAGAGTAGCAGCAGTGTAAAAAAGTGTGCAGGGACAATGTAAATGGTCTGGGTAGCCATTTGATTAGGTTTCAGGAGTCTTATAGCTTGGGGGTAGAAGCAGTTTAGAACCCTCTTGGACATAGACTTGGCGCTCCAGTACCGATTGCCATGTGGTAGCAGAGAGAACCGTCTATGACTAGGGTGGCTGGAGTCTTTGACAATTTTTAGGGTCTTCCTCTGACACCAACTGGTATAGACTTCCTGATGGCAGGAAGTTTGGCCCCAGTAAAGTACTGGGCCGTACGCACCACACTCTGTAGTGCCTTGCTGTCGGAGGCCAGGCAGTTGCCACACCAGGCAGTGATGCAACCAGCTGGTGCTCTCAACCATGCTCTCGATGGTGTAGCTCTGGAACCTTTTGAGGATCTGAGGACACATGCCAAATCTTTTCAGTTTCCTGAGGGGGAATAGGTTTTGTCATGCCCTCTTCACAACTGTCTTGGTGTGCTTGGACCATGTTAGCTGGTTGGTGATGTGGACACCAAAGAACTTGAAGCTCTCAACCTGCTTCACTACAGCCCCGTCGATGAGAATGGGGGCGTGCTCGGTCCTCCTTTTCCTGTAGGTCACAATCATCTCCTTTGTCTTGATCAAGTTGAGGGAGAGGTTGTTGTCCTGGCACCACACGACCACACCACATCCTCCCTATAGGATGTCTCGTTGTCAGTGATGAGACCTACCACTCTTGTGTCATTGGCAAACTTAATGATGGTGTTGGAGTTGTGCCTGGCTGTGCAGTCATGAGTGAACAGGGAGTACAGGAGGGGACTGAGCATGCACCCCTGAGGGGCCCCCGTGTTGAGGATCAGCATGGCGGATGTGTTGTTACCTACCCTTACCACCTGGGGGCGTCCCACCAGGAACTCCAGGATCCAGTTGCAGAGGGACGTCTTTAGTCCCAGGGACCTTAGCTTAGATGAGCTTTGAGGGCACTATGGTGTTGAACACTGAGCTGTAGTCAATGAAAAGCATTCTCACCTTTTGTCCATGTCGGAAAGGGAAGTGTGGAGTGCAATAGAGATTACGTCAACAGTGGATCTGTCAGGGCGGTATGCAAATTGGAGTGGGTCTAGAGTTTTAATGAATAATGGTGTTGAGCCATGACCAGCCTTTCAAAACACTTCATGAATACTGACGTGAGTGCTACGGGTTAGCTTAGTGTTCTTGGGCACAGGGCTATGGTGGTCTGCTTGAAACATGTTGTAAATGTCAGTGAAGACACTTGCCAGTTGGTCAGAGCATGCTCGGAGTACATGTCCTGGTAATCCGGCTGGCCCTGCGGCCTTGTGAATGTTGACCTGTTTAAAGGTTTAACTAACATCAGCTGCGGATAGCGTGATCACACAGTCATCCAGAACAGCTGGTGCTCTCATGCATGTTTCCCATTTACTTGCATAGAATTTATTTAGCTCGTCTGGATGCTCGTGTCACTGGGCAGCTCTTGACTGTGCTTCCCTTTGTAGTCTGCAAGACATGCCACATCTGACAAGCGTCAGAGCCGGTGTAGCACGATTTAATCTTAGTCCTGGTATTGACGCTTTGCCTGTTTGATGGTTCGTCGGAGGGCATAGCGCGATTTCTTATAAACTTCCGGGTTAGAGTCCCGCCCCTTGAAAGCTCTCGCCTTTAGCTCAGTGTGTATGCTACCTGTAATCCATGGCTTCTGGTTGGGGTATGTATGTACAGTCACTGTGGAGACGACATCATCGATGCAGTTATTGATGAAGCCAGTGACTGATGTGGTGTACTCCTCAATGCCATTGGAAGAATCCCAGAACATAATCCAGTCTGTGCCAGCAAAACAGCCCTGTTGCTTAGCATCTGCTTCATCTGACCACTTTTTTTACTGACCCGTAATCAGGAATCAGGAGGAAACGGTCAGATTTGCCAATTGAGGGAGAGGGAGAGCTTTGTACGCGTCTCTGTGTGTGGAGTAAAGGTGGTCTAGAGTTTTTCCCCTCTGGATGCCCATGTACTAACATGCTGGTGGAAATTTGGAAAAACTGTTTTAAGTTTCTCTGCATGAAAGTCCCAGGCCATTAGAAGCCTCTGGATGAGCATTTTCCTGTTTGCTTATGGCAGAATACAGCTCATTGCACAGAATGCAGCTCATTGTGTGCCAGCATCGGTCTGTGGTGGTATGCAGACAGCTACGAAATATACAGATGAAAACTCTCTAGCCAGATAGTGTGGAATACTGCTTGTCTTGAGATACTCTACCTCAGGTGAGCAAAACCTTGAGACTTCCTTAGATATCTGTCATGTCTGCTCTCTCCCCCCCCCGGTGCTTAAGGGCGCCAGGCTGCCCTGCATCACGCACTCCTATCATCCATTACACACACCTGCCTTCTCTCGTCACATGTGTCAGCGCTATTGGACTCACCTGGACTCACTCATCACCTATTATTACCTCCCCTTATCCTGTCTCGTTCCATGTTTGACTCCCCGTACGTGACAATATCATGCACCAACTGTTGTTTACAAATATACATAAACCGTCACCCCTTGTTTTACCAGAGGCTGCTGTTCTATCCTACTGATACAATACAAAACCAGCCAGCTGAATGTTATTCATGTTGTCGTTTAGCCGTGTGACCCCTACCTCTATGGGTTCAGGCTCTGATCCAAAGTGTTCACTGAGGGAGGGAGAGAAGCGATGAGAGTGACGACACTCCCGAAGAAGGTTATTGTGGTGGAATTATTCTAATCAAATGAGACATTTAGACTTCCTCAAAACAATTGAACTTTATTGTTTAATTACTGCAGTAATGGAGTTGGTAGTTCCCCACCCTGAAGGTGATCACTGAGAACTCAACAAGCGGGACTAAGCCAAAGCATTTTATAGCAAGGTCCATCCTCCTGGATGTTCATGACAAATCACAGATGAGAGAATTTATACAAATGTACATTGTGCTCTCATGCAACAGAGACGTTGGTGCAGCTGGCTTCCGGGTTGGATGCGTGCTGTGTTAAGAAGCGGTGCTGCTTGGTTGGGATGTGTGCATGGCTCTCGACCTTCGTCTCTCCCGAGCCCGTAAGGGAGTTGTTGCGATGAGACAAGACAGTAACTTCTAATAATTGGATACCACCAAATTGGGGAGAAAAAGGGGGTCAAATAAATACATTTTTAAAATGATTAAGTTCAGTGTTCATCTGCCAAATAGCAGAGGAAAATGAGATTGGGCCTCCCTGGCCCCGACAGACAGGACACAGACCCCAATCATGGAATGAAATGTTGTCTTATCACCAAACCATTGTAAATCTACTGTCAGTGTTAAAATCTCAATTCACACAGAGTTCTAAGAACACTATTTTGTTGCCTATTAGATATAACAGACACTGTGAATGTATTAATATAGGGATACACTAATATAAAAGTAATGAGATTAACATAATGTTGTAATTCCACGACAGTTATCCAGAGGGATGGCCAATGCAATGACTGAGTCCAAGGAGAGGTTGTCATCTGGACAGGTCAGTTCCATCTGAACCTCCTTGTGCAGTCCTCTTCTGAATAGCGTACAAAGTGTCTTCTCATTCCATCCGCTGGATGCTGCTAATGTCCAGAAGGTGGATGCTGCTACTTTCCGGAAGGTATGACACACGAAATTGAGCTCAGGTGCATCCTGTTTCCATTGGTCATCCTTGAGATATTTCTACAACTTGATTGGAGGCCCACTGTCAACTGTGGGACCCTATATAGACAGGTGTGTGCCTTTTATATCATGTCCATTCAATTGAATTGGCCACAGGTGGACTCCAATCAAGTTGTAGAAACATCTCAAGGATGATAATGGAGAAAGGATGCACTTGAGCTCAATTTAGAGTCTCATAGCAAAGGGTCTGAATATTTATGTAAATAAGGCATTTCTGTTTATTATATTTAATACATTTGCATCAATTTGTAAAAACCTGTTTACGATTCGTCATTATGATGTATTGTGTGTCGATTAATGACATTTGTATTTTTTATTTAATGCCTTTTAGAATAAGGCAGTAACATAACAAAATGGTCTGTAGTGATGCCTCTAGCACTTAGACGCAGTACCTTATACCGCTGTGCCACTCGGGAGCACATTCAGGTGGCATCGGCTCTCATGGCATCCCTGGAGGAGAAGCAGGTTCAAGCAATGGTCTGATTCGAAAGGTCAAACTGCCAGAAACAGTTGTGCTCGCTAACTACCTCTCAAACACCTCCCTTGACTCCCTCTCTCCACCCCTCCCTTTCCAATCCACACCGGCTTCCTCAACAGATAAAGATTCTGCCAAGCGTCAAGCGCTATCGATGAAATGATCAGGGAGGAAAGGAAGGTGAACAGGGAAGGCTTCCTCTAGAGAGCACCCAGACATTTTGATCTTAGGAAAGCATCAGTAGTGGCCCCAGCCGACTTGTAAGTCGCTTTGGACAAAAGCGTCTGCTAAATGGGATATATTATTATTATATTATCACACATCCGCCATGTTTAATACACCTATTGAAGTGATAATCAGCATATTCCTACGCAGGAGAACCATTGCTCAGGGGCTCATTTCCCTGATGCAAGCCACAGTGAATTGAGATTCTATCTGTTTGCTCAGCTCATGCCCTTATCCAAAGAACCTCCCATTGATTACATTTGACACCTCCCGCGTCTTCACAGCTTGATTTTATCTTCGCAGGACCGAAGTATGTTGGCTTACACACGTAGCGCCAAGACAGACAAAATGCCCCTATGGTTCAACACCTACTCACTTGGATGACTCTCATGCACCCCAACATTTATTGTGCTTATTGGCAAAGAGCCCATCTGCAAAATGATCTAACGAAATACAAGACATTCAGCTATGAGTCAGTAGGAGGTCTGAATCAATACAGCCCCCAGAAAATCTGATTTGCATAATACAAAGTGAGCATCTGCTATGACTGTCTCTTTTTACTGCGGTCAGTAAACGTATCTTATTACCCGCTAAATTAGGATGAGGTAGGACAAAGAGAAGTTCACTTTTGACTCCGACAGATGTAGGATCTTCATTTGATTAACCTTTGAGGACATTTAAAACTTATATTGTATTTGAGATTTAAAAAGGCATCAAAAGTTTCTCATTTCCACTTTGAAATTTCAGACTTGAAATTTCAGACCCTTACAAATATATATGCATTAATTATAATCCACATTTCCTATTGTTGGAAAATGTCTCAATTTGTACATTATACAGTCCTGTCACTGTAACTCCTAGTTACCTTTGGCTCGCGCTGAGAAAAACAAGTTACATACTCTTACATGAACTTAGTTCATACTGTAACTTAGTCCCTATTCCAAAGCAAATTCATCTTCTGAATATTTGTCCTCAGTATCCATTTGGCCATGTCTTGATAATTATCTTTGCCATCTGATCTCTGTTGCGTTACTTTCATTATTGTTAATTGCCAGGTTTCTGGCACTATTGGTAGTATTTTACATCAAAGAGCAACTAACGCCCACAACCCCTTTGATATGTTGCGCAAAAGTTAAGTTCCTTTGAAGACCATTGCATAGACCATGGCAGGGCTTCATCAGGAACTGCATGATGGATTGGCTGCCGCCAACTAATGGCAGGGCTTCATCAGGAACTGCATGTTGGATTGGCTGCCATCAACTAATGGCAGGGCTTTATCTGGAACTGTATGTTGGATTGGCTGCCGTCAACTAATGGCAGGGCTTTATCTGGAACTGCATGTTGAATTGGCTGCCATCTACTAATGGCAGGGCTTTATCTGGAACTGTTTGTTGGATTGGCTGCCATCAACTAATGGCAGGGCTTTATCTGGAACTGTTTGTTGGATTGGCTGCCATCAACGAATGGCAGGGCTTTATCTGGAACTGCATGTTGGATTGGCTGCCATCAACTAATGGCAGGGCTTTATCTGGAACTGCATGTTGGATTGGCTGCCATCAACTAATGGCAGGGCTTTATCTGGAACTGTATGTTGGATTGGCTGCCATCAACTAATGGCAGGGCTTTATCTGGAACTGTATGTTGAATTGGCTGCCATCAACTATTGGCAGGGCTTTATCTGGAACTGTATGTTGGATTGGCTGCCATCAACTAATGGCAGGGCTTTATCTGGAACTGCATGTTGAATTGGCTGCCATCAACTAATGGCAGGGCTTTATCTGGAACTTTATGTTGAATTGGCTGCCATCAACTAATGGCAGGGCTTTATATGGAACTGTATGTTGGATTGGCTGCCATCAACTAATGGCAGGGCTTTATCTGGAACAACATGTTGGATTGGCTGCCATCAACTAATGGCAGGGCTTTATCTGGAACTGTATGTTGAATTGGCTGCCATCAACTAATGGCAGGGATTTATCTGGAACTGTATGTTGGATTGGCTGCCATCAACTAATGGCAGGGCTTTATCTGGAACTGTATGTTGGATTGGCTGCCATCAACTAATGGCAGGGCTTTATCTGGAACTGTATGTTGAATTGGCTGCCATCAACTAATGGCAGGGCTTTATATGGAACTGTATGTTGGATTGGCTGCCATCAAATAATGGCAGGGCTTTATCTGGAACAGCATGTTGGATTGGCTGCCATCAACTAATGGCAGGGCTTTATCTGGGACTGCATGTTGGATTGGCTGCCATCAACTAATGGCAGGGCTTTATCTGGAACTGTATGTTGAATTGGCTGCCATCAACTAATGGCAGGGCTTTATCTGGAACTGCATGTTGGATTGGCTGCCATCAACTAATGGCAGGGCTTTATCTGGGACTGCATGTTGGATTGGCTGCCATCAACTAATGGCAGGGTTTTATCTGGAACTGTATGTTGGATTGGCTGCCATCAACTAATGGCAGGGATTTATCTGGAACTGTATGTTGGATTGGCTGCCATCAACTAATGGCAGGGCTTTATCTGGAACTGTATGTTGAATTGGCTGCCATCAACTAATGGCAGGGCTTTATCTGGAACTGTATGTTGAATTGGCTGCCATCAACTAATGGCAGGGCTTTATCTGGAACTGCATGTTGAATTGGCTGCCATCAACTAATGGCAGGGCTTTATCTGGGACTGCATGTTGGATTGGCTGCCATCAACTAATGGCAGGGTTTTATCTGGAACTGTATGTTGGATTGGCTGCCATCAACTAATGGCAGGGATTTATCTGGAACTGTATGTTGGATTGGCTGCCATCAACTAATGGCAGGGCTTTATCTGGAACTGTATGTTGGATTGGCTGCCAT
This sequence comes from Oncorhynchus masou masou, assembly GCF_036934945.1. Taxonomy (NCBI): domain Eukaryota; kingdom Metazoa; phylum Chordata; class Actinopteri; order Salmoniformes; family Salmonidae; genus Oncorhynchus; species Oncorhynchus masou. The sequence goes on from NC_088213.1 coordinate 51,574,635, forward strand.
CAACTAATGGCAGGGCTTTATCTGGGACTGCATGTTGGATTGGCTGCCATCAACTAATGGCAGGGTTTTATCTGGAACTGTATGTTGGATTGGCTGCCATCAACCAATGGCAGGGATTTATCTGGAACTGTATGTTGGATTGGCTGCCATCAACTAATGGCAGGGCTTTATCTGGAACTGTATGTTGGATTGGCTGCCATCAACTAATGGCAGGGAATTCCCACCTGAAATGGACAAAAATTAATGGGAAAACATTGGGATAGTACAAACTATGTACATGATGGACAATACCACCCAAATCGGCGTTGATTCATGCAAAATATTTTGCAAATGCCATTTGTCAATTGCCAGTTGTAACACTTCAAAATTCCAACAGGTGGTGTGTGCACTCCACCTTGGTTTTTCATATAGGAAATGGACCCCAAGTCAACATCCAAAAGCCAAATTTTGAAAAAAGGAATTTTTTGTCAAAAACTTATCACCCCTTAGAAAAGTGCTTTCTGGACCGTTTTTCGAAATTCTTTCGCTTTTTTTGTCAATTACACATGTGTAAGAACTGTATGAATATACTTTTGTCCAATTTTATTATCATCATTTTTTTTTAAATTACTTGCGCATAAGGCACATGTTTTGTCCATTTGCAATATGATTTCATAGGAAGTCAAAAGTCAAAAATTGCAAAATTTCATAAAAAACTTCACACACCCCTAAAAAAGTGCTTTCTGGACCGTTTTTCGAAATTCTTTAGAATTTTCTGTCAATTACACACATATAAGAACTGTATCAACATACTTTAGTCATATTTTATTATCATAATTATTATTTTTTTTACTTGTGCATAAGGCTTTGACATGCTCAAAAATCCTGCAGAAATGCAAAATTGACTGGCCTGATGAACTCGGGATGGCCGGGCAGTGATTGTTGTTCCTTTCCATCACTCGTGGTGTTGATTTCATCATGTCCATTTGTTTATGTTTTCTCACTTTTGCAGTCACTGTGCATTTGCAATATGGTTCAATGGGCATTCACCATCACGAATTTGTCATGCTATAAAAATCGTGCAGGAATGCAAAATTTATGGCCCGATGAACTCGGGATGGCTGGGCAGTGATTCTGGTACCTCTCCATCGCTCGTTAGGGTTGATTTCAGAATTTCCATTTGTTTATGTTTTCTCACTCTTGCAAAGTCACTGTGCATTTGCAATATGGTTAACTGGGCATTCACCATCACGAATTTGTCATGCTATAAAAATTGTTCAGAAATGCCAAATTGACTGGCCCCATGAACTTGGGATGGCTGGGCAGTGATTCTGGTACCTCTCCATCGCTCGTTAGGATTGATTTCAGAATGTCACTTTTGGTGATGGTACCTCACCGTTTAAACATATTGCAAATGGACAAGAGTCACCAGCAAGTCACCGTCCATCAGTCAATTTGATATCATTCTGACACCAAACTGATACATACTGACACCAAACCCACTTTTCCCAACTCGTTTAGGAGCCAAGTATCACATACTTCAGAGCTGGCCCAAAATTCACAACGCCTTCGGTTCAAACCATAAAAAAAACATAAAACACGTAGTTCCGTTCTAGCTGTGGGTCCATTTCTTGTGTTATGTGTATGCCTAGCTGAGGCGACCCCGAATCCCAAGTTTTGGCTCGATAGGTCATTTGGTGTCCGAGTAAAACCCTAATTGGTGCATCTGCCAAATGACTTAAATGTAAACGTGCTGAAAATCCACTTTTTTCAATTACTTGCTATGGGGTCCTTGAATGAGCTATCGGACAGAAACGTTGGGTTCTGTCTCTATGGGCCGAGACGGTCACAATGCACCTAGTCTTGTGACACAGGGACATTTCTAAATGTCGCCATTTTCGTAATGGTCAAAATGAATTGAAGTCATTGCAAATGTTCAAGGCTGTTTCTCGGTCCGAGAACCTTCTAGAGCGACGTAACTCACCACGCACTATCGACCTGAGGTCTAGAACAGGATTCTAAAGTTTCGGAACTCTAGGTCTGACGGTTCTTTAAAAGTTCCAACAAGGTTAACTAATGCAGGGAGTGTATGTCTCTACGTATCCTTTGAAATTTTATGGGAAAAATGACTGATTTACAGTTCATGGGGGTTGCCTAATCACATATATGAAGTTTTGGAAAGATCAGATTTCTTTAACCCCGCGAAACAGCCCATGAGACACCAATTATGGCACTTCCGGTTGGCACAGGAAGCTATAACTCAACACACATCCTCATTGGGGTATTCTATTACAGAATCCTGAGTTTTAAGTCTTTACCATAAAAACTGACTGATTTACACAGGGTTGAATGCACTATGTCTATCAAACTGCAGGCAGGGTATGGGTATACACTTTTAGGGCGATTTTAACCACTTCCGGTTGGTCCAGGAAGCTTAGAATCGACACAGGTAGACCTTATAGTGGCCTGATGGACTGGTACCAAAGACAGGTTCATACATCATTCATAACCCATATAGACTCCAGGTTGAATTTATGGGAGCAGGCAATGTATTCCTATGGGGAGAGATATCATTGTATTCTATGAGATCAAAAAACAATGTTTCACTGTTAAGGGTTAATGCCACATGGTCAAACTTAGGCTTGCACGGATCGGAAGGACCTTAGGAACATTCCTGTGGATGAATTGTCTTTCTAAACCTAACGGTTCCGCCGCTGTCACCCAAAATCAAATGACGTTTTGGTGCAGGCTTCATTTTGGGCCTACTTTTCTAATGCTCGCTGCTCTCAGACCGAGCGAGCTACGGTCAAGCGGGATATCTCGTTGAACTCGGCACGGCCTAGGGATTATGTTTATGCCATTGCCCGCTCTCTGTGTCTTTAGGCACCGCACTTTTTTACTCCATCCTTGCTGTGTGTGTGTGTGAGAGCTTTTCTTTGACATCTGCTGGGAGAAATGACTGATTTACAGTTCAGGAGGGTTATCTAGTCACACATATGAAGTTTTAAAAAGATGTGACTTTTTTAACCCTTCAAAACAGACAGTGTGACCCTATTAAAGGCACTTCCGGTTGGCACAGGAAGCTATAAGTAAACACATGTCTTGACTGACATAGACACTTACAGAATCCTGAGTTTTAAGTCTTTAAGTTGAGAATTGACTGATCTACACAGGGTTGAATGCAGAGTCATTTTCACCTTTGCTGGTGATATACATCCAAATACCTTTTGGGTGAATTTAACCACTTCCGGTTGCTCCAGGAAGCTTAGAATCGACACAGGTCGACCTCATAGTGGTCTGATGGACTGTCATAGAAGACAGGTTCATAAGGCATTCATAACCCACATAGGCCTCAGGTTGAATTTCGAGGTGAAGGCAATGTATTCCTATGGGTAGAGAAGTCAATGCAAACTGTTTGATGTAAACACCTTCTTTTAACTGTGAAGGGTTAATGCCACACGGTCAAAGTAAGGCTTGCACAAATCGGGAGGACCTTAGGAACATTCCTGTGTTTGAATTGTCCTTCTAAACCTAACGGTTCCGCCGCTGTCACCCAAAATCAAATGACGTTGTGGTGCAGGCTTCATTTTGGGCCTACTTTTCTCATGGCCGCTGCGCTCAGACCGAGCGAGCTACGGTCAAGCGGGGTGCCTCGTTGGACTCGGCCCAGTCTGGACACTATGGTGATGCCATTTTTTGTGTTGATTTCAGAATGCCATTTTGGTGATGGTCCCTCTCCGCTTAAACATATTGCAAATTAACAGTCAGTGTCAGTGTCCATCAGTCAATTAGATGTCATTCTGACACCAAACTGATACCAATTGACACCAAACCCACTTTTTCCAACTCATTTAGAAGCCAACTATCACATATGTCAGAGCAGGCCCATAATTCACAGCGCCTTTAGTTTAAAACATAATAAAAACGTAAAACACATAGTTACGTTCTAGCTGCGGGTCCAGTTCGGACATTATGTGTAGGCCTATGTGAGGCGACCCCGAATCCCGAGTTTCGGCTCAATAGGTCATTCGGTGCCCGAGTAAAACCCTAATTGGTGCTGAAAATCCACTTTTTTCAATTACTTGCTACGGGGTCCTTGAATGAGCTATCGGACAGAAACGTTGGGGTCCGTCTCTATGGGCCGAGCCGGTTTCAATGCACCTAGTCTTGTGTCTCTGAGACTTTTCTAAATGTTGCCATTTTTGTAATGGTCAAAATGAATTGAAGTCATTGCAAATGTACGAGGCTGTTTCTCGGTCCGATAACCTTCTAGAGCCACCTAACTACCACGCACTATCGACCTGAGGTCTAGAACAGGTTTCTAAAGTTTCGGAACTCTAGGTCTGACGGTTCTTTTTTAGCTCAAACAAAGCTAACTATTGGAGGCAGTGTCAGTCTCTACAGACCCCAATACGTCCCTCCATCCAAGTTGTGTATCTGTGTGATTTAGTTTTCCTTTGAATTTTTATAGGAAAAATGACTGACTAAAGTTCATGGGTGTTGCCTAATCACACATATGAAGTTTTGGACAGATCTGATTTTTTTAACCCTTCCAAACAGCCCCTGAGACACCAATTATGGCACTTCCGGTTAGCACAGGAAGCTATAAGTCAACACATATCCTCATTGGGGTATTATTTTACAGAATCCTGAGTTTTAAGTCTTTACGTTAAGAATTGACTGATTTACACAGGGTTCAATGCACTATGTCTATGAAATTGCAGGCAGGATATGGATATACACTTTTAGGGTGATTTTAAGCACTTCCGGTTGGTCCAGGAAGCTTAGAATCGACACAGGTAGACCTCATAGTGTCCTGATTGACTGTCATCAAAGACAGGTTCATACATCATTCATAACCCACATAAGCCTCAGGTTGAATTTAGAGGAGCAGGCAATGTATTCCTATGTGGAGAGAAGTCAATGCAAACTGTTTGATGTAAACACCTTATTTTAACTGTGAAGGGTTAATGCCACACGGTCAAGGTTAGGCTTGCACAGATAGGGAGGACCTTAGGAACATTCCTGTGTTTGAATTGTGTGTGTGTGTGAGAGCTTTTCTTTGACATCTGTTGGGAGAAATTACTGATTTTACAGTACAGGAGGGTTGCCTAATCACACATATGAAGTTTTGAAAAGATCTGACCTTTTTAACCCTTGGAAACAGCCACTATGACACCATTTAAGGCACTTCCTGTTGGCACAGGAAGCTATAAATAAACCCATATCCTGATTGGGGTGTGCCTTTACTGAATCCTGAGTTTTAAGTCTTCACATTAAGAACTGAATTTACGGAGGGTTTAGTGAGTGTGTGTTATTTCATAAAATCATAGAAAATCACAGAAATCTCGCAGAGCTCCTCAGCACACTTTAAAAATATTCGTATGAACACCCTGCAACTGGATCTGTAACTGTTGAAAAAAAAAACTATATTTGAACATCACCAATCTGTCATTGTACGATTTCTCTTAATTGACGATAGATAAATGGTTGATTTTTTTTTATTGACACCGGAGGCTCCTTGACTTTGACGTGAAGTGAAAAAATAATTTCTCTATTTTCATTTTGGACCTTTAATCCCAGAAAAATGGCTATAACTCAAAAACCGTTGAGGCCTAGACGCCATCTTGTTCGGGGCCAACTGCCCGACGCCGTCCCCGAATTTAACAAATGTTTTCGGACGTCTAGTAAGGGACGGTACATTTGCAATATGGACTTTCTCAATAACCATACAGAAAATGTTGAAATGTTCCCTTAAAACCTGTTGAAGATGAACGGGTCTGTAGAGGAACGCCCCCCCAAGCTCAACTCAAAAGATGACGCACACAATTCAAAAATATTCTTAAAAATATTTAACCTCCACACATTAACAAGTCCAATAGCTTAAATGAAAGATAAACACCATCTACCCAGCGAGTCAGATTTCTAAAATGTTTTACGGCGAAAACATAGCACCTATGTATATCAAACCACCACTAGGAAAACATACAATATGTAGCCACATTGTGCTATTTGCATAGCAATCACAAACGCAGGATTATAAGAAAAATAATTCACTAACCTTTTGAAAATCTTCATCAGATGACAGTAATATCACATGTTACACAGTACATTTATGTTTTTTTCAATAATATGCAATTTATATCCATAAATCTCCGTTTACATTGAGCCATGTTCAAAAAATGCAACAGAAATGTCCGGAGAAATTATAAATAGCTCCGGCAGCTAACGCCAGATAACAGCAATAAACATCATAAACTTTGACTAAATATACATGTTCTACATATATTTAGAAAGATACACTTCTTCTTAATGCAAACACTGTGTTACATTTATTTTTAACGTTACAGAATTCGTTCATTATTCAATAATCTGAGATGGCGCTCAGACATTAGCATTATTTCTCTGCTATGTTGGAGTCGACAAAAATACAATTTTATAACATAAATATTCCCTTACCTTTTATGGTCTTCGACAAGAATGTCGTGGAAGGAGTTATACTTACCTAATATAACGTTTGGTTGCTGTTGGTGTGTCTATGTATTAGCAAATGCTAACATCTTCAGGTGAATTACCCCAAAAAGGACTTCTGATCACGAAATTGCGCATCAAAACTTCAAAATTACATATTATATGTCGACTAAACTGGTCAAACTAAGTGCAGAATCAAGCTTTAGGATGTTTTTAACGTACAAAACAATTGGCGATTAAATCAAACATAACGAACTCTCCTCAAGCAAGCTGGAACAAAAAGACCCTTTTCCCAGAGCGCGCTCCTGAAAACTCGTGACACCTCAGGATTTTGCCCGCCAAGCAGTCAAAGCTTGTGCTATTTTCTCCGTTCCACGTCTCATTGAAAGACGAGAGCGCGCTGAAGAAATATAAACTATTCCCAGATCCGTAGGTGCGATGACGTCAAAGTTGGGGGCGATGACGTCAAAGTTGGAGCAACTTTCTCTGGTGTGAGAGCGAGTTTTGGAGAATGGCTGCCCTGTGAGTTCTGCTTTACATACAGACATAATTCGAACGGTTTTAGAAGCTTTAGAGTGTTTTCTATTCAATAATAATTATTATATGCATATATTACCAATTTTTGACATTTTGTTTTTGTTTACTATGGGCACGCAATTCCTCCAAAGGGGGCAGTATTGGGCCTAGCCTCAACAGGTTTTAAGGTATGGCAGGGCTTTATCTGGAACTGTATGTTGTATTGGCTGCCATCAACTAATGGCAGCGTTTTATCTGGAACTGTTTGTTGGATTGGCTGCCATCAACTAATGGCAGTGCTTTATCTGGAACTGCATGTTGGATTGGCTGCCATCAACTAATGGCAGGGCTTTATCTGGAACTGTTTGTTGGATTGGCTGCCATCAACTAATGGCAGTGCTTTATCTGGAACTGTATGTTGTATTGGCTGCCATCAACTAATGGCAGGGCTTTATCTGGAACTGTTTGTTGGATTGGCTGCCATCAACTAATGGCACGGCTTTATCTGGAACTGCATGTTGGATTGGCTGCCACAATTAATGGCAGGGCTTTATCTGGAACTGCATGTTGGATTTGCTGCCACAATTAATGGCAGGGCTTTATCTGGAACTTTAGGTTGGATTGGCTGCCATCAACTAACGGCAGGGCTTTATCTGGAACTGCATGTTGCAGATAGAAATATAATGAATAGATCACACGCACAATTTCCTAGAATATTTCAATCTATCTGACCGTAGATCATATTTGATCTACACAATACATTTATATATGTACATTTCCATTATCCTAACAAGGCCCAATGTGTAGATAATCAGGTCAAACCAATCAACCAATGGTATAAATAAATAAGTATAAATAAGTTGACACTCAACCACTGTATGATACTTTCAACATGCCGCTGAAAAGGTCAACATCTGCAGTTCATTTTATGATACCTGAAAATACTGTTGAGAAATTTAAAGCCATTTGGGTCAAGAGTGTCCCCCCCCCCTTTGAAGAGGGGGATGACCGCAGCTGCTTTCCAATCTTTGGGGATCTCAGACGACACGAAAGAGAGGTTGAACAGGCTAGTAATGGGGGTGGCAACAATTTCGGCAGATCATTTTAGAAAGAAAGGGTCCAGATTGTCTAGCCCGGCTGATTTGTAGGGGTCCAGATTTTGCAGCTCTTTCAGAACATCAGCTGAACAGATTTGGGAGAAATGGGGAAGGCTTGGGCGAGTTGCTGTCGGGGGTGCAGTGTTGTTGACCGGGGTAGGAGTAGCCAGGTGGAATGCATGGCCAGCCGTAGAAAAATGCTTATTGAAATTCTCAATTATGGTGGATTTATCAGTGGTGACAGTGTTTCAGTGTTCTTCAGTGCAGTGGGCAGCTGGGAGGAGGTGTTCTTATTCTCCATGGACTTTACAGTGTCCCAGAACTTTTTTGAGTTAGTGTTGCAGGAAGCAAATTTCTGCTTGAAAAAGCGAGCCTTGGCTTTTCTAACTGCCTGTGTATAATGGTTTCTAGCTTCCCTGAACAGCTGCATATCACGGGGGCTGTAATGCAGAACGCCATAGGATGTTTTTGTGTTGGTTAAGGGCAGTCAGGTCTAGGGAGAACCAAGGGTTATATCTGTTCCTGGTTCTAAATTTCTTGAATGGGGCATATTTATTTAAGATGGTTAGGAAGGCATTTAAAAAAAATATCCAGGCATCCTCTACTGACGGGATGAGATCAATATCCTTCCAGGATACCCCGGCCAGGTCGATTAGAAAGGCCTGCTCGCTGAAGTGTTTCAGGGAGCGTTTTACAGTGATGAGTGGAGATCGTTTGACCGCTGACCCATTACGGATGCAGGCAATGAGGCAGTGATCGCTGAGATCTTGGTTGAAGACAGCAGAGGTGTATTTAGAGGGCAAGTTGGTTAGGATGATATCTATGAGGGTGTCCATGTTTAAGGCTTTGGGGAGGTACCTGGTAGGTTCATTGATAATTTGTGTGAGATTGAGGGCATCAAGTTTAGATTGTTGAATGGCTGGGGTGTTAAGCATGTTCCAGTTTAGGTCGCCTAGCAGCATGAGCTCTGAAGATAGATGGGGGGCAATCAGTTCACATATGGTGTCCAGAGCACAGCTGGAGGCAGAGGGTGGTCTATAGCAGACTGCAACGGTGAGAGACTTGTTTTTATAGAGGTGGATTTTTAAAAGTAGAAGTTCAAATTGTTTGGGTACAGACCTGGATAGTAGGACAGAACTCTGCAGGCTATCTTTGCAGTAGATTGCAACACCGCCCCCTTTGGCAGTTCTATCTTGTCTGAAAAGGTTGTAGTTTGGAATTAAAATTTCAGAATTTTTGGTAGTCTTCCTATGCCAGGATTCAGACACAGCTAGAACATCCGGGTTGGCAGGGTGTGCTAAAGCAGTGAATAGAACAAACTTAGGGAGGAGGCTTCTAATGTTAACATGCATGAAACCATGGCTATTACGGTTACAGATGTCATCAAAAGAGAGCACCTGGGGAATAGGAGTGGAGCTAGGCACTGTAGGGCCTGGATTCACCTCTACATCGCCGGAGGAACAGAGGAGGAGTAGAATAAGGGTGCGGCTAAAAGCAATAAGAATTGGTCGTCTAGAACGTCTGGAACAGAGAGTAAAAGGAGGTTTCTGGGGGCAATAAAATAGCATCAAGGTATAATGCAGAGACAAAGGTATGGTAGGATGTGAATACAGTGGAGGTAAACCTCGGTATTGAGTGATGAAGAGAGAGATATTGTCTCTAGAAACATCATTGAAACCAGGAGATGTCATTGCATGTGTGGGTGGTGGAACTAATAGGTTGGATAAGGTATGGTGAGCAGGACTAGAGGCTCTACAGTGAAATAAGCCAATAAACACTAACCAGAACAGCAATGGACAAGGCATATTGACATTAAGGAGAGGCATGCTTAGTCGAGTGATCAAAAGAGTCCGGAGAGTGGAGAGGTTGGTTGGGGGTCACGGCGATTTAGACAGCAAGCCAGGCCATCGGTAGCAATCTAGCATAGGATGGACGTCTGTTATTAGCCACCTCTTGCGTTCCGTCAGTAGATTAGTGGGGTTCCGTGTGGTAGAGGGGATTAATCCAAATCACACAACAACAACAAAAATAAAAACAATAGATATAGCTAGAGGCCCAAGAAGAAAAAGTAAAATAACAATAAAAATAAATTAATTAATTGTCCGATTGTCTATTCAGATAGCAGCCGATCAGACAGCTAATGGCTAGCAGGCCGCAGATGGGCGCCTAGGCAAGCCGGATAACTCCTTCGGGTAGATAACGTCGGCAGTTCAGCCGTGAAGGCCCGGTGGAGCTCCGCGTAGGCAGCAAAACGGGTCCGGATAGGTGACTGCAGCCCAGGAGTGATTGATGGAACTCCTCAGCTGGCCAGCTCCGGAACAACTGATGTTTGCTCCGGAATCGACGAAAGCTTTAACTAGCTTCTGATTAGCTTCTGGATTAGCTTCTGGCTAGCTCCTGGCTAGCTTCTGGCAAGTTTCTGGCTAGTTTCTGGCTAGATTCTGGCTAGCTTCTGGCTAGTTTCTGGCTAGCTTCTTGGAGTTTATGGCTAGCTTCTTGGAGTATTACAGATTTGAGGTAAATAATACTTTTTTATAAATATAAATTGGTGAGGCATGTTGCAGGAGAGTGTTTTGAAGATGAGTTTATGAAAAAAAAATGGAAAAAAAACGTATGAAAAAAGTTGTAAATATATATACAGTATATATGGGACACGACAAGACGAGGACAAAAGACGTCTGAACTGCTATGCCATCTTGGATATATATGTTTGACCCAAGTTAAACAATTTAAAGGCAATGCTACTAAATACTAATTGAGTGTATGTAATTTTCTGACCCACTGGGAATATGATGCAAGAAATAAAAGCTGAAATAAATCATTCTCTATACTATTATTATGGCATTTCACATTCTTAAAATAAAGTGGTGGTCCTAACAGACCTAAGACAGGGCATTTTTACTAGTATTAAATGTCAGGAATTAACTGAGTTTAATTGTATTTGGCTAAGGTGTATGTAAACATCCGACTTCAACTGAACATATATAGTACTGGATTAAACAATGATGTAGTAATAACTGCTTACTTTACCTCTCTCCACTGATCTCCACAGTGACCTGCTCAAAGGTTTCCAGGACTCTGCACACCTCCTCCACCACCTCCCATTCCTCTTGGATCAGAGCATCAACAGGTGCATTGACAATGGCCAGGGTAGAGATGATGGCCTCATTTGACTCAAGAAACCGCTTCTTCAACATATAAAATGTTGAATTGCACCTTGTAGTGCAGTCTTGTTTAGGCCACAGCTCAGACATCCCCATCTGGCGTTGTGTAGACTTTAGTTTTTCAGCACCTTCTGTGCTCCTGTGGAAGTATTCCACAGCTGCTTTCACTTTGTCCACAGTGGGCTTCATCACCTTTAGAGCATCTTACAATCAGGTTGAGTGTGTGGGCAAGACATGGATGATGGGTCCATTTTAAAATGTTAGCTGCATTGTCGCTAACACAACAGACCACTTTTCCGTCTCCTTGCCACTCTCTGGCCACTCTCAACAGTTCCTCTGCCAAGTTCTCTGAGGTGTGTCTGTCACTGAACTCAAAGCAGCCCAGAAGACAGCTAGACATCGAAAAATCTTCAATGCAGTGACATGTAACTGACATGTAAGAAGTGGTTACCCTTGATGTCCAGCAGTCAGTGGTAAGGCAAACTGCAGTAGCTTTTTGGACTCTTTCCCACACTGAAGCATGTGTGCTCTCGTACAGTTGTGGAATAAGTGATTGTGAAAGGGTTTTCCTGCTTAGAATTGTGTACATTGGATTTAGACTATTGCTATAATTTCTAAAGCCTCTGTCCTCACGATCAAAAATGGCTGGAAATTGGTGGCAATCATTTTAGCCAATGCAAAATCAATTTGGCCTTGTTTTGCTACAGACATAGACTTTGGCATAAACTGGTCCGTAAAAGACTGTGTTGCTGTGGGTCATGGAGTAGGCCTACTTGACACATATCCACATGTGGAGGTGCTGGCTCCTCAACTATCACTAGCAGGCCTGCTAGTTTCTCAAAGCTACGCTGCAGCTAGCTTCACAGTTGGGTGCATAGTTCGCATATGCTGGTGTAGGTTGTGCGTAGAACCGGCTTTATATGAGATGTTGTTTTGTCAAATTCTACACTGTGCTCTAAGATTGTCTACAGTACATTATTAAAATGCATCCAAATGCTACTGTGCTTCCGACTCATATTCCAGCTGTTGTTTTCACAGCTGTCCTTCCTCTCTCTCCTAGGCTGTTAAGTGTGTGACTGTGAGTGAGTTGATTCGGCCCTCCCTCACGCATCTTTGGTTCTTTGGTTGACACTGCATGTCTGATTGACAGGAACAACAGGTGAGACTGTTAGTCTGAGCAGACATTCAGAACGAATGTGTGTGCACTTGAGCATTTAGGCCTATATTTTATTTTTTCATTCTTTGAATTAGTTAATTCTATTCATGTAAATCTTTTGATTATTCATATCTTTATTTTTTATAAATAGATACGGCTCTTCTGACATGCGAGCCGACTCCCAACGTTCACCTACAATAGCCGGCTCTTAGAGCCGACTCATTCGTGAATGACCCGTTACTAAAGATGCACCTAACTGCTGTCCGTAAACGTCCCTGCTAAATGCTGGTCAATGGTGGATGGATACTGGTCAAGTTAGTCTGACCAGAATGGTCTAGCTCAGTGGTTCCCAACCTTTCTCGGTTACTGTACCACCAACAAAATTTAGTTCTGCCTTTGAGTACCCCTGAAGTACCTATTCATGTGCATTTTACCAGTAGACTTCATGAGTCTTCCCAATTCCCCCATGTGGATAGGCCAAGTACCCTAGTAGAGTACTCCTGGTTAGGAACCACTGGTCTAGTTGGTTTTGCTTGCCAACCAGCATATAGTTGGTTATCCTGACAGACCAGCCTTCATTGTGTTTTCGCACACTCACACGTCTATAGCATAAGCCAAGCTAAGCAACGTTACATATAGCGGTACTCTTCAGACCTAAATTCCCAATACTCTGTCCATACTTAAATGCACAAGTTTCTTCGGGCACAAGCCACGTTACGCTACAGGTAACAAAACCAAATACTTTTTATAGCTAACCCAAGAAAGACTAGAGCCTGTTGTTTCTAATTGGAGCAAATTAATAATAGTGGGCAGAACAAGCAAGGAGGTGGGAACAGCCAAGCACGAGCAAGTGAGATCCTATTGACGCATTCTAGTATTTATTTGCATATTTTCATCTTCTCCCACAGCCGGCCACTGGACTTCCTCTCATCACCATATTTGGTAGTGAGTGGAAATGCCAACCAGATGCTTCGCGTTTATACATCTGGTTAAATATCTGGCTCATTGTTCTATCTGTAACAATACTCTTGGCTATAAATGCATGCTACTACAGAGCAAGTGGCGTTTGGCTCCACGCCACTCCAATGCAGCATCCTTGCCACAATGGTTCCCCAAACACAATTGAACGGGGTTTTAAGAGTCCTGTCTCTTCTGCACAGTTCCCCCAGTTACATGCACGGAGGTGAATCAATCAGGGTGTGACCATATGGATTATAATCTCAGTTTATCACAATATCATATCAAAATAAAAAACAATGTGAAGACCAATTTGCCATTTACCCTATTGTTTCAGTGATATGAAGTTTAAAATGCATTTTATCCCTAATAGCCTCCATAGCGCTTGTTGAGGCGAGCTCCAAACATTAACTACCGGTAGCTAGCGAGAATTTACAGTGCTTTTTAGACATCTGCTGAAGCTAGTAAGCAAGCACACCCCCATCACAAGGGTTTATGTTGGGCTAGCTCACTAGCTAACTAATGCCTCTGGCTACAAACAGCAAGTGCTCACTAACTTCACCTAAGCTTCAGTATCTAATTGTTATTTGGCCAACTCAACCAGTCATTCACTCTCACAAATATCCACGTTACACTTTCTGTAGTAGCTAGATAGCTAGCTAGCTTTTTTGGCTGGCTAGCTCAGCAAAGGTGAACCAGAGATTAAAATTTGGCTCGGTAACTAGTTTTGCTAACAAGAGCAAAGTCTGGATACAAGCTCTAACTACACACAACTCCATAGATGCTGCATGTATCTAGATTTCTAACTGAGGACATAAGTGTGCTGCTAGCTAGATTATGTGCATTGTGTGTTTTCCTGAAAGGATAGTTAGAGATGGCTAGCTAGCTAGCTATCCAACGGGATACTAAGTTAAGGCCAGCTTCTTCAGGCAGAAGTTTGCATCCTGTAGCTCCAACTCCAAAAAGTTCTGGGACACTGTGAAGTCCATGGAGAACAAGAGCACCTCCTCCCAGCTGCCCACTGCACTGAGGCTCGGTAACACGGTCACCACCGATAAATCTATGATTATCGAAAACTTCAACAAGCATTTCTCAACGGCTGGCCATGCCTTCCGCCTGGCTACTCCAACAGCTCCGCCCCCACCGCAGCTTCTCGCCCAAGCCCTTCCAGGTTCTCCTTTACCCAAATCCAGATAGCAGATGTTCTGAAAGAGCTGCAAAACCTGGACCCGTACAAATCAGCTGGGCTTGACAATCTGGACCCTCTATTTCTGAAACTATCCGCCGCCATTGTCGCAACCCCTATTACCAGCCTGTTCAACCTCTCTTTCATATCGTCTGAGATCCCCAAGGATTGGAAAGCTGCCGCAGTCATCCCCCTCTTCAAAGGGGGAGACACCCTGGACCCCAAACTGTTACAGACCTATATCCATCCTGCCCTGCCTATCTAAGGTCTTCGAAAGCCAAGTCAACAAGCAGGTCACTGACCATCCCGAATCCCAACGTACCTTCTCCGCTGTGCAATCTGGTTTCCGAGCCGGTCACAGGTGCACCTCAGCCACACTCAAGGTACTAAACGATATCATAACCGCCATCGATAAAAGACAGTACTGTGCAGCCGTCTTCATCGACCTTGCCAAGGCTTTCGACTCTGTCAATCACCATATTCTTATCGGCAGACTCAGTAGCCTCGGTTTTTCGGATGACTGCCTTGCCTGGTTCACCAATTACTTTGCAGACAGAGTTCAGTGTGTCAAATTGGAGGGCATGCTGTCCGGTCCAAATTGGAGGGCATGCTGTCCGGCAGTCTCTATGGGGGTGCCACAGGGTTCAATTCTCGGGCCGACTCCTTTCTCTGTATATATCAATGATGTTGCTCTTGCTGCGGGCGATTCCCTGATCCACCTCTACGCAGACGACACCATTCTATATACTTCCGGCCCGTCCTTGGACACTGTGCTATCTAGCCTCCAAACGAGCTTCAATGCCATACAACACTCCTTCCGTGGCCTCCAACTGCTCTTAAACGCTAGTAAAACCAAATGCATGCTTTCCAACCGATCGCTGCCTGCACCCGCATGCCCGACGAGCATCACCACCCTGGACGGTTCCGGCCTTGAATATGTGGACACCTATAAGTACCTAGGTGTCTGGCTAGACTGTAAACTCTCCTTCCAGACTCATATCAAACATCTCCAATCGAAAATCAAATCAAGAGTCGGCTTTCTATTCCGCAACAAAGCCTCCTTCACTCACGCCGCCAAACTTACCCTAGTAAAACTGACTATCCTACCGATCCTCGACTTCGGCGATGTCATCTCCAAAATTGCCTCCAACACTCTACTCAGCAAACTGGATGCAGTTTATCACAGTGCCATCCGTTTTGTCACTAAAGCACCTTATACCACCCACCACTGCGACTTGTATGCTCTAGTCGGCTGGCCCTCGCTACATATTCGTTGCCAGACCCACTGGCTCCAGGTCATCTACAAGTCCATGCTAGGTAAAGCTCCGCCTTATCTCAGTTCACTGGTCACGATGGCAACACCCATCCGTAGCACGCGCTCCAGCAGGTGTATCTCACTGATCATCCCTAAAGCCAACACCTCATTTGGCCGCCTTTCGTTCCAGTACTCTGCTGCCTGTGACTGGAACGAATTGCAAAAATCCCTGAAGTTGGAGACTTTTATCTCCCTCACCAACTTCAAATATGTGCTATCTGAGCAGCTAACCGATCGCTGCAGCTGTACATAGTCTATTGGTAAATAGCCCACCCATTTTCACCTACCTCATCCCCACACTGTTTTTATTTATTTACTTTTCTGCTCTTTTGCACACCAGTATCTCCACCTGTACATGACCATCTGATCATTTATCACTCCAGTGCTAATCTGCAAAATTGTAATTATTCACCTACCTCCTCATGCCTTTTGCACACAATGTATATTGACTTGCCTTTTTTTGTACTGTGTTATTGACTTGTTAATTGTTTACTCCATGTGTAACTCTGTGTTGTCTGTTCACACTGCTAAGCTTTATCTTGGCCAGGTCGCAGTTGCAAATGAGAACTTGTTCTCAACTAGCCTACCTGGTTAAATAAAGGTGAAAAAAACAAAAAAACAACTATGTATTCATAGAAACGGAACACTGTTGCGGTTGGAAAAGTATTTACTTGCTTACGGCTTTTGTTTTATTAAAATGAGTATAAAAGACATATCCTCATAGCTAACTAATTCATACATAGCAGCCAGACATGGTCTTTACTACATCAAGTAGCTAGCTACTAGTGATGTGCAGTTCGATTCGTTCTTTGTGAACAACTTTTTTTACTGATTTGTTTTTTGTTTTTATGATTTGTTCTTCTGAGAGCTTTGATCATTTTAGTCTATGTTTGACCTGCTTGTGCTGGCTGGAATGAGTCCTACAGCAGGATTAATACAAGTTCCGTTGGCTATAGACGTGCTCCAACCACCAACTGTCTGTCATATGTGCTCAGGAAAATAGATCATGAGCATAGAGAAGAATACACATCTAGAATCATTTAGCGCATTGTGCAAGAATGACTGCAGTTAATTTATCATTGAATGTCATGATGGACACAGCTTCGTAGAACCAAAACATACACAGCCTCTGCTCAACAAACTCAAACTCGAGAACAAATTGTTTGGGGTGCTGCAGTTTGCGAACAACTGTGCTTGTCACCCTCACAGCAGTCAAGCAATGCATTCCACCAAGAGTCGTTCACAATCTAGTCTGGTTGCGGCCACAACTAGACCTTGTTTCAAATGTATTAAGAAATAATAGTATTTGTGTGCCTAGCAGTCAACAAATGTACATTGTGTAAAGTACATGTTTACAAGTCTCAGACAAGTCCAACAAACCCCCTATGGTGAACGACATGTGACTGAGAGGCTTGTAGAAGTTTGACTCTTTCGAGTTTTCAGTTCATCGTTCACCGGTGGGGCATACTGCATGCTCTGGCCTTTACTGCCCCGTCGCAGACCACGATGTCTTGTTCCCAGACAAACTAAACAACTTCTTTGCTCGCTTTGAGGACAATACAGTGCCACTGACACGGCTCACTACCAAAACCTGCGGGCTCTCCTTCACTGCAGCCAAAGTGAGTAAAACATTTAAACAGGTTAACCCTCGCAAAGCTGCATCCCCAGCCGCGCCCTCAGAGCATACGCGGACCAGCTGCCTGGTGTGTTTACGGACATATTCAATCCATCCTTATCCCAGTCTGCTGTTCCCACATGCCTCAAGAGAGCCACCGTTGTTCCTGTTCCCAAGAAAGTGAAGGTAACTGAGTTAAATGACAATCGCCCTGTAGCACTCACTTCCGTCATCATGAAGTGCTTTGAGAGAATAGTCAAGGACCATATCACCTCCACCCTACCTGACACCCTAGACCCACTCCATTTTCCTTAACGCCCAAATAGGTCCACAGACGGCGCAATCGCAATCACACTGCACACTGCCCTAACCCATCTGGACAAGAGGAATACCTACGTAAGAATGCTGTTCATCGACTACAGCTCAGCATTTAACACCCTCCAAACTCGTCCTTAAGCTCAAGACCCTGGGTCTCGACCCCACCCTGTGCAACTGGGCCCTGGACTTCCTGACGGGCCCCCCCAGGTGGTGAGGGTGGGTAACAACATCTCCACCCCGCTGATCATCAACACTGGGGCCCCACAAGGGTTCGTTCTTAGCCCTCTCCTGTACTCCCTGCTCACCCATGATTGCGTGGCCATGCACGCCTCCAACTCAATAATCAAGTTTGCTTGATTACCAACAACAACGAGACGGCCTACAGGGAGGAGGTGAGGGCCCTCGGAGTGTGGTGTCAGGAATATAACCTCACACTCAATGTCAACAAAACAAAGGAGATGATTGTGTACTTCAGGAAACAGCAGAGGGAGCAGCCCCCTATCCACATCGACGGGACAGTAGTGGAGAAGGTGGAAAGTTTTAAATGCCTCGGCATACACATTACGGACAAACTGAAATGGTCCACCCACACAGACAGCATCGTGAAGAAGGTGCAACAGCGCCACTTCAACCTCAGGAGGCTGAAGAAATTCAGCCTGTCACCAAAACACTCTCAAGCTTTTACAGATGCACAATCGAGAGCACCCTGTTGGGCTGTATCACCGCCTGGTATGGCAACTGCTCCACCCACAGCTGTAAGGCTCTCCAGAGGGTAGTGAGGGCTGCAAAACGCATCACCTGACCTCCAGGACACCTACACCACCCAATGTCACAGGAAGGCCAAAAGGATAATCAAGGACAACAACCACCCAAGCCACTGCCTGTTCACCCCGCTATCATCCAGAAGGCGAGGTCAGTACATGTGCATCAAAGCTGGGACCGAGAGACGGAAAAACAGCTTCTATCTCAAGGCCATCAGACTGTTAAACAGCCATTACTTGAAAATAAAAGAGAGGCGCACACTCTAGGAGCTCAGATGCAAAAATGTAATTACCAACGTTTCGACAGCCAAGCTGTCTTCATCAGGGTATAATCACAAACACTGCGGGATGACTCGTTTATGTAGTGTCAAAAGACACAGGTGTCTGTAATCTTGGCCAAGAGTGGCCTAATATCATTGTTTAATTATCAAATATTAATATGTCATACAAACAACAAATGGATAGCATACGATCATAGATCAATTAACATTGAGTGGCTGCTGCCAACATACTAACTCATCTCTAGCCACTTTAATAATGAAAAATATTATGTAATAAATGTATCACTAGCCACTTTAAACAATGCCAATTTATATAATGTTTGCATACCCTACATTACTCATCTCATATGTATATACTGTACTCTATTCCATCTACTGCATCTTGCCTATGCCGTTCGGCCGTCTTTCAGTCATATATTTCTATGTACATATTCTTATTCATTCCTTTACACTTGTGTGTATAAGGTAGTTGTTGTGAAATTGTTAGGTTAGATTACTTGTAAGATATTACTGCATGGTCGGAACTAGAAGCACAAGCATTTTGCTACACTTACATTAACATCTGCTAACCATGTGTATGTGACAAAGAAAATTTGATTTGATTTGACTAATTCAAATGAACTGAATGAGTCGAAAATATCAGTAAAAGTCAGTAAATCGAGCCAAAATTCCCTTCACTACAAGCTACTTGCTACAGTACTTGTTGCAGCATGCTTTTTAATGTGACTTGCTTAGTTTCAGCAGTCATACTGAAAATCATTATTTTACTTCTGACTTATTATTATTTGGAACTTCTAGTGCTACGACTACTGCTGCTACTTTTTTACAACTTTTACTACTGGGCTACCATCACTATTTCCATCACTAATGTCATCACTACTTCTACTTTTACTAACCAATTAAATGCTACTGAAACAAGTCAAAGTACTTCTGATGAAAAAGTACCCTTTAAAAAAACAGTACGTTTTAAACAATATCACAACATATCAACACTAGGATGGTGTACTGCATGTGAAACAGTCTCACCATTTCTGGGCTGCATTTAACGTGAATTTGAAATGTTGTATTCAACAACCCATCTCTCCTTGGTGACTAAGCCACCTCAGGGCCTGGGAGAGTAGTTAGAACTCATCTTCCGGGACCGCAATGAAAACAATTAGTAGGTAGCTTAGTGCCTAGGCATCACCAAATATTAATGACACTTACCTGCCTTTTCGAAACCCTGGGTCGCGGCCCTTTTACATCAATGCTAATGGATTTCAAACATGGTCTGCATGAAGTTAATGACCCAACCGCACAACGATGCCTTTTTCGTATTTAACCTGTTACAAAATGCCATTAAACATCGGTAGAGTGGTTTCCATAGTCCCTTCAGGAGACCTTTACCGCTTTTTTCATCACATTTCAATCTTTTTCCATTTTTTCGGTTAATTAAATACTGTAGTAGCCTGTGTTTCCACAGCGAGCTTTGAAGGGGGAATGGCCTCTGTTAGGCTTAAAGGGGAGGTTGATAGTCGCCTTGGGCCGTTATCTACTGGGGGTTCAGGCTTGATTAACTCTGTTCTGTGGAGTCTCCTGAGGTAGACCGTCTAGCACCACTGCTGGACTATGAGACTCCTCCAGCTCTAAGACCAGATACTTTGTATAAATAGTGTATGAGGATACCCCTTCAAATGAGTGGAATTGGCTATTTCAGCCACACCCGTTGCTGACAGGTGTATACAATCGAGTATACAGCCATGCAATCTCATAGACAAACATTGGCAGAAGAATGGCCTTACTGAAGAGCTCAATTACTTTTAAAACTGGCACCGTCATAGAAAGCCATCTTTCCAACAAGTCAGTTCATCAAATATATGCCCTGCTAGAGCTGCCTAGGTCAACTGTAAGTGCTGTTATTGTGAAGTGGAAGTCTCTAGGAGCAAGTCTTGAAGTGGTAGGCCACACAAGCTCACAGAACGAAATCGGCAAGTGCTGTAGAGCATAAAATCGCCTGTCCTCGGTTGCGACACTCACCACCGATGTTCCAAACTGCCTCAGAAAGCAACGTCAGCACAATAACTGTTTGTCGGTAGCTTTATGAAATAGGTTTCCATGGCCGAGTGGGCTAAGCCCCTTACTGCCAGTGAAGGGAAATCTTAAACACTACAGCATATAATGACAATCTAGCCGATTCTGTGATTCCAACTTGTGGCAACAGTTTTGGGAAGACCCTTTCCTTTTTCAGCACGACAATGCTCTTGTGCTGAAAGTGAAGTCCATAAAGAAATTACTAATCAAGCCTGCCGACTGCGAGTCAGGCCTAATCTCCCAACATCAGTCCCCGCACAATGTTTCATCATCTAGTGGAAAGCCTTCCCAGAAGAGTGGAGGCTGTTATAGCAACAAAGAGGGGACCAACTCCAAATTTATACCCATGATTTTGGAATGAGATGTTCAACAAGCAGGTGTCCACGTACTTTTAGTCATGTAGTGTATGTAAAGCACGTGCTCTTGCTTTTTCGCTTTAATATAGGACTTAGAATAACTTTCAGGGAGGGCTCAGAGAGGTTGGGTGGTTTGCATTTCTTTATTTTCAGTCAGGTACAGATTAAAATGTATGTCAGTACTTGTGGACATGTACATTCAGCCACAAGAGCATTAGTGAGGTCGGGCACTGATGTTGGGAGATTAGGCCTGACTCGCAGTCGTGGGTCTTGATTAATAATTTCTGTATGGGCTTCACTTTCAGCACAGGGGAATCCCAATACAGCCCAATACAAAATAGCTTATATCGGTGCATTTACATGATGCAAAACTCAAGAAGGTTGGTTCTTGGTTGGTTAAATGTCTCCATTTCGTTGTTTCCTGTGGCAGTTCTGCGGCTTCACTGGATTGACACTGGATGCTTTCTGTATCCCTGATCGTCTGCGGATGTGACCACAGTGTGTGTCCAATCAATAATGCAGGAACCGGATTCACGAAACAGAACAGTAGCTTAAGCATCACTCTTCAGTTGTTCATTACTCTGTCACACACGGTCTATTAGTTGGGCCATTGCTGCAGTAGCTCACCCACTATTGTAATTAGAAGATTGCAAGGTTCTGAATCTGAATTAAATGTCAACCATTTTCCAACTTCAACATTGATTCCTATTAGAGTTACATACTTATTCACAACAGTATCTAGTAACAGTAATAGTAATACAGCAATCTGCATTCATATAGCATTTAATGCACAGTTAATTTGAAATATTACTCATGGCTCTTTCTCAGACACTGCATATACAAACGAATGTGGATTTGGCTATTTCAGCCACACCCGTTGCTGACAGATGCATACAATTGAGTACACAGCCATGCAAACTCCATAGACAAACATCGGCAGTAGAATGGCCTTACTGAAGAGCACAGTGACTTTAAACGTGGCACCGTCATAAGATGCCACCTTTCCAAGTCAGTTATCTTTACGCTACAACATACAATGACATGCTAGACGATGCTGTGCTTCCAACTTTCTAGCAACAGTTTGGGGAAGAACCTTTCCGATTTCAGCATGACTATGCCCCAGTGCACAAACGAGGTCCATACAGAAATGATTAGTCAAGTTCGTCGACTGCGAACCAGGCCTAACTGGCCAACATCAGTGCCAGACCTCACTAATGCTCTCGTGGCTGAATGGAAGTAACTTCCCGCATCAATGTGGAAAGCCTTACCAGAAGAGTGTTATTATAGGTATTAGGCTGTTATAGCAACAAAGGGGGTACAAGCCCATGATTTTGGAATGAGATATTTGACGAGCAGGTGTCCATATACATTTGGTCATGAAGTGAATGTCATGCACAAGCCACATTATCATTGATCCTGCTTTAAGCTCACATATCTCCATGGAGGATGGACAGTTTGGTTAACAACTTCCCCCAGTGTGCTAACCTTACTCGTATACTCCAAATACAAGCCCCATATAGAGACATGGAGGGGACTGCCGGGATGACAGTCATTTGATGCCTCACACATCAATCTCTGGGAAAAGGCGCGACGAAAGGAGAGTACCGTGATTGATTACACCGCTGATGTATCAGGGACCACAAGGAATTCTGGGGAACGTAGTAACGGTGAGGAGAGAAGTTGAGAGGGGGAGATGTGGAGAACAGATAGAGGAGAGAGAGAGGGTGAGAGGAGGAAGGCAGCGGTCAGCTACGGTAATGGGGGGTAAGTCAGGCGTGAAGGGCTCCTAACACGAGTCGTAGTAGATGGGGAGGGGGGCAGGGATGAAAGATGGCAAGATTTTTAGACAGACGTGGGGGAGTAGTCAATGCTGATGGGAGACCAGCCATTGGAAACAGCTTGATGACAGAGGTTGGTAGAGGTATAATGGTGTGGGGAGTGTAGAGAGTTGGATTGTAGCCTAGTGAATGTTGGTTACCAATCAATGTGGACATTGTCTTTACTTTAGTGCCCTTGAGCAAGATATCTGACCTTAAATGTGGCAGTAATATAGAGGACAGTTTTAACTGCAATGCACACTACATTTTCAGTCATAAAATGCATATAATATAAAAACACATGAATACTGTATGTGTTATTTTTTTGGAAAGCTGAAGGGTGTGTGGAATATATCCTGATGATGCTAATCCAATCGCGTAAATCGAGCGGGGGTAACCAAATTGCAGTGACACAAAAGATATGGGACATTTTGTACCAAGCTATATTTATTGGAATTGTCACACATAATGTGGGAAAAGAGACATCATGAGGGGCTTGGTCCAATGCCAAGGCATAGATTTACACTATAGAATGACTGGGGGGTACAGGTTGTTCTCGGTGCTAATCCGTTCACAATGGCTTGTCGGAGTGAGGATTGGACAGCCCTGATGGAGAGAAACGATTTGTTCGCACCTTCAGGCAAGGTCCCTAGTGTCTTCTGCTAATTCTCATTTCATAAAGGAGAAGGACGTTTTTTAGCCTTTTAATGGCCGTACTGGATTGTCAGACCACTTCGAGTGATGTCACCCACGTTTCACTTCAAAATACTTTCGGAAGAGTTTTGCATGTTCAATCACCCAAGTGTCTGTGTGGCAAAAGTGACATGCTTTGCAACAGACTACACATGGAGTTATCCCATCTGAGATGTCCGCATGTAACTAAAGACTTGACATAGGAAGTATTTAGTTCATATAAATTATTTATTGAACGAGCAAATACTTCATCAAAATCATGTAGAAAAATGATTTAATTGCGTTTTAGATATGGTTCGATTTCATGTATCCACATCGAGGATGGGTTGATTGATGTTTTCTATCAAAAGAGCAAATTAATCTTGGTGTAGTATTTTAATCACAAGCAAGCCATCTACAAGCCGTCTACATCAGTAAACCAGCACAACCGTGATAGGATTAGGGTTGCTTCAATCTACAATTTCCTCCAGAGCAGAGTCTATGTTTTTTTGTTCAATTAAAACCACTGTCTATAATGATTAACTGACAACTAAAATACTGCATGAGCTCATAATATCAATAAAGCATAACAACCGGTATGGAAGCATGTAATGTCGCCCTCCGTAACCTGTTCAAGAACGGATTTCTGTCCTGCTTTCATATTATTTATTGTTTTTCAGATAGATGCTATTGTTGAACCGTGATGAGGAGGTTCCCAATTGACCAAACTAAAGCACAGGGGAGATTCCATCTAGTGAGGCTCATACTCCACAGGGCCGGTCTGTCACTACAGTTCACCGTGATAACGTTAGGCAGGTTAAAAGGCAGCCATCACTCTACTAGAACAAACGGATCAGAGGTCCCATGAACCTTTCTCTTGGCTGTGTCCCATATCACCTGGAGAACC
The DNA here is from genome assembly GCF_036934945.1 of Oncorhynchus masou masou. NCBI lineage: Eukaryota > Metazoa > Chordata > Actinopteri > Salmoniformes > Salmonidae > Oncorhynchus > Oncorhynchus masou. Next base: position 51,599,273 of record NC_088213.1, read on the forward strand.
CTCCCCCAATCCTTATTACCTGAAATATTTGCTGTCTTGTGCACTTTTGACATGTAATCTATCGCCTGCAGCAATGGGAATATCAATCTTCGCTGGAACCTTCCCTGAGTGTGTTTTATGTGTTTCCTCAACTCCACAACAAAATATGCTTGGATTTCCCCTTAATACTGGGCTTGTATGATAAAACAGGTATACGGGATACAGGAAGCATGGAGCAGTGCGATCTTGAGATTTAAGGCCTCATTCTCATTGGAGAACTTTCAATATTGTGGTGCACATAACCATTGTGAGGCATTTGGGACTAGAAGCCCTGTAGGGGAAAAACAGGCTATGTGTACTGAAATAGAATCCACAGGAGGCTGTGTTGAACACTGAAAGTGGGCACCGTAGCAGTGTTTGTGCAAGAATTTAGACTGAATTTACAACAAAAGTTAAAACTTGAGAAAGTCCTCCAGACTGGATTTGCCTCAAGGGGTGGACTTAGTGATTTGGAGTACCCAGGCAGAGGCCAGATTGAATTTTTAATTGTACCATTATTTAACTAGGCAAGCTAGTTAAGAATGCATTCTTATTTTCAATGATGGACTAGGAACAGTGAGTTAACCGCCTAATTCAGGGGCAGAACAACACATTTTTACCTTGTCAGCTCGGGGATTCAATCTTGCAACCTTTCAGTTACTAGTCCAACGCTCTAACCACTAGGCTACCTGCTACCACGTCGAATGAGTTTTTCCTTTCCATAGAGGGGTCATATCAGTGTGCAGCCCAAACTTCTTGGACGCCACAGACCTTTTTGTGAGAAGACCAATTTTTAGGACGCCTCCTGGTCTGACAAACATTGCTGGAGCTCAGCCACCAGATGTGGAAGGCCGACATTGGCGGATGCAGTGGATTTAGACACGCCCATGCAAAAAAGAGTCGTCTCTAGCTTAAACAGATGGATTGTGATGGGGATTTTTTTGTATTATTTATTTATTAGGCCTGGGGGGGGCCTCAAGCGTATACATTTTTAATTCATTTATTTTTATGCCCATCTCATGAGGCCCCTTGATGATGTGAGGCCTGAGGCAACTGCCTCTTCTGTCTAACGGTAAGTCAGCCAGTGCTTGCGTCACACCACTTTTTTATCGTGCTAGTATTTCAACATTTCATAGCAAGAACATGGGTATGAATATATATATATATATATATATATATATATATATATATATATATATATATATATATATATATATATATAGTGGGGGGAACAAGTATTTCAAACACTGACGATTTTGCAGGTTTTCCTACTTACAAAATATGTAGAGGTCTGTCATATTTATCATAGGCACACTTCAACTGTGAGAGATGGAATCTAAAACAAAAATATAGAAATCACATTGTATGATTTTTAAGTAATTATTTTGCATTTTATTGCATGACATAAGTATTTGATACATCAGAAAAGCAGAACTTAATATTTGATACAGAAACCTTTGTTTGCAATTACAGAGATCATACGTTTCCTGTAGTTCTTGACCAGGTTTGCACACACGGCAGCAGGGATTTTGACCCACTCCTCCATACAGACCTTCTCCAGATCCTTCGGGGCTGTCGCTGGGCAATACGGATGTTCAGCTCCCTCCAAAGATAACAGGGAACATAAGGTTGAATATTATTATATTATTATAGACCTGCTAGATCTACTGTCTCTATTATATTATGACAGACCAGCTAGATCTACTGTCTTTATTATATTACAACAAACCAGCTGTATCTACTGTCTGTCTCCATTTCACTTTGGCCATTGTTGTGGGCCTGCCCTCCCCTCAACAGCCTCAACTAGGCTATTTAATGTGGGTTGGGGTGGGGCGGCAGACACATTTCATCACTTTTCATTACATTGTTTCATCACATTTCATTACATTACATTTTTATGTATTGCTTCTAAAATGTAAAAAAATTCATATTATTAATTTCAAACAAGGGCATTAGCATGAGAAGAACTTACCAGTCCAAAACGGTGACATTGTTCCTCTTCTCTCCGTTCAAAAAATATTCCTCCACTTGGGAATCGCAAAATGAATGGTCCTACAACAATCTCTGTCTCACTTTTCCGATCAATTTCTTCTAAAATGGTGTGTACATCTGTATATCTAGACCTAGATTTAGCTTTCCCTGACTTAGTCGCCATGCGGATTGATATATAAACAGCTGAATCTGCGCGTTTACCAAAACAACGCTGTGCGTAAAATGCGTAGCTACTTCCGGAATAAAACTTCAATAGCGAATGAATCTCTTTACGCCGGAGTTTACGACATGGGTTTGTCTTCCAACACACAACCATTGCATATTGCTGTTTACCTCAGCTCATTGGCTATCTACCCAGCTCGATTTTAAGACGATCAGTGGACATTGTTTCGTTGATTGACTGTATTTTAACCCAGTGGTCATATCATTGGTGCACAGTGATGTCATTACTTGTTGTCTTCAAATCGGTTTCTTTCAGTCAATATGTCCCGCGAAATGGCCCACCAGGTTTGGTTGTGTTACAAACAAACCAGTTGATTGCAATGAAACCAAACATGATTGGAAAAGTCATGTTTTGTGTGGGTTATTTACCTGGAATGTGTCGTCGAAAATGGAATGAGACGGAATTCACGACACAAGCGGTTCACAAAATGTTTCGTGTTAGGCTATAAAAACGGATTTTATCAAACAAAAGATCATTCATTGTGTGACAATCAGCATTGGGATTGCAAACAGACGAAGATCGTCAAAGGTAAACGATTTATTTTAATGCAGTGTGTGATTTTGTTACGCCTGTGCTGGTTTAGGAGATGGTCCTGGCACTTGCTGGACTTTCTTGGGCGCCCTGAAGCCTTCTTCACAAGAATTGAACCGCTCTCCTTGAAATTCTTGATGATCCGATAAGTGGCTGATTTAGGTGCAATCTTACTGGCAGGTAACCATGGTTGACAGAGGAAGAACAATGATTCCAAGCACCACCCTCCTTTTGAAGCTTCCAGTCTGTTATTCGAACTCAATCAGCATGACAGAGTGATATCCGGCCTTGTCCTCATCAACACTCACACCTTTGTTAACGAGAGATTCACTGCCATGATGTCAGCTGGTCCTTTTGTGGCAGGGCTGAAATTCAGTGGACATGTTTTTTGGGGATTCAGTTCATTTGCATGGCAAAGAGGGACTTTGCAATTAATTGCAATTCATCTGATCACTCTTCATAACATTCTGGAGTATGTGCAAATTGCATCATACAACCTGAGGCAGCAGACTTTGTGAAAATTCATATTTGCGTCCTTCTCAAACATTTTGGCCACCAGTGTTGTATGAGATCTGTAGTTTCTTGGCAATTTCCACCATGGAATAGCCTTCATTTCTCAGAACAAGAATAGACGGACGAGTTTCAGATGAAAGTTCTTTGTTTCTAGCCATATTGAGCCTGTAATGGCACCCACAAATGCTGATGCTCCAGATACTCAACTCGTCTAAAGAAGGAGAGTTGTATTAGTTCTTTAATCAGAACAACAGTTTTCAACTGTGCTAAAATAATTGCAAAGGGGTTTCTAATGATCAATTAGCCTTTTAAAATTATAAACTTGGATTAGCTAACACAACGTGCCATTGGAACACAGGAGTGATGATTGCTGAAAATGGGACTGTATGCCTATGTACAGTTGAAGTCGGAAGTTTACATACACCTTAGCCAAATACATTTAAACACAATTCCTGATATTTAATCGTAGTAACAATTCCCTGCCTTAGGTCAGTTAGTGTCACCATTTTATTTTAAGAATGTAACACATCAGAATAATACAGAGAATTGTTTACTTCAGCTTTTATTTCTTTCATCACATTCCCAGTGGGTCAGGAGATTACATACACTCAATTAGTATTTGGTAGCAATGCCTTTAAATTGTTTAATTGGATCAAATGTTTCGGGTAGCCTTCCACAAACTTGAGTGAATTTTGGCCCATTCCTCCTGACAGAGCTGGTATAACTGAATCAGGTTTGTAGGCCTCCTTGCTCGCACACGCTTTTTCAGTTCTGCCCACACATTTTCTATTGGATTGAGGTCAGGGCTTTGTGATGGCCACTCCAATACCTTGACTTTGTTGTCCTTAAGCCATTTTGCCACAACTTTGGAAGTATGCTTGGGGCCATTTACATTTGGAAGACCCGTATGCAACCAAGCTTTAACTTCCTGACTGATGTCTTGAGATGTTGCTTCAATATATATCCACAACATTTTCCTTCCTCACGATGCCATCCATTTTTTGAAGTGCACCAGTCCCTCCTGCAGCAAATGACCCTCACAACATGATTCTGCCACCCCCGTGCTTCACGGTTTGAAAGGTGTTCTTCGGCTTGCAAGCGTCCCTCTTTTTCCTCCAGACATAATGATGGACATTATAGCCTAACAGTTCTATTTTTGTTTCCTCAGACCAGAGGACATTTCTCAAAAAAGTGTGATCTTTGTCCCCATGTGCAGTTGCAAACCATAGTCTTTTTTATGGCAGTTTTGGAGCAGTGGCTTCTTCCTTGCTGAGCGGCCTTTCAGGTTATGTCAATATAGGACTTGTTTTATACTGGAAATAGACACTTTTGTACCTGTTTCCTACAGCATCTTCACAAGGCACCAAAGTACGATCATCTGTATTAGCCAGATTACCTCTCCTTCCAAGGTCCTGATTGCTCCGTGGTCCCATGTTGTTTATACTTGCGTACTGTTGTTTGTACAGAGGAAAGTGGTCCCTTCAGGCATTTGGAAATTGCTCCCAAGGATGATCCAGACTTGTGGAGGTCTCCAAATTTTTCTAAGGCCTTGGCTGCTTTTTCCCCCACCATGAAGTCAAGCAAAGAGGCACTGAGTTTCAAGGTAGGTGTCACATCCTGACCTTAGTTCCTTTTATATGTCTCTGTTTTAGTTTGGTCAGGGCGTGAGTTGGGGTGGGCATTCTATGTTTTTGTTCTATTTTTTGTATTTCTGCTTTTGGCCTGGTATGGTTCCCAATCAGAGGCAGCTGTCAATCGTTGTCTCTGATTGAGAACAATACTTAGGTAGCCTGTGTTCCCACTATGATTTGTGGGTAGTTGTTTTCTGTTTTGTGTGTATCACCTGACAGAACTGTTTCGTTTCTTTCATTCACATTGTTATTTTGTTTTGTGTGTTCAGTTTAAATAAGTTTAAATCTTTCAGCATGACAATGATCCCAAACACACCACCCGGGCAACAAAGGAGTGGCTTCGTAAGAAGCATTTCAAGGTCCTGGAGTGGCCTAGCCAGTCTCCAGATCTCAACCCCATAGAAAATCTTTTTAGGGAGTTGAAAGTCCGTGTTGCCCAGCAACAGCCCCAAAACATCACTGCTCTAGAGGAGATCTGCATGGAGGAATGGGCCAAAATACCAGCAACAGTGTGTGGAAACCTTGTAAAGACTTACAGAAAACATTTGACCTCTGTCATTGCCAACAAAGGTTATATAACAAAGTATTGAGATAAACTATTGCTATTGACCAAATACTCATTTTCCACCATCATTTGCAAATAAATTCATTAAAAATCCTACAATTTTATTTTCAGGATTTTTTTCTCTAATTTTGTCTGTCATAGTTGAAGTGTACCTATGATGAAAATTACAGGCCTCTTTCATCTTTTTAAGTGGGAGAACTTGCACAATTGGTGGCTTACTAAATACTTTTTTGCCCCACTGTATATAAAACTTCACAAAACCTTACACTTTACGTAGTTCCTCCTATGGATAGCAGTGTTGTGGGGAGTTAAGGTCAATGGATAATCTGTTCTGAACCTGCATTTATCTTTACAGCAAACATCTCAAATCTGACCTCTAGCAAGAATACACAGTACACCTCAAGGTGTGTTCTGATCCACAGGTTTTCAGGGAAGGGGAGAAAGGTGGAAACAGTTGGCAAGTGGAAAGCAGAGAGGAGCAGGAGGGGAAGTACTAAACAACCAAGGGCAGAAAGTACTAAGGATCTCCCTTGAGGAAGAATGGATGTAGCTGATTTCAAAATGGTGTAGACTGAGGACAAATTATCTCTTCCTTGCCATCCTCAATTCTTACAAGGAGAGGTATCAGGATAACGTCTAGACTCGGCTCTAGTGTAAGAATACTTCAGTGTAGGGGGTGTTTTGAACTATGACCTCATTGTGAGACAATGGTTGTGGTAGGTTTCTGCGCTCTCCTAAAGGGGTGCTACTTGTTGCTCCTTCTTGGTTATAGGACTAATATTACTTGTACCTGCATCCAAGCCCAATACAATTGGAAAGGAAAACTTTGGCTTTAGAGCAATCAAATGATGTGCTGACAGCTCGATCTGGAGATCTGTTAATGTTTGCAAAACAATTCAATTAGCTTATGTAAGGTATTCTCCAAAGCTCTCAAGCTGCAATATAATGATTGAGATTGAAGAATGTTTGGGGTCTTATGAAGCTGATACAAATATACATACTAAAGAGTTCCTGGAGCAGAGAAACATCTACAGATAACAGAGATAGTGATAACGTGGTGAGATTGGTTGACTCATCTGTTTCTGGTTGCATATCTGAAGATGTGTTGTCAAGGTATTTTTAGTGCCTATTAATTTCGGTATTCACTGCAGTACATGTCAGTCACCCTGGCCCAGTTTCAGTCTACTTGAATGACAGAAGTATCATTCTATTTTAATCATTTAAAAAATGTTAATAAAACATGGCCTATATAGCACTTTTCAAGGACCCAAAGTCACCTAACAATTATAGAAATGAAAAAGCAAAACAACAAAACATCAGACTAAATTAGACATCAATAAAGAAAGGGGTGGGCTCAATGAAGGGAAAGAGTGTGATGTGTCAGTGCGTGGGGAGGGTTGGGATTAGGATATGGGGTAGGCCTTGTCAAAGATGTGGGGCTTTAGGAGGGACTGAAAGAAAATGATGGCTGGACAGAGGGAGTTCCAGAGCCTGGAGAAGGCCCTATCACCGAAGCTTGGGAGCTTTGACCTGGGGATGACACGGTGGACTGCTGTGGTGGACCGGAGGGTGCGTGTGGGTTGGTGGGGGAGAAGAAGGTCTGAGAGGTACAGTGCCTTGCAAAAGTATTCATAAATTCATAATGGACATACACAAAATAGTCCAAATTGGTGAAGTGAAATGAAAAAATGACTTAAAATAAACACTTTTTTTATTTAAAAAATGGAAAAGTGTTGCGTGCACATGTATTCACCCTCTTTCCTATGAAGCCCCTAAATAAGATCTGGTGCAACCAATTACCCTGAGAAGTCACAAAATTAGTTTAATAAAGTCCACCTGTGTGCAATCTAAGTGTCACATGATCTGTCACATGATCTTAGTATATATACACATCTGTTCTGAAAGTCCCAAGAGTCTGCAACACTACTAAGCAAGGGGTACCACCAAGCAAGTGGCACTATGAATACCAAGGAGCTCTCCAAACAGGTCAGGGACAAAGTTCTGGAGAAGTACAGATCAGGGTTGGGTTATAAAAACAAATCTGAAACTTTGAACATCCCACGGAGCACCATTAAATCCATTATTAAAAAATGGAAAGATTATGGCACCACAAAAAAACCTGCTAAAAGAGGGCCGCCCGCCAATACTCACAGACCAGGCATGGAGAGCATCAATCAGAGAGGCAACAAGAGACCAAGATATCCCTGAAGGAGCTGCAAAGCTCCACAGCGACGATCTGAGTATCTGTCCATAGGACCACTTTAAGCCATACACTCCACGCAACTTGGCTTTACAGAAGAGTGGCCAGAAAAAAGCCATTGCTTAATGAAAGAAATAAGCAAACACGTTTGGTGTTCGCCAAAAGGCATGTGGGAGATTCCCAAACATATGGAAGAAGGTACTCTGGTCAGATGAGAGTAAAATTGAACTTTTTGGCCATCAAGGAAAACACTATGTCTGCTTCAAACCCAACACCTCTCATCACCCCGAGAATACCATCCCCACAGTGAAGCATGGTGATGGCGGCATCATGCTGTGATAATGGGGTTTTTTTATCGGCAGGGACTGGGAAATTTGTCAGAATTGAAGTTATGATGGATGGCGCTAAATACAGGGAAATTCTTAAGGGAAACCTGTTTCAGTCTTCCAGAGATTTGAGACTGGGGCATAGGTTCACCTTCTAGCAGGACAATTGCTGGAGTGGCTTAAGGGGAATCGTTTAAATGTCTCGGCATGACTTAATCAAACCCCAGACCTCAATCCAATTGAGAATCTGTGGTATGACTTAAAGATTGCTTTAGACCAGCGGAACCCATCCAACTTGAATGAGCTGGAGCAGTTTTGCCTTGAAGAATGGTTAAAAATCTCAGTGGCTTGATGTGCCAAGCTGATAGAGACATACCCCAAGAGACTTGTAGCTGTAATTGCTGCAAAATGTGGCTCTACAAAGTATTGACTTTGGGGGGGGGGGGAATAATTATGCACACTCAAGTTCATTATTTTCTCATCACAATAAAACATATTTTGCATCTTCAAAGTGGTAGGCATGTTGGGTAAATCAAATGTTTCAAACCCCCATAAAATCAATTTTAATTCCAGATTGTAAAGCAACAAAATTGGAAAAAATGTCAAGGGGTGAATTATTTCGCAAGCCACTGTAAGGTGGTGAAGGGCTTTGTACGGCAGAAGGAGGATCTTGTCATCAATGCATTGGGAGACAGGGAGCCACGGAGGACAGTGGTGGTGTGCTGCTACAACTTATTGTGTGTGAGGAGTTGGGCTGCAGAGTTTTGAACCATTTGGATTTTATGGAGGGAGCTTGAGTTGATGCCGGAGAGTAGTGAGTTGCAGTAGTCAAGATGGGATGAGATGAATGCATGTATGAGAGTGACAGCGCCAGGACGGGAGAGGGTGGACCTGAATTTGGCAATGTTGCGGAGGTGGAAAAATGTGAAGTGGTCAAATGACATAGCGGAACCCAGGATGACTTTAAGGTTGTGTGCATGGAGGGAGGTCATTGCAGTGGTGTTGTCAATGGTGAGGGTGAGGATGCCAGCTTTGGTGAGGGTGGATGTGGTGCCTATGAGGAAGAGTTCTGTTTTATCACTGTTGAGCTTCAGAAAGTTTTGTTGCATCTATGTCTTTATTGTAGAGAGGCAGGATTCAAAGTGGGTCAGATATGGGTTGAGGAGATTTTGGTGCTGAGGTAGATCCGGGTGTCATCGGCATAGCAGTGGTCATGGTTAAAGTGGCGGGGGATCTGACCAAGAGGGAGGATGTAGATAATGAAGAGTAAGGGACCCAGCACAGAGGAGACACCCTGTATAACTGCAGCTGAGTCTGAGGTGGGGCCATTGAGGGAGTTGGAGTTGGTCCAGTTTTTGAGGAATGATTGTAGCCTGTATAATGCAGTTCCATCAAAACCAGCCTGGTGAGGAGGATCTGATGGCTCACTGTGTCAAAAGTGGCAATCATGTCTAGGAGAATCAGGATGTTGAAGGCACCAGCATCAGCATTGGTGAAGAGGTCATTGAAAACTTTGAGGAGTGCAGATTCACTACTGTGGAGGGGGTAGAAACGAGACTGGAGGGGCTCAAACTGGTTGTTGATTAACTACATGAAGGTATGGTGTATGAAACGATACTCAAAGGAACATTTTGTAAAAGTACTTGGAATTTTGGATTGGTCATGTACCAAACTGTGATGATGTTGATCAAGCTTGGTATCTTTTTAAAGATCTGTTTCTGTCTGCACTCAACTCTCTGGCTCAAATGAAACAAATTCAAATCAAACCGCAATCAGGGAAATGAATAACTTCAGAGATCTTAGACCTCATACGGAAAAAGGATTGCTACCTGGCCAAATTTAGAAGGACAAATCTACAACAATATTATGATGGTTATATTAACTGTAGAAAGCAGGGCAAGATACAAAATGGATAAGGCAAAATCTCAACATTACATAGATGCTGTTAATGACAATTTACATCAGCCTCATAAACTGTGGAGAATGTTATGACATTGGCTCAAAAACATCCCATAAGGTAATATCCTGATGTTTTATGCTATGAGCAGGCAAAAGTTGCACATTATTTTAACACGTTTTACTACTATATCCTAATCTTTGGTTAAGAAGTTACCGACCTGCTCTGGACACGATGACTCGTCTTTCATTAACAACTTTTGCCATAGCAAAGGTATCACAAAGGATGTGTATGAGCTGTGCATGGTAACAGAGCACAAAGTTTCCGATCTACTATGCTTAATGAACACAAACAAAGTAACTGGGCTGGATAACCTTCCAGCAAGATTCAGAAAGGATGGTGCTTGTGTCACTGCTAAAATGATAACCCATATTGTAAACCTTTCTATGGTTGGTACATTTCCCAATGATCTCAAAACAGCCTGGGTAGTTCTGCACCACAAGAAGAGTAGTAAAACAAATGTAGGAAACTACAGGCCTGTGTCAATCCTCAGCACCTTATCCAAAGTTGTTGAGAGATTTGTTTTTAATCAACTTGAGGGATACTTTCTTGAGCACAAACTTCTTTATGAACTCTAATCTAAACACTTGCTTTATGCTGACGATTCAGCCATACTGGTATCAGGGAAGGATATAGTTTACATAGAGGAGAGCCTGAGTAAGGAATTGCATTTTGTTAGAGATTGGTTGACTGACAATAAATTGTCACTACATTTGGTTAAAACGGAATTGATTTTGTTTGGAACAAAACGTAAATTGTTTAGGGCTGACAAGATAAAGGTAAACTGTGCAGGCAAGGAGATTGAATCTAAAACAAGTGTAATTTATCCTGGTGTGTCCATAGATCAATCCCTTTCTGGAGACCTGACTGCTGCTAAAATAAAATGGCGAATAAATTGACATTTTATAACGTAACAATAGATATTTTAACATCATAGTTAAGAAACTGCTTGTCTCAACATTGATTCAGTGTCATTTTTATTACGCCTGCTCTGATTGGTATAGTGGGCTATCAAAAAAGCTGAAAAAGAGAATGCAGGTCATGCAAAACATTGTTAACAGGTTTATGCTGCACTTCCCCCCTAGGACGCACATACTGGTACAGGAGTTCCGGGAGGTGGGCTTGTTGCCTTTGGAGTCCAGAGTGGACCAACTTAAACTTAAACATATGTTTCACACCTTAAATGATCGTGCCCCAGGTTATATGAAAAACCACATATGGTCTTTATTAACCACCATAGTTACAATGCCAGAGCTATGTGTTATGTCATGTAAAATCCCAAGAGTAAACACTACTGCAAGGAGCACATTTTTTTAATACAGGCATTTGTTTACAGAATAGCCTCCCCTTGGAGATCAGGCAAATTGTTTCATTTGCACAAGGTTGTCTAAGTAAGGGAAACCACTCCACTGTCCCTTGTGCCCCATACTGCTGGTCAGGTGTATTATTTGAATGATAGGTATGAAAAGTGAAGGATCGGTATGATGTGCAATTAATAGATTGTTTTAATGTGAAATCAATAAGGTTGATTTTTAAGGTGAGGGATAAGTGCAGTGAATCGTACCACATTGTAGGATGTCAATATAGATGAATGTATTTATGGTTGTTTGTAATTTTGTCTTCCGTTTTTTTCATTAAATGTATTATCGTTTTTACCATCAAGGGCCACTTTGGTAAACAAGCGTTTTAATTAATATTGTCAAGTGAGGGGTCCTCTCGGTCCACATTGTCCTTTTTTTCTTCTATATGTCTGTTACCCAAAATTAATTAAATTCAATAAAGAAAGTGGGTTTGTAATTGGGAGGCAACAGCACGCTTCAGTCTTGGCAAGGAAAGGGGGGTTGGAAATGGGGAGGAAATTATTGAGGATGGTGGTGTCCAGTCCTCGCTTTTTTAAGATGGGGGTCAATGCAGCTGTTTTGTAATTGGAGGGGACAGTTTCATGGGCGAGGGAGAGGTTGACGATATGTGTGAAATATGGTTAGAGAGCAGGCAGGCAGGCTTTGATGAGAACAGTGGGGAGAGGATCCAGGGAGCAAGTTGTAGTCTTGGATGACATGAGGAGTTTTGCGATATAGGGAGAGTCAATGGGGGCAAATATGGAGAGCTGAGTTTCCGGTATGATGGTTGGGAGGTTGTCAGGGTGAGTGGCAGCTGAGGGAGATTGATCAGTCAGTGATGAGTATATGATCTTGTCCTTGAATAATTGAAGGAGTTGCAGAGTTCATTGAAGGGAGTAGAGAAGGTATCATCATGGGGCTGAAGTAGTTTGCTGACAATGGAGAACCTTTTGGAGCTGTTGATGATGTTGGAGAAGTAGGTGGACCTTGCAGCACTGAGGGCATCCCTGTAGGTGGAGAGGTGGAGTTTATAGGCCTCAGTGTGTATGTGCTGCCATCCTGTTAGAAGGTAACAGATTGTAATAAAATAATGGTTAAATTGGATTTTCATTGTGTTCAATGGTATTATTTGCCCCCTAGTGGATGTTTCTGGTACGTAGAAAGACTACGCAAAAAGGAAGTAGAGAATTTGTTCTGCACGCATAGAAGCAGCTACAAACAACGCTGCGGTGCAGGTCTTTCAATGTAGTTATTTCTTGTCACGCTTCAGCCTTGGAAAAAAAGAGACTTCGTTGTTCATTGATCGAGTGTTGAGGAGACCAAGTGTTGTGAGACAGGTGAGTTTATGGAAAGTGGAATGAGAGGGTGAATGTGATGAAATTAATAGAGGGATTCATGCACTGCTTTTGTGTATTCGGAATAAGTGGAAGAGTAAACACCCAGGTCTACAATTAAGAAAAATTACCAAAGCTCAAGTGGAAATCGGAGAGAGCATATATTAAGCTATGCTAACATTGCTTAACATTAGCATTACTTAATAATAACCCCATCCTCACCCACTTTACTTTTTTTCCCCGTTACTAGCTCTGCCAGCTACTTTATCGAGGAGAAATGTACTTCCTATGACTGTGAGATGTGGTTGTCCCACCTAGCCATATTAAGATAAATGTGCTAACTGATGCGCTAATTCGCTAAATGTGCTAAGTCGCTCTGGATAAGAGCGTCTGCTAAATGACTCAAATGTAAATGTAAATTAGGGAGGACTCTGCAAATACCTCACTCCCAATAAGTAGACAGTTGTTTTAACATATCTAAATTCTGTTAATGATTGCAATGCAATGAAACCCTGTCTCTTGCTTCCTAACGGTGGTACATGTCCTATATTAGTGTGACATTACTGACTGCACACTTTTATGGCAAAATCTTGTAGAAAATATCTAAAATACTCATCTGATATTGTAAAATTACACTTCAAATGGAGTACAGGTCCATTGTGATCCTTTGTAATTCCTGCTTTTATGATGGGTAAGACATAACACTACATTTGTAGTTTTTCTTCAGCATTGTGTTTGTAGCTTTTGTATCTCTTGTGGAGAGGTTCAGAAATCAGCGGGAGAAAATATCGTCATCAAAGAGCTTTCTCCCCAGCTGGTACGTTGCACTTCGGCACCTTATTATCTTTGCAATAATTATGTGTTCCCACCTGCTGAATGAAGTCCTGTGATGGAATTGTTTTCATATTTCATTCAAATTGACAAACAAAAATTATTTCATTGTCATTTTTTTGTCAATGACACAAAATCATCTGTAATATCAAAGTGGAAGAGTCTCTAAGAGCTTTGCACACCTGGATTGTACAATATTTGCATGTTATTATTTAAAAAATAATTCAAGCTCTGTCAAGTTGGTTGTTGATAATTGCTAGACAGCCATTTTCAAGTCTTTCCATACATTTTCAAGCTGATTTAAGTCAAAACTGTAACTTGGCCGCTCAGGAACATTCAATGTCATGTCATCTTAGTAAGCAACTACAGTGTATATTTGGCCTTGGATTTTAGGTTATTGTCCTGCTTAAAGGTGAATTTGTCTCCTAGTGTATATTGGAATTCAAACAGAACCAGGTTTTCCTCTAGGATTTTTCCTATGTTAAGTTCTATTTAAATCCTGTAGCACAAACACTCAAAGATCTGGGACACTGTAAAGTCCATGGAGAATAAGAGCACCTCCTCCCAGCTGCCCATTGCACTGAAGATAGAAAACACTGTCACCACTGATAAATCTATGATAATAGAGAATTTTTCTACGGCTGGCCATGCTTTCCACCCCGGTCAACAGCTCTGCACCCCCCACAGCAACTTGCCCAAGCTTCCCCCATTTCTCCTTCACCCAAACCCATATAGCTGATGTTTTGAAAGAGCAGCAAAATCTGGACCCTACAAATCATATGGGCTTGATAATCTGGTCCGTGTCTTTCTAAAATTATCCGCTGCAATTGTTGCAACCCCTATTACTAGCCTGTTCAACCTCTCTTACGTATCATCTGAGTTCCCCAAAGACTGGAAAGCTGCCGGGGTCATCCCCCTCTTCAAAGGGGTTGACACTCTAGACCCAAACTGTTTACAGACCTAAATCTATCCTACCCTGCCTTTCTAAAGTCTTCGAAAGCTAAGTTAACAAAGAGATCACCGACCATTTCGAATCCCACCGGACCTTCTCCACTAAGCAATCTGGTTTCCAAGCTGGCCATGGGTGCACCTCATCCACGCTCAAGGTCCTAAACGATATCATAATAAATCGACGACATCTATAAAAGACAATTCTGTGCACCTGTATTCATCGACCTGGCCAAGGCTTTTGACTCTGTCAATCACTGCATTCTTATTGGCAGACACCACAGCCTTGGTTTCTCAAATGTCTGCCTCGCCTGGTTCACCAACTATTCTCAGATAGAGTTCAGTATGTAAAACCGGAGGGCCTGTTGTCCGGACCTCTGGCAGTCTCTATGGGTGTGCCATATGTTTCAATTCTCAGACCGACTCTTTTCTCTGCATACATCAATGATGTCGCTCTTGCTGCTGGTGATTCTCTGATCCACCTCTATGCAGACGACACCATTCTGTATCCTTCTGGCCCTTCTTTGGACACTGTATTAACAAACCTCCAGGCGAACTTCAATGCCATACAACACTCCTTCTGTAGCCTCCAACTGCACTTAAATGCAAGCAAAACTAAATGCATGCTCTACAACCAATCGGAGCCCGCACCAACCTCTGCCCTTCTAGCATCACTACTCTGGACGGTTCTGACTTAGAATATGTGGACAACTACAAATAACTAGGTGTCTGGTTAGACTGTAAACTCTCCTTTCAGACTCACATTATGCATCTCCAATCCAAAGTTAAATCTAGAATCGGCTGCCAAACATACCCTCAAAAAACTGACTATCCTACCGATCCTTGACTTCGGCAATGTCATTTACAAAATAGCCTTCAACACTCTACTGCAAATTGGATGTAGTCTGTCACAGTGCCATCGGTTTTGTCACCGAAGCCCCATATACTACCCACCACTGCAACCTGTATGTTCTCGTTGGCTGGCCCTCGCTTCGTTGCCAAACCCACTGGCTCCAGGTCATCTATAAGTCTTTGCTAGGTAAATCCCCCACCTTATCTCAGCTCACTGGTCACCATAGCAACACCCACCCGTAGCATGCGCTCCAGCAGGTATATTTCACTGGTCACCCCCAAAGCCAACTCCTCTTTGGCCGCCTTTCCTTCCAGTTCTCTGATGCCAATGACTGGAACGAATTGCAAAAATCACTGAAGCTGGATTCTTATATCTCTTATATCTCTCCCCACAGCATCAGCTGTCAGAGCAGCTTACCCATCATTGCATCTGTAGATAGCCCACCCGACTACCTCATCCCTATATTGTTATCTTTTTTTGTTCCTTTGCACCCCGTATCTCTACTTGCACATTCATCTTCCGTCTATCACTCCAGGGTTTAATTGCTAAATTGTAATTATTTTGCCTTACCTCCCTAATCTTACTACCTTTGCACACACTGTATATATATTTTTCTATTGTGTTATTGGTTGTATGTTTGTTTATCCCATGTGTACCTCTGCTCTATCTTGGCCAGGTCACAGTTGCTGTCCTACCTGGTGAAATAAAAAATAAAATAAAAATGATGCGGTCACCACCATGGTTGAAAATATGAATAGTGGTACTCATTGATGTGTTGTCTTGGATTTGCCCCAACCATAACACTTTGTATTCAGGAGATCCTTAATTTCTTTGCCACATTAGAAACAATCGAATGAGATCAAACTCTGTCAGAGGTCACATGAAGGGGCAGAGGGAGAGAGAACAAGAGAGAATGTACAGACAGACAACTGAGAGAGAGAGACAGCATGACAGAGAGGGCGACAGAAAGACAGACAGAGAGAGGGAAGGGGATGACAGAAAAGCAGAGATGATAGAGGGGGAGATAAAAAGTGACAGTGAGCGAGAGGAGAGAGAGAAATAATAAACAGACGGGAGACAGAGATAACAACAGAGGAATAGAGTCACAGAAACAGAATGACAGAGAAGCAAAGAGGGAGAGAGAGAAGCAGATGTACCCATAGACAGAGAAGTGGGGTAACTAAGAGTTAGTGTAGAGAGAAGGATGGAGTGATAAAGAGGGAGTGAGAGATATTTTCCACCAAGGACACACTCAGGTTACAACAGCCAGTAGGCCAATGAGTAATCTGCAGCATTCACCTCTATTATATACTTAATAAAGTATATGGTATTTTATTAGGATCCCCATTAGCTGTTGCAAAAGCAGCAGCTACTCGTCCAAACAAACATGAAACATGATATAGAATGACATAATACAGAACATCAATAGATAAGAACAGCTCAAGGATAGAACTATATACATTTTTTAAAGGCACACATAGAGCCTGCATATCAATGCATACACACAAAATATCTAGGTCAAATATGCGAGATGCATTGTACCGCGAGGTGATGCTTTATCTGATTTTTGAAACCAGGTTTGCTGTTTATTTTAGCAATATGAGATGGAAGGAAGATCCATGCAATAAGGTCTCTATATCTACTGTACGCTTTCATGAATTTGTTCTGGATTTGGAGACTGTGAAGAGACACCTGGTGTCATGTCTGGTGGGATAAGTGTGTGTGTGTCAGAGCTGTGTGTAAATTGACTATGCATACAATTTGGGATGTTCAACACAATGTTTCTTATGAAAAGAAGTAGTGATTCAGTCAGTCTCTCCTAAACTCTTAGCCAAGAGAGACTGGCATGCATAGTATTTATATCAGCCCTCTGATTACAATTAAGAGCAAAGCATGCCGCTCTGTTCTGGGCCATCTGCAGCTTAACTAGGTCTTTCCTTGCTGCACTGGACCACACGACTGGACAATAATCAATATTAGACAAAACTAGAGCCTGCAGAACTTGCATTTTGGAGTGTGGTGTCAAAAAAAGCAGAGGATCACTTTATTACTGCTAGACCTCTCCCCATCTTTACAAGCGTTACATCTATATGTTTTGACCATGGCAGTTTACAATCTAAGGTAACGCCAAGTAATTTAGTCTCCTCAACTTGTTCAACAGCCACAGCATTCATTACCAGATTCAGCTGAGGTCTAGCACTTAAGGAATGATTTTTACCAAATACAATGCTCAAAGTTTTAGAGATAAACTGGCCACCCATTCCAAAACAGACTGCAACTCTTTGTTAAGGGTTTCAGTGAGTTCATGAGCTGTGCTTGCTGATGCGTATATGTTTGAACCTAGAGAGCTGCCCTGCGTAACACCACACTTTATATATTTGACATTAGAGAAGCTTCCATTAAAGAAAACCCTTTGAGTTCTATTAGATAGATAGCTCTGAATCCATACCTGCTCTCCTGCACCTCGTGGACCGTATCCCTCACACTCCTGCTCTTCGTGAGAGGTTGAAAAGCCATAGCACATACATTTTTTCAACAACAGGTAATGGTCAATAATATCAAAAGCTGCTCTGAAATCTAACAGTACAGCTCCCACAATCTTCATATTATCGATTTCCTTCAACCAATCATCAGTAATTTGTGTTAGTGCAGTACATGTTGAGTGCTCTTCTCTATGAGCATGCTGAAAGTCTGTTGTTAAGTTGTTTACAGAGAAAAAGCTTTGTATTTGGTCAAATACAATTTTTTCCAACAGTTTGCTAAGAGCTGACAGCAAGCTTATATTTCTGCTGTTAGAACCAGTAAAGGCCGCTTTACCATTAGCGGAATTACTTTGGCTTCCATCCAGGCCTGAGGACAAAGCCTTTCCTCTGTGCTCAGATTAAAAATATGACAGATTGTGTCAGGTGTGTGTGTACTGGTAGTAAAGTAAGGTGCATGAGAGCAGACATTTGTGAACAGGCTTTATTGGGGCAAAAGTGCAAAATGCGCAAAACAGTCACAAGAAATATGTTTAACAAAAAATATCTTTGTGAAATATCACGGAAAAAACTAACCAGTCTGGCGCGTCAATAACAAACACGTAACACAAACAATCTTACACAAAGACATGATGGGGAACAGAGGAATAAATACATGTAGATTGATTGGGGACTGAAAACCAGGTGTGCAGGGAACAAGACAAAACAAATAGGTACATGAAAAATGGAGCGGCGATGGCTAGAAAGCCAGTGACGTCGACCGCCTATACGCCGCCCGAACAAGGAGAGGAGCTGACTTCGGCGGAAGTCGTGGCAGAGTGGCTAGAGAGTCATCTTCTATCCTCAGTAGCTTTCCATCTAAGTTGTCAATGCCAGAAGGTTTGTCATTATTGATCGATAATAAATTTCCCCCACCTCTCCCACACTAACTTTACAAAATTCAAACTTGCAATGATTTTCATTCAATATTTGTTTTTTATGCAATATACAATTGCTCACTGTTCGTTGTTGGCATTTCCTGCCAATGTTTGCCCACTTTTCCAATGAAATAATTATAAAAATAATTGGCAACATCAAATGGTTTTGTGATGAATAAGCCATCTGAGTCGATGAAACATGGAGTTGAATTTGTCTTTCTGCCGATAATTTAATTTAAAGAACTCAATATTTTTTCCACCGTTCTTAATATCATTGATCTTGGCTTCATAAATGTCTTCTTCTTTTTGTTGAGTTTAGTCACATCATTCTCAATTTGCAGTAAGTAAGCCACTCAGATGTGCCGCCATACTTATTAGCCACTCCTTTTTCCCCATCTCTTTCGACCATACAGTTTTTCAATTCCTCTTCAATCCATGGAGCCTTAACATTTCGAACAGTCAGTTTCATGTTTGTCAAAAATTATAAGAAGCAATTTCAGAAATTGATCAAGTACAGTGTCTGGATGCTCCTCATTAATCACAATATAAACAAATATTTTTTACATCATCGACATAAGTCACAGCAAAACATTTTGTATGATCTCTTATCCAGTATTTTAGGCCCAGCTGTTGGAACTTTGGCTTTCCTGGATATAGCCACTATATTGTGATCACGTCATCCAATGGGTACGGATACAGCTTTAGAATGAAGTTCTACAGCATTAGTAAAATTGTGATCGATACATGTGGATGATCTTGTTCCAGTAGTGTTTGTAAACGCCCTGGTAGGTTTATTAAGGACCTGAACGAGATTACAGGCACTGGTTACAGTAAGAAGCCTCCTCTTGAGTGGACAGCTTGATGAAAACCAGTCAATATTCAGGTCCCCAAGAAAGTAGACCTCTCTGTTTACATCACATACACTATAAAGCATTTCACACATATTATTTAGATACTGATTGTTAGCACTTGGTGGCCTATAGGAACACCCCAAATTAAAAGGCTTTAGATGTGCCTATAAGGACACAAGGCGAGACCCAAATGCAGACACAGGAAGCAGATGGTTGAGCTCCAATTTTTATTAATCCAAGGGGCAGGCAAAAGGTAGGTCGGGGACAGGCAAGAGTTCATAAACCGACTCCAAAACAGTACCAGACGAAGGGCAACTCAAGGTCAGGCCAGACAGGGGTTCAGTAACCAGATCCAAGTCCAAACAGTACAAAGGGATATGCAGGCTTGAAGACAAAACAGGCAGAGTGGTCAAGCAGGCGGGTTCGGAGTCAAGACAGGCAAGGGTCAAAACCAGGAGGACTAGAACAAAAAAATAGGAACAAGGAAACTCGCTGGTTGACTTGGCAAACAAGACGAACTGGCACAGAGAGACTGGAAACATAGGCACATATACACTGGGGATAATAAGTTACACCTGGAGGCGGTGGAGAAAATCACAAGGACAGGTGAAACAGATCAGGGTGTGACAGACAGTGCCAAGTGAACCTGCAACCACAAAACTTCAATAACACTTGACATAAGATCTTCTCTTTAGCATTACAGGGATACGGCTCTGAATATATACAGCAACACATCCCCCATAAGCATACTTCACTAGAGTGCATCGAACAAAGCATTCATGCCTTTTCAAGCATAGCGAGTACAGAAGCATGTTCTTTGATATTAATATCAAATGGCAACAAACTACACTTCCTATAAGACTGCCAAAAGACCCCAGTACCCAACTGTAAATCCATCATATGTTGGTTCTCCTCTTCTGAAGTAAGGCCATACAAAGTTGATTTACTGTTTAATGGATTTCTTTTTTTTAAGTGAGGTGATCGAGTGCATAAAATGTAATTAAATGTGGGCCCCTTGTAAAAAATATTAAACAACCTTAGTACAAAACCAACACCTTTTAGCCTTTTGGTATAATCGTTTTCCACAAGGAGTCGGGATCTGACCATACTCCATGACCCTTTACAAAATGAAAACACATTCGAGGCCGTCATGATGGGTCCCAGAAACCGATGGGTTGGGCCAGAGCCAGAACAGTCATGGGTGAAGCGTCGCTTTCCAAGTACGTAATTGGCTTTGATACTG
This sequence comes from Oncorhynchus masou masou, assembly GCF_036934945.1. Classification (NCBI taxonomy): domain Eukaryota; kingdom Metazoa; phylum Chordata; class Actinopteri; order Salmoniformes; family Salmonidae; genus Oncorhynchus; species Oncorhynchus masou. The sequence goes on from NC_088213.1 coordinate 51,620,026, forward strand.
TGATTGGTTAGAGATGATCCAATTGCTGATGACTTTGCTTTCACCACAAACAGCATCACCCAAACAACTTTCAATTATGGCAGATTTAGAGTAAAGTCTGCAGCAAATGACAGAGCAGCGGAATAATTTAGTGTGAGGTTTCAGGCTATGAAAGGCTGTTTGAGGCACAATCAATTAAAAGCACAGTACCAAATCCTCCTCCACAGTAACTAAACACAACGGGCTCTGAATACCCGATATACTCATAAACAGATCAATATTGTTAATCAGTTTGTAATAGGCAAACTCAACCCTCAGTCTCGCTGCCAACATTCCCTCCAGCATTCCCACCACATCCACAGACCCCTTCTTTCGGGTCTTCCATATTGCTAATTTAGCTGCACCTAACACAAAATTAAGCAACATAATTACACCCATTCGACTAAATACTTTAGCCCAAATATAAATATTTGGGAAGAGAGAACCTCTTTTGGTTCTCACAGACAACCAGTACCCCTATAAGACAGCTGGGATAGCACCCATTTCCACCTTGACAGTCTGGCACACACTTTCTCCACTACACCCTCCCAGTTATTTTTCTGAAATGCATCAGAGCCTAGATAAAACCTTCATCCCATCTCTGCCCCACTGAAGCCACCCTGGTAACTGTGGAGCGGACCCTGTCTGAAGCTGACCTGCCCACAGCGATTCACTCTTTCCCCAATTGACTCTAAAGGTGTATGAGGGGACCTCCTCAGCTAAAGTGTTTGAGAGAACCTTAACATCCTCAGCCCCTGTAATAAAAACTGTCACGTCATCTGCATACGCAGACAGTGCTATCATTACCCCTAGCACAGAGAAACCAGTAAGCCTCGCTCTTTAAAAACAAAGCATTGGATCAATTGCCAGACAATATAACTACCCTGAAATTGGGCATCCCTGCCTGATGCCCCTTTTGACAGGGATGGGGCAACTCAAACCACCCCCCACCTACACCATACACGAGTAAACTCATCCAGGAAAAAAAATCCTCAAACCCAAAGGCTTTCATTGTTTTGAACAAGTACTGGTGGTCCACACGATCAAAGACCTTCTCCTGGTCCAAAGAAAGAAAACCCACATTTTCATTAGGCAGTTTACAAATGTTTAAAACATCTCTTATTAGAAACATTTAACAACTATAGAACGGTCAGGTACACAGTAAGACTGGTCCTTGTGGACCAACAGCCCGCGATAATCTTTCAACCTGTTTGAAAGACATTTAGATACCATTTTATATTCTGCGCACAGCATTGAAACAGGTCAGCTATTTTTATAAGAGCCAAATGAGGCATGATCATCATCATTGTTTTATTTTTCTCTTAACCTGACCACATTTCCCACTACATTTTGCTGCTGTTACAGCAGTAACACATTTCCTGAAGTGAAAACGTTTCTTCTCACTCAACTGGTCTACCCCCACCGTCTTCTGTAACATCACAGCTGACCTCACAAACTTATCAACATTAAAAAAATCTGCCAATTTGACATATTTCCCAAAAGTCTGATCCAGGAAACCACTAGATTGTAAATTGAGTCGTCACCAGCTGCTATCTTATCAATAGAGATATCCATATCCTTCTCCTGATCCTCCTCAGCTGAGGCCACAGACCCTTGACTCCCTTCTACCACATCCCTCTCAACACTCCTCACTTGCAGCCCATCACTCGTACCAGGCATCTCCTCCACTACCTGGGAGACTAGCCCCACCTGAACCCCCTACTGTACCCCATTTATCATAGTGGGCATCTCCTCCACTACCTGGGAGATTAGCTCCACATGAACCCCCTCCTGTACCCCAGCACTCATACTGGGCACCTCCTCACCAGTCTGAGGAAATGGCTCTTCAGATCCATCCTGACCTTCTACAACAATATTTTTCTGCTGCATAACATTTCCCTCTAATACAAGTTGCAACTCTGTGCCCTCAACATGGACAACTTGTTCTTCAGCAACAGGTGCTTGTGGCTGCTCTACCACTGTCAGCCCACCTCTCCCTACATCAGTGGGCCCAGGCATTATGAGGACCACCTGCGCCCCTCCCTCTGTCTTCTCCCTTTTCGGCAAGCATGTTGCTTATGGTCAACTACCCCACACTCAAAACACCGTTGACTACCTGTACTAGCATACTAGCATAAGCCATATACAGTCTGTTGTCATACTTGACTTTAATTGATAACTCCAAAGTCTGCTCCACTGAGTCCAAAAACATAAACACCTGTCGCCGAAACGACATAACCTGTTTCAAAGCCGGGTGTTTGCAACCCAACAGGACAATCTTATTTGAACTTGTGAACTTCCCAAACCGCAATGAAGGAGAAAAAAGTGGCGTAACTTGAATAAACATTCCTTTAAGAAAGAAGTACCCCATGCTCAACCATACGATCTACAAGGCGCTCTTCTTTAAGAAATACCACCACCGCGTTATTAATCCGTGACGCATAAGCACATTTCTCATATCCTACCTTCTCTCCTACGCGACCATAAACTCCTCCACAGTGACAGTAGCTTCAGTAACACACCTAAAGCCGTGCCGAAGTGACAGGGATGGCATCCCCATGTGGGTCACCATCCCAGCCAAAACCAGGGTAAATTCGACACTAATCATGCATAGGAAGAAAAAAAGTATTGCTTCAAGAAAAGTAAAAGTAAAAGAAAAAAAAAATATCTAACTCTACACAATACTTGCACTCACTCACACAATTCCCAGCATGCACCAAACACTCCCAGCAGAGAGAGAGGGAGAGAGAGAAACTAATTTGGTTCTGTGAAAGTCCTTGAGTAGTGGTAAATGTTCTCATAACACAAGAAATGTCCAGTCGTGCTGATAATTACATAATGTTTGTAGAACTACTTCACCTGATGTTGCATGAATGTTCCTAGAACACATTTCATCTGTTCTTTAAAGGTTCCCAGAATGTTTCATTACATTGTGGGAACAGCCTGGTGGGAACATTGTGGGGATGTCACAAAATATATATTTCCTAAAACACTAAAACTGTCCAGTTGTGCAGATGATTCTACAATGTTTATTTTTGTCTGTAAAAATCATTCACCTGATGTTACAAGAACGTTCCCAAAACACATTCCATCTTTTCTTTAAAAGTTCCCACAATGTTTCATTAGGTTGTGGGAACAGGCTGGTGAGAACATTGTACTTGTAGGGCCTTCCCCTGACACCGCCTGGTATAGAGGTCCTGGATGGCATGACGCTTGGCCCCAGTGATGTTGGAGGCCGAGCAGTTGCCATTCCAGCTACAGGCTGTTAGATTTGGGTATGTCTTCAGGCGGAAATTTAAAAAAGTTGTGGGGTAGCTCTATTAATTAATATCCCCGAACATTAGGAGCGGCGCCTCTGGGTGAGCGTTTTTCTGTTTGCTTATGACCATATACAGCTCATTGAGTGCAGTTTTAGTGCCAGCATCGGTCTGTGGTGGTATGTAGACAGCTGCGAGAAATACAGATGAAAACAGATAGTATGGTCTACTGCTTATCATAAGATACTCAACATTAGGCGAGCAAAACCTTGAGGCTCCCTTAGATATTGTGCACCAGCTGTTGTTTACAAATATGCATAGTTCCCCGACCCTTGTCTTACCAGAGGCTGCCTATCCCAAATCAAATAATGTTTGCATTAAGGTGCACAAAACATTTCTTTGAAATGTTTAAGTAAACGTTCCCAAAATGTTTAACTAGGTTGTGGGAACAATGTCGGTACATTACAAGAGATAGGTTCCCAAAACACAAAATATGCACAAACAATGTTTAAGTTAGGTTGCACATGAAACTGCGCTTCGCCCTCATTTTCGTCCCCGAGGCCGGTGCTGGAGCAGTGGTGGGGGGGGGGGGCGAAGTCGGTCCCACTCCTTGTCCGGGTAGCGTTCGGCGGTCGACATCACCGGTCTTCTAGCATCGCCGATCCACCTTTCATTTTCCAATTTTATTTGTCTTGTCTTCCCACACACCTGGTTTCAACTCCATCATTACATGTGTATTTAACCCTATGTTCCCCCCCATGTCCTTGTCCGGTATTGTTTATTGTATTGCAGGTGTGATCTGGGTTTTCTTAACCCATTGATTTTATTTTTCTGTTTACGGTGGTTTTGTTTATTACACTGCGCCATTGTAAATCCTGACTTCTCTGCCGCCAGTAAGCACCCCCTACAAGCATAGCATTGACTGTACTGCTATGTCTATATACTTAAAAAAGAAGATGTAAGAGACTTTCCCTTGTGTCGCAGTGGATTAAAGGCCTTGCTTGAAAAGCACATACTGCAGGTTCAAACCTCACATGTCGATTGTCAACATATGAAGTGTAGCATAAGTGTTTGTATGATTAAATGCCCTCTGAATTACATTCAAATGCTGTGTGTCTATGTAACCCTCTCGCCAGGCTTGAATTTGATTCTCACAATTTTAATTTACGTAGAGTATCTCAACAGCATGGGATGTTAGGTGAGAGGACATGTCCAATAAGAATGGTGGATGTTTTATATTAACATTGTATCATCAGCACGAATGGACAGATTTTGTGTTATGACAACATTTGCCGCAACCTAATGAATGTACTGGGAACTTTTAAAGAACCAATTTTGGTTTGCTATTAAATATTACTGGTGCAGAATGTTTTAATACATTACCTGCAAACCTAATGAGAACTTTTAGGGAATGTTATGTGGTGGTTGTGCACATCGTTTTAGTGAATGTGCGGTCCTATAACGACTTAACCTGAAAGGCCACTCAGCAAGGAAGAAGCCACTGCTCCAAAACCTACATAAAAAAGCCAGACTATGGTTTGCAATTGCACATGGGGACAAAGATTGTACTTTTGGGAGAAATGTCCTCTGGTCTAATGAAACAAAAATAGAACTGTTTGGCCATAATGACCATTATTATGTTTTGAAGAAAAAGGGCTTGCAAGCCAAAGAACACCATCCCAACCGTGAAGCACGGTGGTGCCAGCATCATGTTGTGGGGGTGCTTCGCTGCAGGAGGGACTGATGCACTTCACAAAATAGATGGCATCATGAGATAGGAAAATGTTGTCGATATATTGAAGCAACATCTCAAGACATCAGTCAGGAAATGAAAGCTTGGTCGCAAATGGGTCTTCCAAATGGACAATGACCCTAAGCATACTTTCAAAGTTGTGGCAAAATGGCTTATGGACAAAACATTCAAGGTAGTGAAGTGGCCATCAGAAAGCCGAACTGAAAAAGCATGAAAGCGTGTGCGCGCAAGGAGGCCTACAAACCTGAATCAGTTGCACCAGTTCTGTCAGGAGCTTCCACTTATTGTGGAAGTCTACCCAAAACGTTTGACCCAAGTTAAACAACTTAATGCAATGCTACCAAATACTAATTGAGTGTATGTAGACTTCTGACCCACTGGGAATGTCATGAAAGAAATAAAACCTGAAATAAATCATTCTCTCTACTATTATTCTGACATTTCACATTCTTAAAATAAAGTGGTGATCCTAACTGACCTAAGACAAGGAATTTATACTATCATCCTAATGATAGATAGAACTCTATATTGAACTTAATGGGAATCTTAGCAAATGCTCTGGGAATGTTTGCGGTTTGCTGGGATTGCTAAAAAAACACATTGAGGGTTCAACTTTATTTTATAGTCTGCTATGTACATGCTATAAACTTTACATGATAACATGTTACATTACATGTCAGTGTCATTGGGATTCATTGAAACATGCATTTCCTACCAGTTAGTACCAGGTACAGTAGTTACCACTTCGGTTGAATTACTTCAGTTCAGGGTAAGCACCCAAAATAATCCTTCTTACCACAAATGTTCCTAGTAAATACTCATTAAAAAACAGTTGAAACATGACTGAAATTAAGTGTCACCAACAAAGAACCGGTAGTTATCAATTTGGTTGAGGGAAAGTACCATTTCCTTTGCAAATACCAGCTGAAACAAGTCTGAAAAACAGCCAATCCTCTCTACCCTCTGAGCCTTTTCCAACTTCCCAGAGCACTGTATAGGTAGCATTTAGCATATGGGCCCAGATGCATGTCGCATTGAAACCAATTACAGGTCTAATGTGATTAGCCCTGCCACTATAACGCTTCCCAGATTAGCCCCGCAGACACAAGATACGGGCGGCAGAAGCACGATGACAGCCACAGCTAGCATCCTGTCAGTTCTCACTTCCTTAACATTCAGCAGCTGGCCTGGGGAGCGCCGACTCACAAGGACCCGATTTATTTATTCACTTAAGTAACCACACACACACCACCAGCTACTGCGACTTCACCTGTCTTCTTGTGGGTGACACACACGCACACACACCCCCCACGTGGGATGACAGTTACTGTCAGTTGTGTTTTCGTCATTCATATCATCCCCACACTTGTCTTCTTATTTAGTCCACATTTGGATTCCTTAAACACTATTAATGTATGTCAATGTCACTCAATTTGACCACTTAGCCTGGCATATTGACAGTCAGTGCTGTTTCAATTTTTTCCTGTGTCTTTTAGGCCTAAGATTAGGGATGGACTGGGTCTCTGTATGGGGAGGTCTAGGAGGAAATAGCTATTGACTCATACCCTTTTCACAATAGCGTGCTGACCTGAACCATTCTGTTCTGGCTCAGATATACAGTATATCTTTTTTTATAAATGTTCTTGCTCTGTCTCTACACCCACCATAGTTGTTGGAACTTTGCTGGAAAGGACAATGCCTGTACAATACCTTTCTGGTGGATGTGTAACCAGGCCAGCACAATATTGCTGAATTTGACTCTACTCAGTAGTGTGAACAGTGTATCATATTGAAGCCGCATGGTTCCCTGACCATGAGATGGAACTCAAAGAGACAACATGTCTTGGTCTTGAAAGGTTTTTTTCAGTTGGGACATGGGGGTCGACTTGGAGCTCAATGGAAGTTTAGAGCCTACAAATCTCTCTCCGTCCTTCTCTCTGTCTCTCTTACTATCTCTCTCTTCATATTCCTCTCTCTCTCCTCAATCTTTCTCTCTTTCATTTTGAGCCAGGCTGGCTGCCTCACGTGGCCTGAATCAGTTCGAGAGAGTTGGGAGAGAGGGGCATTGACTGTGTGTTCCTGCCTGTCTCATTGCTTGCTGTGCTTCTGTTGGTGTTTCTAGGGCATGTGAAATTGCCACCCCAACACAAATCCCTCGCCGACTCACTAGTAGTGTGAGTCGCTCCTTTTTTCCTTCCCGGTTTGTTTGTTTGTTTCGCTTCCATTTCATCCTCTGTGAAAATTGTATACAATGAAATAGCTGAGGGTTCGCTTTGACTGTTGCTTTCTCACACTAGCTAATTTGATTAGTATAGAAAGGCGGGACAAGTCGCTTTTGTGACTCAGCTGTGAACAACTTTGCTAACCTTGAGTTAAGCTTCATAGTGGTCAGTAAACTATGTTATTTTCATGAATTCTGGGAAATAAAGGTCCATAGTTCAATGAGAGGTGCGATTTTAGATGCTGCTTGATGTCACGACACCAACAAACAGTCAAAACAGTTGTACTCACCTTTCACCTGAATGAAACTTTGAATGGAAGATTGAGTTATTTGCAGAACTTTGAGTTGAGCATGTCAGATTTTGCATTTCTATTGGTTTCCCTTTGAACACACAGAGCAAACCCAACCACTGCATGTCCCTCACCGTTTCTCACCCAATCACATGAAGGAGTGGCGCAGCAGGATCCCAGCCCCCTCGACAGATAACATTCAAATGTTTCCCATTTAATTTTGAGGAAGTAGCATTCACACAGTCTGGCTTGTCAAAGCGGTCGATCTTATCAACGGTTTTCTCTGCGCGGTGGGCCCCACTTGTTGTGCAGTATGCTATTGGACAGTCAAAATCAATGTGGCTTTAATAGATACCCTGATCCTGCAATCTCCAAACCACCTCTACCTCCAGACCTCTTCCAGCCACCTCGATTTCAATCGATTTCATCTCAGGGATATAAAAAGCCAATGTGATGTTAACCATCCACAGTCCCTGCATGATCAAAGTCTGCTTGTCTGTATGTGTGTCTGAGGGGAAAAAACATTATAATATTAAGCCATGTCTCCATACTAGGCTATAATCCTCCCGTGTTGCTATAGATACATACTGGGACTCTACTGGGTAGTTAACCCCTTTGAGTTACTGGGACTTGAACCTAGAATGGTTGTGCTTTAACCAATTATAGTGTTGCTGTCATGGACTTTTGTGTGGATTTAGCTTGATTCTGCCAGACTATAACGTTTGTAGTATAATAATTGCTATACTGCTGTACAGTTTACAGTACAATTCACATTTGATTGATTGATGCTACATTTAGTGTTGCATGAAGACTTCCATTGGCAATACTTTATGCTTATAAGTTGAAGTAGTTTGAGTTTATTGATTATAGCTCACAGATAAAATGGCAGAATATAGATCATAATGAAATTGTGTGGAGAATAGCAAAATAAAAAACTAACTTAAAATGTAATAATACATTTCCTAAAATAGAATACAAGACACTTAAAACCTTGCAGGACATTTTTCACAATGGAAACTGAAATGTTAAATAGTGATTGTTAAACATTGATTTTTTGGGGAAAAACATTTGAGTTATTATACAGTCTGACAGCAGTGCGTAGAGTGGCGGTTCGTACCGGCAGTGATACAGGACAGTTCGTGGCTGTTTCTTTGGAGCCTAGTCGGGTAGAGTGGCGGTTCGTACCGTCAGTGATACAGGACAGTTTGTGGCTGTTTCTTTGGAGCCTAGTCGGGTAGAGTGGCGGTTCGTACCGTCAGTGATACAGGACAGTTCGTGGCTGTTTCTTTGGAGCCTAGTCGGGTAGAGTGGCGGTTCAGGACAGTTTGTGGCTGTTTCTTTGGAGCCTAGTCGGGTCAGTGATACAGGACAGTTCGTGGCTGTTTCTTTGGAGCCTAGTCAGGTAGAGTGGCGGTTCGTACCGTCAGTGATACAGGACAGTTCGTGGCTGTTTCTTTGGAGCCTAGTCAGGTAGAGTGTGGCTGTTTCTTTGTTCGGGTAGAGTGGCCGTCAGTGATACAGGACAGTTCGTGGCTGTTTCTTTGGAGCCTAGTCAGGTAGAGTGGCGGTTCGTACGGGCAGTGATACAGGACAGTTCGTGGCTGTTTCTTTGGAGCCTAGTCGGGTAGAGTGACGGTTCGTACCGTCAGTGATACAGGACAGTTCGTGGCTCTTTCTTTGGAGCCTAGTCGGGTAGAGTGGCGGTTCGTACGGGCAGTGATACAGGACAGTTCGTGGCTGTTTCTTTGGAGCCTAGTCGGGTAGAGTGGCGGTTCGTACGGGCAGTGATACAGGACAGTTCGTGGCTGTTTCTTTGGAGCCTAGTCGGGTAGAGTGGCGGTTCGTACCGTCAGTGATACAGGACAGTTCGTGGCTGTTTCTTTGGAGCCTAGTCGGGTAGAGTGGCGGTTCGTACGGTCAGTGATACAGGACAGATACAGGACAGTTCGTGGCTGTTTCTTTGGAGCCTAGTCGGGTAGAGTGGCGGTTCGGTTTCGTACGGGAGCAGTGATACAGGACAGTTTGTGGCTGTTTCTTTGGAGCCTAGTCGGGTAGAGTGGCGGTTCTTTGGAGCCTACGGGTAGAGTGGCGGTTCGTACCGTCAGTGATACAGGACAGTTCGTGGCTGTTTCTTTGGAGCCTAGTCGGGTAGAGTGGCGGTTCGTATGGGCAGTGATACAGGACAGTTCGTGGCTGTTTCTTTGGAGCCTAGTCGCGCAGTCTAACTAAATGACACAACTATTTTTTACATGATGTCACAGCTACCATATGATACAAGGTAACCTCAGTGTCACAGTGTTTTTTAAATAAACGCAGGAAAATTATAGAAGGATTACCTGGGGGGGAAATGTTATTTTACCTGACACGGAAATATTTTGGTTCCGATTTATTTCCCTGTCAATTTATGTTGTTTGAATTGTTGTACTAGGACTGTACATTATTTTCATAATCTACTGATAAGATGGGAATGGAGAATGATTGTCTTGCACGTCGGAGTAGTTTGCATGTAAATCATGCTGTGACAAGGCAATCAAGTCCTGAGAAGAATAAATACATTTCACACAGGGGAAGAGTCCATTAAACTGTGACCCTGATAGTCCTGCAAAACACACAATCTCTCTCTCTCTCTCTCTCTCTCACACACACACACACACACACACACACACACACACACACACACACACACACACACACACACACACACACACACACACACACACACACACACACACACACACACACACACACACACACAGTGCAAAACAAGGCTGCCTGGAGTGACAGGTCTATCATTATGTCCTGTTGACTTCATGATGGCCTCTGAATGAAACATGTCTCTTCAAGGTAGGAAAAGTCTGTGGGGACGTCACTGTGATGCCAGTGCTGCAGTGCTGTCAGCTGAGACAGCAGTGTGTGTGTGTGTGTGTGTGTGTGTGTGTGTGTGTGTACAGTTTCAAGACAGTGGCCAACAGTACGCCACATCTCTTTAAAACTTCCAGACATCCAAACATTTCCATATAAATGTCCAATGATGTGCTGCATTCACATTGACCTTAATATTTACCTTATCTACTATAACCTACTGTACCAGCCATATACTATACTGATATTACCATAGACAAAGGATGGTGGGCAAGAGTTCATCTTGCTAGCGCATTACAGTCAATGACATTGGATGTATACACCGTAAACTAATGTGTATGGATAAAAAGCGAATGACAAACAAACATGGCCAATCCGATTACGACCTTAACAACCCCAACCCACCAAATGAACACAAACAGAGCGAGAGCGCATTATCCAAAATAAACCCTCTCTAAAAATAACTAAATTATGAATAGCATGATGAAATGTATTAGATTAATTGGAAACGGGCAGTAGTCTAGCTAACTGAGTCTTTCATCTATTTTTGTTTCCGTACAATGAGGGTAAATTGTGGTCTATGGATGGGCTTTGAGAAACGCAGGACTACACAAAGCCGCAAAGGTCCAATTGTCTAAAGCTCAGTGACAGGTCGTTATCATTACAGTCCCTTCTGAGACTATGTTCCAAATTGCACCCTATTCCCTATATAGTGCACTACTTTCTACCAGGGCTCTGGTAAAATGAAGTGTGTTATGTAGGAATAGGGTGCCATTGGGATGTAACCTCTGAGAGTCTAAATTAGATTTTTAAAACAGGTTGTTTGGATCCTGGATGCTGATTGGACAAGCAGCCCATACAGCTGTGCTGTATTTGCTGTCACAGACACACTTTTGCCTGGTAAAGCCTGTTGCATGCTTCCCAGTTGAAGCAGTTCACACATAGAGTACCAGTAAACATTTTGGACACACCTTCTCGTTCAAGGTTTTTCTTTATTTTTACTATTTTCTACATTGTAGAATAATAGTGAAGACACATCAACACTATGAAATAACACAAATGGAATCATGTAGTAGCCAAAAAGGTGTTAAACAAATCTAAATATATTTTATATTTTAGACTCTTCAAAGTAGCCACTCTTTGCCTTGATGACAGCTTTGGACACTCTCTCAACCAGCTTCACCTGGAATGTTTTTCCAATAGTCTTAAAGGGGCTCCCACATATACTGAGCACTTGTTGGCTGATTTTTCTTTACTCTGCAGTCCAACTCATCCCAATTGGGTTGAGGTGGGGTTATTGTGGAGGCCAGGTCATCTGATGCAGCACTCCAAAAAAAACAAAAAAACAATTAGAATCACTCTCCGTCTAGGTAAAATAGCCCTGACACAGCCTGGAGGTGTGTTGGGTCATTTTCCTGTTGAAAAACACATGATAGTCCCACTAAGCTCAAACCAGATGGAATGGCGTACCACTACGGAATGGTGTGGTAGCCATGCTGGTTAAGTGTGTAAATTCTAAATAAATCACCAACAATGTTACCATCAAAGCACCCCCACACCATTGCACCTCCTCCTCCATGCTTCATGGTGGGATCCACACATGCAGAGATCATCCGTTCACCTACTCTGCTTCTCACAAAGACAAGGCTGTTGGAACCAAAAATGTAAAAATTGGACTCATCAGATCAAAGGACAAATGTCCACCTGTCTATTGTCCATTGCTCATGTTTCTTGGCCCAAGCAAGTCTCTTCTTATTGGTGTACTTTAGTAATGGTTTCTTTGCAGCAATTCAAACATGAAGGCCTGATTCACGCAGTCTCCTCTGAACAGTTGAGGTTAAGATGTGTCTGTTACTTTTATTTGGGCTGCAATTTCTGAGGCTGGTAACTCCAATGAACTTATTCTCTGCAGCAGAGGTAGCTCATGAAGCTGGTTGAGAGAATGCCAAGAGTGTGCAAAGCTGTCATCGAGGCAAAGGGTGGCTACTTTTATGGATCTCAAATATAAAATAATACTTTTTGGTTTCTTTTTTTGTTATTTCATAGTTTTGATGTCTTCACTATTATTCTACAATGTAGAAAGTAGTAAAAAATTAAGAAAAACCTGGAATTAATAGGTGTGTCAACCTTTGACTGGAACTGTACACAAAATTAAATTAAGAATTGACAATCATTCTGTCAAAAAACATGCAATGTTAAGATAGTTTTTTTTTGTTACGTTATTAAAACATTAAAATTTCAATTGATTAACTCATGATTCATCTGTATTTTAAACATTAAACAACAGTGATGTCACTAAAAGGTTAAATGATGTACAATGCATGGGAAACAAGAGTTAACCAAATATATCAATTTAAGTACCACAGACACACACACAATAAGTGTGTGTGTCTGTGTGTTGTGCGTGCATGTGCACGTTTGTAATTGGGTGTTAACTGAGTAGCCACATCCACAGCTACTGTACTTCCTCATGTTGATCCAATAGAGAGGGGAGAGGCCACATGTGTCAAAGGTAAATATGACAGGAAACGCACATGGTTATGGTGGATGATTGGACAGAGAGAGGGGAGGAAGGAGAGAGAGAGAGAGAGAGAGAGAGAGAGAGAGAGAGAGAGAGAGAGAGAGAGAGAGAGAATGAGGGAGGGATAAATCATTGGTCAGTAGCCCGGAGCCAGTGAAATAGGCTGCAATTTGCTTAATAAAATTATGGACCACGTTGGACTACACAAAGGCAGGCGGTGGCTGGCTGGGGAGAGCATTCGCTTCAGGATCTCCTCTGCCCATAACTTGCACACAGGGGCTAGCAGTGGTGTGTGAAGTGTGCACACATCCATTCTGACTCTGACACACACACACACTTGCACACTCCATTTCAGCCACCTCTCGCACTGAGGTGCAGGGTGTCATCTACGCACGCCACCTGTCAGCTTTAGAAAGAGTCTCCACCAAAAGCTTGTCCACCCATAACCCACCGGAAAATACCAAGGGGTGGGAACTGAAAAGGGGCATGCACCACCAGGCTAAGGAAGAGGGGGACCCTCCAAAATTGCAAGGGGAGGAGGAGGGGGACTCGAACCCCACAGGCTCTTCGGGAACCCAGTCTGCCCCCTCTCCTGAGACTACTATGGAGGGGGAAACTCAGCTGGAGGAAGAGGGGACCCCTGCTCTGACCCCCTACCCCAACAGTAGGCACGGGGGGTCCTGTCACCCGGGGTGTCTACTAGTGGCCCTGATCTTGATGCTCATCTCTCTCCTCGGCAGCTGGGCGGTGGTCCACCTCACCCTGGGATCCCGCGGAACCACGCCCTTCAGGATCCAGGCCAGTTATGACCGGCCGATCGAGCAGGACGCCACCGCCACCATCGACCCGGGTTTCACCACTACCATCGAACCGGGCTTCACCACCAACTGCACAGTGGGTAAGTGAACATCTAAGCTAGCAATTGCTGTGTTGTGTGTCTGCACGCTACTGATTGTGCTGTGGAGTGGGTAGAAGTTGAGGCTAAAGACTAATACTAATAGTTCCTTATAGAGAACTTTAGGATTTGGAGTTGTCTAATCTGGTCCTGGATATGTGGTTATATGGGCACTGTCTACCTCAAGTGGGTGCTGTACATCCACATCTATGTAGATAACATAGCTGATTCGCTCTAAAAATTCTCATCTGCTGTTCCCCCTACTTTATTTAAATCAAACAAAATGTTATTGGTCACATGTGCTGAATACAACAGGTGTAGACTCTAAAGTGAAATGTTACTAATGAAACCATTCCCAACAGTGCAGATTTAAAAAGTTAGACACATATTTATAAACAGAAAAAATGAAACAATAACACAATCAAAACAATAAATACATGTTAATTAAAAGCTTACCAAAATGCCTGACTTTGAAGGCATGTGAAGTATACATTTCATTATTCTGTAGCCTTGAATCGAGTGTCAAAGGTTCCTTGATCACATCTTTACACTTCCTTTTTGTTCAATTTACTGTGTTCCAAGCACAATGCTCTCAGTGATGTATTGAAAATTACTAAATAAAATAATTGAATAAATAGCTTAAATGTAATATTTATGTAATATGAATGTTATGTTTTATTATTTCATCTTATTATCATTATTTCATATTATTTGTCTTTGGATTGAAAAACTTAGTTAAATTAGCTACTACTGTATTTGCTTCTGGGGAATACAGTGAACTTTGGAAAAAGTTGTTGCTTTCATAGCTAAAGTTTTGATGGCACAGCAATGGGTGTTTGAAAAGCCTTGCAAATGTTTTAAACTGGAGATTTTAACGGCTGCCGTTCTGGATGCTAACCCAATTACTGTATGTTGTGGAATTAAATGCACGGATGGCGTGTTACAGGGGATAGTATCGCTCTATTTGAACCTTGAGAGGTCCTTAAATTAGGTTAATCCTGCTGATCCAATTTCCTCAAAGCTGGATGCAGAAAAGTAGGGACCCTTGCTTTGAGATTTCTAGGAAGTGTGCATTATTATAGAAATGTGGTATAAGATGTGGATTTCAAAAGAGTAACAAGTTGAGTTATAGTTTTCCACTTTGGGTTATTAGAACAGGCAAATCACTGTTACAGCAGCTGTTGTGTGTCAGTAAAAGCAGAGAAACAGAGTGTGGACAACTACTTGATGGGATGTCCGCACTAAATTGATATTCGCAAGTGACCAAGCGTCACCATGGAGCTCGACTGTTTAGGCACAGACTTTACACAAAAGTCAATTGAGAGAATGTCCCAAACTCTTAAGTTAACTATGTTTTTCAAAAATCTGTTTTGTGAGTTACTAGATAGAAGCTGCAAACAGAGTAGTCTGCAAGTACTAAACTTTAAGAATCATTGCACATCAAAGTGCAGACAACTTATCTTCTAACAAGCAGTGACAGAAAAGTTTAGGAGGTAGTCGCAACTTCAGATTGATACACAGTTTCCCCTTTAAACAGTTCTACTGCATCGCTCTGAGTTTTAACACTGACAAGAAGAGAAAAATAAGTTTACTGAGGAGAACTACGTATATATATATAGCCAAGAAACCATGGTCCAAGAAACGTGTAAATCCAAACCCCTTTCAACTCTAGGTTTTTACAAATGTTCGAACACCCCAAACATTTTAGCGAACTGTACTTTGTGTCATCTTTTTGGAAAAGGATGAACGTCTCCCTTAAAAGGCCATTATTGTACTCCATGTCTTCTGTTTGAAGCGAAAGGAAGGTACATTTAAATCTACCAGCCTTTATTGAAAGGGAACCATATCACTCTATGGAGAGGCTGAGACAGATAGTTCAAGCAGAATATTTCAGTGTTTTTAGTCCAGAAAATAAATATACTTCTTTGACTCTGAAGTCTTAAGGCTCCAATTTTCTGATTCAATTTGAGGTGCTTTAATAAATAAAAAAAAATAGAAATCAGAGCAGTTCAATAATTCTGTCAGTAAATCTACTGATTTATAAATGTTTGAAGTGATATTATTTCCGGCAGCTGTCTAATTGAGCCCAAAACTCACAGATGTTATCAAATGAAATGCACCGGACTGATCCATTGAGTTATCATGATTGAGTTATCAGAGACGCAAACATATTGAATGCTCACACACATCGATGCAAGCAAATGTATTTTGGCTGTATTACTTCCTCATTTTCCACATGCAGCACTTTACATTTAATGCAAAATCTATTTGATGATCCCAACACACACACATACACACGCACACAAAAGCAGACACCCGCTCCACACATAAAACCCATCCCTACTATTTGCGTAACAGTGCCACTCAGACCTCCAACAACAGAACAGAACAGAACAGAACAGATTGCTGTTGCTCATGCAAATCCAAGAATTAGACAAGACTCTAATTGTTCTCCTGTTGGGTAGCTCACAATGTCCCCATTCTGGGGCCAAAAACACACGCACACTCTGTTCTTTCCTAAAACAGCACCTGGGTACATTTCAACAGTACACCCATCCACCTCCGCATGTCTCTCCAAGCTAAACCTTAATCCGTCGCACCAGCTATCCACAACAGCTATCAGCTGATCAACAATGGAGGAGAACGGTGCGCAGTGTACTGCTCGTCCCTCGAGCACCTGCCGCTAGGCCTGGCTCGAATTACCTGCCTCTGCTGTGTGTTTGATAAGGCCCACTCTCAAACTCAAATCCCTTATGGGGTTTGCTTGTTTGCCTTATTTGTTCCAGTCTCTGCTTCCGTAATGAGTTAATTGGGACAATTAATGATCGGTATTGGGGGGGGGCTAAGGCTGATAGGAGCTTGTGGTTTTAGTCATTGTTTTAATTCTGTCCCTGAGGTTGTCAGGCTGCTCATGATTACGCACACCTGTCACCATCGTTACGCGCATCAATGCCTCATCAGACTCACCTGGACTCAATCACCTGCCTGATTACCTTCCCTATATACAGTGCCTTGCGAAAGTATTCGGCCCCCTTGAACTTTGCGACCTTTTGCCACATTTCAGGCTTCAAACATAAAGATATAAAACTGTATTTTTTGTGAAGAATCAACAAGTGGGACACAATCATGAAGTGAAACGACATTTATTGGATATTTCAAACTATTTTAACAAATCAAAAACTGAAAAATTGGGCGTGCAAAATTATTCAGCCCCTTTACTTTCAGTGCAGCAAACTCTCTCCAGAAGTTCAGTGAGGATTTCTGAATGATCCAATGTTGACCTAAATGACTAATGATGATAAATACAATCCACCTGTGTGTAATCAAGTCTCCGTGTAAATGCACCTGCACTGTGATAGTCTCAGAGGTCCGTTAAAAGCGCAGAGAGCATCATGAAGAACAAGGAACACACCAGGCAGGTCCGAGATACTGTTGTGAAGTTTAAAGCCGGATTTGGATACAAAAACATTTCCCAAGCTTTAAACATCCCAAGGAGCACTGTGCAAGCGATAATATTGAAATGGAAGGAGTATCAGACCACTGCAAATCTACCAAGACCTGGCCGTCCCTCTAAACTTTCAGCTCATACAAGGAGAAGACTGATCAGAGATGCAGCCAAGAGACCCATGATCACTCTGGATGAACTGCAGAGATCTACAGCTGACTCTGTCCATATGACAACAATCAGTCGTATATTGCACAAATCTGGCCTTTATGGAAGAGTGGCAAGAAGAAAGCCATTTCTTAAAGATATCCATAAAAAGTGTTGTTTAAAGTTTCTCACAAGCCACCTGGGAGACACACCAAACATGTGGAAGAAGGTGCTCTGGTCAGATGAAACCAATATTGAACTTTTTGGTACCAATGCAAAACGTTATGTTTGGCGTAAAAGCAACACAGCTCATCAGCCTGAACACACCATCCCCACTGTCAAACATGGTGGTGGCAGCATCATGGTTTGGGCCTGCTTTTGTTCAGCAGGGACAGGGAAGATGGTTAAAATTGATGGGAAGATGGATAGAGCCACCATTCTGGAAGAAAACCTGATGAAGTCTGCAAAAGACCTGAGACTGGGACAGAGATTTGTCTTCCAACAAGACAATGATCCAAAACATAAAGCAAAATCTACAATGGAATGGTTCAAAAATAAACATATCCAGGTGTTAGAATGGCCAAGTCAAAGTCCAGACCTGAATCTGTGAATCTGTGGAAAGAACTGAAAACTGCTGTTCACAAATGCTCTCCATCCAACCTCACTGAGCTCGAGCTGTTTTGCAAGGAGGAATGGGAAAAAATGTCAGTCTCTCAATGTGCAAAACTGATAGAGACATACCCCAAGCGACTTACAGCTGTAATCGCAGCAAAAGGTGGTGCCACAAAGTATTAACTTAGGGGCTGAATAATTTTGCACGCCCAATTTTTCAGTTTTTGATTTGTTAAAAAAGTTTGAAATATCCAATAAATGTCGTTCCACTTCATGATTGTGTCCCAATTGTTGTTGATTCTTCACAAAAAAATACAGTTTTATATCTTTATGTTTGAAGCCTGAAATGTGGCAAAAGGTCGCAAAGTTCAAGGTGGCCAAATACTTTCGCAAGGCACTGTATGTCACTCCCTTTGGTTCTTTCCCGTGGTGTTATTGACTCTGTTTGTTTTTAATGTCTGTACACTACTCGTGTTTCTTGTTTTGTCCATGTTAATTTATTTACCAAATTATTCACGCCCTGTATATGCTTCCCAAATCCCAGCGTATGCGTTTTGTAGTACGTTGGTGTCACGCCCTGGTCTATATTTATTATGTTATCTTAATTTATTGAGTCAGGCCAGGGTGTGACATGGGTTTATTTGTAGTGTGTTTCGTCTTGGGGTTGTGTGCGGTGTACAGATTGGTCTATGGCTGCCTGAGGCGGTTCTCAATCAGAGTCAGGTGATTATCGTTGTCTCTGATTGGGAACCATAATTAGGTAGCCTGGGTTTCACTGTGTGTTTGTGGGTGATTGTTCCTGTCTCTTTGTTGCACCAGTCAGGGCTGTTTCGGTTTTCAACGTTTGTTGTTTTGTATTGTTCGTGTTCTTCATCATTAAAGATGTATCGAACGAACCACGTTGCATTTTGGTCCGATCCTTGTTCCACCTCTTCGTCAGAGGAGGAGTTGGAAGAAACCCGTTACAGAATCACCCACCACAAACGGACCAAGCAACGTGTCAACAGGCAGGAGCCACAGGAGAAGCAACAAAGGCAGCAACAGCAATCACAGGACTTCTGGACTTGGGAGGAGATATTGGACGGAAAAGGACCCTGGGCACAGCCTGGAGAATATCGCCGTCCCAAGGAAGAACTGGAGGCGAAGAAAGCGGAAAGGTGCTGGTATGAAGAGGCAGCGTGGCGACGCGGTTGGAAGCCCGAGAGTCAGCCCCAAAAATTTCTTGGGAGGGGGCTAACAGGGAGTATGGCTACGCCAGGTAGGAGACCTGCGCAAACTCCCTGTGCTTACCGGGGGGCTAGAGAGACCGGGCAGGCACCGTGTTATGCTGTGGTGCGCACGGTGTCTCCAGTGCGGGTGCATAGCCCGGTGCGTTCTATTCCAGCTCCGCTTATCGGCCGGGCTAGATTGAGCGTCGAGCCAAATGCCATGAAGCCGGCTCTACGCATCTGGTCCCCAGTGCCTTATGCTCGGTATCCCCGTTTCGCCTGCATAACCCAGTGTGGGCTATTCCACCATGCCGCAATGGCAGAGCGACCGGGAGTATTCAACCAGGTAAGGTTGGGCAGGCTCGGTGCTCAAGAGCTCCAGTGTGCCTGCACGGTCCGGTCTACCCAGTACCACCTCCACACCCCAGCCCTCCAGTGGCAGCTCCACGCACCAGGCTTCCTGTGCGTGTCCTCGGCCCAGTACCACCAGTGCCAGCACCACGCATCAGACCTACTGTGCGCCTCGCCTCTCCAGCGCTGCCGGAGCCTTCCTCCTCTCCTGTGCTGCTGGAGCCTCCCGCCTGTTTAGCGCTGCCAGAGCCTCCGCCTCTACAGCGTTGCCGGAGTCTCCTGCACGTTTAGCGCAGCCAGAGCTGCCAGTCTGCATGGAGCAGCCAGAGTTGCCAGTCTGCATGGAGCAGCCAGAGCTGCCAGTCTGTATGGAGCAGCCAGAGCTGCCAGTCTGCATGGAGCAGCCAGAGCTGCCAGTCTGCATGGAGCAGCCAGAGCTGCCAGTCTGCATGGAGCAGCCAGAGCTGCCAGTCTGCATGGAGCAGCCAGAGCTGTCAGTCTGCTTGGAGCAGCCAGAGTTGCCAGTCTGCATGGAGCTGCTAGTCTGCATGGAGCTGCCAGTCTGCATGGAGCTGCCAGTCTGCATGGAGCTGCCAGTCTGCATGGAGCTGCCAGTCTGCAAGGATCTGCCAGTCTGCAAGGAGCTGCCAGTCTGCAAGGAGCTGCCAGAGCTGTTAGTCTGCAAGAAGCCGCCAGAGCTGTCAATCTGCATGGAGCAGCCAGAGCCGCCAGTCAGCATGGAGCAACCAAAGCTGCCAGTCAGCGTGGAGCAGCCAGAGCCGTCAGTCTGCCAGGATCCGACAGTCAGCCAGACTCTTCCAGATCTGCCAGTCAGCCAGACTCTTCCAGATCTGCTAGTCAACCAGACTCTTCCAGATCTGCTAGTCAACCAGACTCTTCCAGATCCGCTAGTCAGCCAGGATCTGCCAGAACTGCCAGCCAGCCAGGATCTGCCGGATTCAACTACCTGGCTGGGCTTCCTCTCAGTGCTGGGCTTTCTCTCAGTGCTGGGCTTCCTCTGTCCCGAGCTGCCCCTCTGTCCCGAGCTGCCCCTCTGTCCCGAGCTGCCCCTCTATACCGAGCTGCCCCTCTGTCCCGAGCTGCCACTCAGTCCAGTGGGGTTCTGGGTGAGGACTACTAGGCCATGGTCGGCGGCGAGGGTGGACAATCCTAGGACGCGAGGAGGGGGGACTAAGACATTCATAGAGTGGCTTCCACGTCCCGAGCCGGAGCCGCCACCATGGACAGACGCCCACCCGGACCCTCCCTATTGTTTTGATGTGCGTCGGGGAGTCCGCACCTTAGGGGGGGGGTTCTGTCACGCCCTGGTCTATATTTATTATGTTATCTTCATTTATTGAGTCAGGCCAGGGTGTGACATGGGTTTATTTGTAGTGTGTTTCGTCTTGGGGTTGTGTGGGGTGTACAGATTTGTCTATGGCTGCCTGAGGCGGTTCTCAATCAGAGTCAGGTGATTATCGTTGTCTCTGATTGGGAACCATATTTAGGTAGCCTGGGTTTCACTGTGTGTTTGTGGGTGATTGTTCCTGTCTCTGTGTTTGTTGCACCAGTCAGGGCTGTTTCGGTTTTCGACGTTTGTTGTTTTGTATTGTTCATGTTCTTCATCATTAAAGATGTATCGAACGAACCACATTGCATTTTGGTCCGATCCTTGTTCCACCTCTTCGTCAGAGGAGGAGTTGGAAGAAACCCGTTACAGTTGGGGTTAAGAGTTGCACACCAGAACTTGTATTTGTGTCTCATTCTCAGTGTGTAGGCCATGATAAGTACAATATTTGATCAACAGAATTTATGTAAATTTAACATGTAGTTCACGGCAGTCTTTTGAATTTATGACCGTGCCTCAGATCAAATGTTGCAATTTGAGAGAACCCGCAAATGCTAAGATCTACAGATAGTTCTTAAATCTGACACGCTCCTTCCTTTGTGGCATCTTCCCTGCACAGCGATTACTGAAGCCGTGGCTTGGTGAGATATTCGTCAGCTAACAGCCACACAGGCCAAATTAATCAAGCAATGTGTCCTTAAGCTTTTTTCATCCTGCAAAGCTAATGAACTCATCTGCCAAGGGGCCAAAAAGTGATTCCCATGCATTACCCAAAAGCAACTTGAGTGCTGACGCATCTATCGCTTAGGCTCATTGTTCCCTTTGACAAGTCGAAATGTCTCCGGCATATCACCGGTGACATGTCTGTATTTCGCACCGGCTGTTGTATTGGCATACAGATGAGCTTGTTATTCAGGAGAATCACCACCGTCCGCACTCTCCCAGTTTGTCTCACACAAAAGAAACAGGAGTGTTAGCGAAATAAAGGACTGGCACATGAGTTCATTAACAGATCGTGTCAATAATAAATGTGTTTCAGTTTGTGTCTGTCTGTGCCATAGTAAAGCACAAGGGCATATGACAATAACCCTTGCTTATAAACACTGGATCATCACTTGTCATACCATATGTTAAGTCCTGTTTACACTCCTGTTTATACAGTTCTAGTTTGTTTTGCTTTGCAGATATTTCTAACACATTGTCACCAAAGGATAAGTACACCAGATGAGGCAACAGCAAGTCCCTTCAGGGGACTTGAACCTCTAACCTCCTCTACCCTGGCCCATTTCCCTAACCATTACAACATGCTGCTGCAGGCCTCTAATGGGGCGTTACTGCAAGTATATACTCAGTAATTTGCTACACAGTGGCAGGAGGGTTTCACCTTACCCATCAATCACTTCTATTCTGGGGAGCCAGGGAAGTGAAATGAGTTAGGTGGTGGAGTGGATAGAGTGTCGGGTATAGGGATGGATGGATGGAAGGGCAGGATGTGGGAGAAGGGTAAGAGGCTGGACACATTGTTGGAGAACTGTAGACTCATATTCATTGAAGCATAGTGTAGTAACTACTTCAGAACAAAAATATTTCTCACATAAGGTATGTGCACCATGATATGTACTCTTGTACTGTTATGTTGAATTGTTATGCTGGTTGCCTGTGAGATCTACCAAGTTCTAAATTGGATAGCAACAATGAGCTCCAATAGACTGTTACTGCACATACTACATATTTCTCTCAGTTACATTTTCTGCATAATTTCCAATCCCCCATATATTTTTTTGAAAAAAAAATACAGTACCTGTCAGAAGTTTGGACACACCTACTCATTCCAGGGTTTAAATTTAAATGTAGAAAATAGTAAACATATATAAAAACCCTTCAATTAGTAGGTGTGTCTAAACTTTTGATTGGTACTGTATATTACTTTAAATATATCTATTTTTTAGAGATACAGTAATAAAAAAAATCTATTCACATGACACCAATAAGATGGCATTGGCGGTTCTAGTGTTCAAATGATATCTCAAAGTGCTATACAGAAAACCAGCCTAAAACCCCAAACAGCAAGCAATGCAGGTGTAGAAGCACGGTGGCTAGGAAAAACTCCCTAGAAAGGCCAAAACCGAGGAAGAAACCTAGAGAGGAACAAGGCAATGAGGGGTGGCCAGTCCTCTTCTGGCTGTGCCGGGTGGAGATTATAACAGAACATGGCCAAGATGTTCAAATGTTCATAAATGACCAACATGGTCCAATAATAATAAGGCAGAACAGTTGAAACTGGAGCAGGTAGTCATGTCAAGTAGTCCTGAGGCATGGTCCTAGGGCTCAGGTCCTAGGACACACTTACATTCACACAGGACACTGAATAGGACAGGAGAAGTACTCCAGATATAACAAACTGACCCTAGCCCCCTGACACATAAACTACTGCAGCATAAATACTGGAGGCTGAGACAGGAGGAATCCTATTGTGAAGCTCTATCAATTATCAGTTTTTTTCACAATGCTAGCATCTTGGTGAATTGATCTGGAATCAAAGTCAACGGTCTATTGTACAAAAGAAAATGGCACATGAATTACCTAAGAATGATGGACACAGAATAGGTATTTATCCACTTGCTGAGATCGAGTACAGAAATAGGATGCGTCCCAAATGGTACACTATTCCCTACATAGTGCACTGCTTTTGACCAGGGGCCAAAATGCTCTGGTCAAATGTAGTGCACTATATAGGGAATAGGATGCCATATGGGAAACGAGCATAGATGAGAATGAGACAAAATAAATGAGTGGTAAGAACGGAATTTAAAGACCCAATTGCAATCTAATAAGGATGATTGGCGATGGTTGGCGTAATTGAGATTTTATTGTCTCTCATGCCAATCAGCCTAGTCAATGTTAGGCCCAATGGCCAGCTAGTGAAACACTCATGAATCAATAAATGCATTGGGTTTGTAGATATGGCCTCAGCCAAGTGGAATGAATATAGTGATCAAGGGACCTGAAAAAAATCACAATGCGTGACATGGGTATTGGTGAAAGGAAGTAGTAAGAGACAAACACAATATAGCACACAGAAACAATTCCAGTGTGTGTGTGTGTGTGTGTGTGTGTGTGTGTGTGTGTGTGTGTGTGTGTGTGTGTGTGTGTGTGTGTGTGTGTGTGTGTGTGTACTCCTGCAAATGTAACATACGTACATTTATGCATGTTAAAGCGATTTGTGCTTTTTTAGAATTAAGATGTATCTAACCCCACTGATTTTTTTTTTTAACTTACAAAACACTTTAATAGCATGAATTAGTGATGTTTTGCTTTTAATCTCATTTATCCTCAACTTGCTAAAATATCCACCCTCTGTCTATATCTCGCGGCTCTCAGCCTCATCTCCTCTTCTATCCCTCTGATCTCCACCCTTAGGCCCTTCCAAAAACAACTTGTGAGAAATGTCCCTCTCTTTACCAATACAAACCATATCTGTATTACAAACCCTCTCAGATGCAATCATAGCTGTGGGTCTTATTTGATGATATTGAGGAGGTCTTCAATTGCCCTGGGCAAGTTGGGTGAAATGTTAATACAACGACGGATGCCAAATTCAGCCGACATCTGGATCAGCCTAGTCTCCTGTGAGAGTAGAACATAGATTTTGAATGGAGATTGAAATCATTGATGTTGATTGAACGACCTCAACGTTTTGTTTTGCTGTTTTCTTGAGGTGGTAGAACTCGGCCTACACTTAAATGATCTGAACTTCTGAGGTGTCATTAAAACCTATATGATAACATGGTGATAACATACATGATGTTCATTAGTGTGATTACAGTGTCGGTACATAGATTTGTAAAAAAAACTACTTTCCTGTATGTCTTATGGCTTTGCAACAGAAAACAACTAATAATTACATGTCACATGCACTCAAAATATACACAAAGAGGTCACGTTAAGTGGCTTGTTCATAATAGTATTTATGAGCTCATAATACGGAATTCAAGCGCGGTGTTAATTTGATAACTTTGCTTTGGTGAATGACTATAAACCCTGCAAATCAGTAGACTAGATAGTAGCTCCACCCCCAAATCCTGCCATACTTTAAAATCACTCCACGTGTGATGATTTTCATTTGAAAGGGAGCTGGGTGCATCGCTAGCTCCTCTGTGACCCAACAGAAAAAACAACTGTACATCAAGGACAGGGGACCACCAATGTATCAAAGCTGACTCATTGTAGCACATGGCTTTACAAAAAGACACACTCCCACCACTGGTGGGTGCTTTGATGTACCTTGCCACTCTATACATGTTGGTAGCTTCATTTTGTTGTTGTTGCTATACCCTCACTCTCACAGAGGGCTAGGCGTGTCCACGATAGTAGTGAGTCTCACCTCGAATGCTTCAAAGAAGGTGAGAAAAGAAAAGTAAATATGTCTCTTTGCACTGTGTCTGCAAGACACTTAGTATGTCTCTTTCAAATGTATTTCTGGCCAAGGCATCCATCTGACATGTGACGTATGTAATGAATAGGATATATGGAGGACAAAAGTCAACAAGGTAAACCAAAAAATGGGTACAATCAAAATGTGCAGGGACATGTCAATTTAAAGATAAATATTTTATTCAGTTGATTGAAAATGCACCATTGCATATTACATCATTCCTACTATTATTTTCTCTTACTTGAATGAAGTTGTTTATTGGGCAAAATACTTCAGATACTTAACATTGCTAGCAGTTCATTATTGTACTAATTAATTCCATTGTAATCTTGTTTATTTTACATATAACTAAGTAAACAGTCATCATTTCAATCCATGAACATAATTTCTGAGACACACTGTACACAAAGGTTTGTCAAAATGAAACGAAGATGCTTCTTTCCATTTATTTTCCATTTTGTCACATTGGTCTCCACACTCGCAATGCACCCGGCATAGATCCCCCTTCTCCTCCTACTGAGTGGCTTCCTCTGACAGAGATGGATCGTGATTGGGCTGTACTCTGACCAATAGAGCGTGGCTCTGGGCAGTTAATTGAATTCTTGAGCGAATGCCTCCTGTCCTGTCCACTGTCCAGAGGGAGCGTCAGTGGCATCCATCTTAGGATTCCGCCGACTGTAAATCTCCATGAATATCTCCCCATTCTGCCACCAGAGATTTGTGTGAGTGAAGTGCTCACCCTTGTGTGACCCCTGAGAAGCCCCCAGATTCTTCTGGGTGAGAGTGGAGAGCCCAGTATGACAAACAAAGCAGTCGTGTAGTGGTAGTGCTTAATTTAACTATCCTGATTTAGTAGGTATTTGCTAGTCTTTATAGGGAAACATTGTGGTACAAATGTGTACATTCAACACAATTGGTAACTACCGGGTATCAAATGGAGAGTCCACTATTGAAAGAAGGCAGTGGTGTGTTGGTAATCAGAGCCATAATATAGACTACAGTATATGTGGCTCTGGTTGTAGTTCTCAGTTTTATTGTCCTATTTCAGCAGGTGTTTGCCTACTGTTTACAGGGAAATGGTGTGGTACGAATGGGTACTTTCTGGTCGTTCTTTCAACAGAATTGTTCACTACATAGTACATAGTACAAAGTGCTTGTTTCCATAAATCCCACAGAAAACCTACTATTAAATAATTATTGGATTATTACTATGTTACCATGAAAATATTAAGTACAATACCAGATAATAGGAGACTGTAAATTAAACCGTAACCATTGTCCATTTTGGCAATAAGAGTTGTGGGATAATGGGTTAAAACAGGGAAATATATAACTTGGATGGGATGGGAAAGAATAAGAAAATAATTCAAATAGTTTAGCGATATATTAAGGCAAACAATATATTACATAGGGAAATGTATATGGAATTACAACCGCACAAGAAAATAAATGGTCCAGTTCTGTTTGTAATATACAAGCAACTCTGGAGTACTTCTACTCATTGACTCACGCAAATGTTGTAAAGTCAATTTAATGACAAACACAATTAGGGAAATCCAAAGCATTATTATTGGTGTAATGTTGTTTGTATAATCAGCAGGGATAGTAAGGAGGATAACTAAGGTACCTTATTAGGGGCTTGTTAAAGAACAAACGTCATCCCTAGAGTACAAGCTAGACTTGATGGAGTTGTGTACAGAAAACTTTTCAATAGATTCTCCAGATGTCGGTCCCAACAATAATTGTGATTAGAGGTGACTCACCCTCTCATGCCACATTAGAAAAACAGAAATGCACATTCACATCTGACATAGACTTGTTGTTGTACCTTAGTTTATCAGTCATTATTCAAATCACTGTTAAATTCTTAACCCAGCCACAGTGAAAGTTGAATTCAAATGAGTTCTCGGAACTTCTTGTTTTTACGTGATCTTGCAATCAAAATATTTCCCCCAGATGTACTTACCGGCCTGATCTCAATCTGTCTCTTTTAATTTGTCATACTGAGCATGTCACATGTAAATCTTTTGGCAAATGTGGGTTGGTTGGCTGTTCTGTATGTTGGTGGTGCATCCATACTGACTTAGAGGCTGTCCTAATATGAACACCTTATACCCATATTGGTATCATCAGTTTATTATTCCAAGTTGTTTAGAGTAGGTTCAAATGACCATGATGTCAATAATATATTACATTTATCTTAATAGGGCACCAGTAAGGTCCAAGCCGACATGCCTGACTAACATTCTTGACACAATATGATAGTAATAGAGTTTAATATTGTTGTTCATTACTTAGCTGTTGGTTATTTTGGCACTTTTCAAAGAGCAAAAACTGCTCCCCACTGACACTAACTTCATCAAACCTATCAAAGACAAAT
Source organism: Oncorhynchus masou masou (assembly GCF_036934945.1). NCBI lineage: Eukaryota > Metazoa > Chordata > Actinopteri > Salmoniformes > Salmonidae > Oncorhynchus > Oncorhynchus masou. The sequence continues at coordinate 51,647,769 of NC_088213.1, forward strand.
TCTTATCATAATTCTTCTTGACAGCTTGATGATGGCTACAGAAATCATAAGGGGGAGAAAGAAGCTCTAGGCACCTAGTATTCCATCATTTCTTGTCTCGCAGTTTATTTTCACAGTGCATCATCACTTTAACAGAGCCAGACAATCAGCATTTCATAACAGAGCCGAGCTATCACAATTCCTTATCGGCACACATATTTTCCCCTTGTGGCTTCTGTATAATATACCAGTAAGAAATAAGAAATCAAATGGCAGGACCGAAACAGTGGCTTCCTGATTCTGGGCAGTGATACGGGAAATGTCATTATAAGGTGAAACTTGTTTGTGACCTGTGAAATCTTTCTAGACCTTGAGACGGTATGAGAAAGAGTGATTCATATCCTGTTTTCATATTGTACGGTGGCCCTAGGGGGCAAACCAGCCTTAATACTGTTAGAGTATTTATATTAAAGTTGTATTGTCACGTGCACAAGTACAGTAAAATGCTTTTTATTTGCCAGCTCTTTCCCAACAATGCAGTAATCAATACCAGTAGTAAAAATATGATACTATAAAATAAAGTAGAGCTAAACAAAAACACAGGGAATAGAAATAAGAAGAACAGAAGGAAGTAAGTTATATAAATGGTCAGTTCCAGAGTCAGTACCATTACCATATTTACAATGTGAAGGGATACTGAAATGGTAGGGGTAGATATGTATAGAGGTAAGGTGACTAGGCATCAGGATACACTATATATAAAAATAAGTATGTGGACACCCCTTCAAATTAGTGGATTCTGCTGTTTCATCCACACACGTTGCTGACAGATATATACAATTGAGCACACTGCCATCCAATCTCCATAGACAAACATTGGCAGTAGAATGGCCTCACTGAAGAACTCAGTGACATAGAATGCCACCTTTCCAAGAAGTCAGTTTGTCAAATTTCTGCCCTGCTAGATCTGCCCCGATCAATAGTTAATGTGAAGTGGAAACGTCTAGGAGCAACAAAGGCTCAGCGAAGTGATAGGCCACACAAGCTCACAGAACAGGCCCACTGAGTGCTGAAGCACGTAGCGCATAACATTCGTCTGTCCTCGGTTACAACACTCAGCACAAGAACTGTTCAACGGATGCTTCATGAAATGGGTTTCCATGGCTGAGTATCCTCGCACAAGCCTAAGATCACCATGCGCAATGCCAAGTGTTGGCTGGAGTGGTGTAAAGCTTGCTGACATTGGTCTCTAGAGCAGTGGAAACATGTTCCCTGGAGTGAGGAGTCACGCTTCACCATCTGACATTACGACTGAAGAATCTTGGTTTGGCGGATACCAGGAGAACGCTACCTGCCCCGATGCATAGTGCCAACTGTAAAGTTTGGTGGAGGAGGAATAATAGTCTGGGGCAGTTTTTCATGGTTTGGGCTAGACCCCTTAGTTCCGCTGAATGGAAATCTTAACGCTTCAACATACAATGACATTCTAGATGATTGTGTGTCCCCAACTTTGTGGCAATTGTTTGGGCAAGTCCCTTTTCTGTTTCAGCATGACAATGCCCGTGTTCACAAAGCGAGGTTAGTACATGAATAGTTTGTCGAGATCAATGTAGAGGAGCTTGATTAGCCTTCACAGAGCCCTGACCTCAACGCTATCGAACACATTTGGGATGATTTAGAGCGCAGACTGTGAGCCAGGACTATTCGCCTGACCACACTAATGCTCTTGTGGCTGAATGGAAGCAAGTCCCCTCAGCAATGTTCCAACATCTAGTGGAAAGCCTTCCCAGAAGAGTGGAAGCTGTTATAGCAGAAAATGGGGGACCAACTCCATATTAATGCCCATGATTTTGGAATGAGATGTTCGATGAGCAAGTGTCCCATACTAATATTCATGACGTGGATATTAGTATGGGCATTTTCAGCCCTTTCCTAGGTAGTTTATTGGACATATACATCATGTGGAAAAGGTATGAGAGAGCCAAGCCAATGAACACATAGGCCTGGCTCTCTCATCCATTCCAGGCTTTTGGGAGGGAAGGTGGACAATGTCCCCAAATGCTCTGGTAGCTTTCATAGCTGGGATAAGTTCTTTCCTCTTCTTGTGCATAGCTTTAAAATGGTCCTCGTTTAAGATAATGTATGTTCCTCTCAAGTTCTTGGCTCTTTCTAGAACAGGTACCTTGTCCTTGAACCTCAGCAATTTGACCACCATCGACCTGGGACTGTCACCTGGGCCGGTAGTGGGTTTTCCAGTCCTGTGGGTGCGCTCCACCTCAATCTTCCTGTGGTCCATCTTCAGTTCCTCCGAGATCATTTCCCTGAATTTGTCCTAAGACTCTGTCCAGGTCTCATGTGGAGATTCTGCAATTCCATCCACAAGATGGAGTGGGACAATATTCCAAAGACCACAATCATCAGCCTGATCAATTCTATATGAAGGAGATTTGTGGCGCTGCAAATGGTGGTCACACCAGATACTGACTAGTTTTCTGAACTACCTTTTTTTAAGGTATCTGTGAGCATCTGTATTTCCTGTCATGTGAAGTCCATAAATTACTGCCAAATGTATGTACACTGCTCAAAAAAATAAAGGGAACACTTAAACAACACTGTTTAAGTGTTCCAAGATGGCGTAGCAGTAAGTCGTCCTGTCGTATCTTCTCTCTGTAAATATCGTCTCTTTTTCGTTTTAGATATTTTTTTTTTATATTTTTCTTCGCATATCTTTAAAAACATTTTTGCTCGCTTCCAAATACTCTCCTGCAACCCGCCTCACCCAATGTAGCTACTTTTCCTAAAGTATTTATATTTACTTCGGAACCGGAACCCCTCAACTGAAGCTAGCCAGCTAACCACCTGCTATGCTAGCGGTCTTCAGCTAACCGGTCATCAGCTAACCCTTAGCTCGGAAAGCTCTCGCCAGTTCGAACAACGCGACGCTAACCAGAGCATAACGGACCTATTTTTTTTTTTAACCCCGGATTCCCACCGCAAACGGAACATCTTTCAGCTGGATCTTCACAACTAGCTATCGAGCTAAACCACAACCCTGGTTGATTACTCCTGGCCAGCGTTTCCACCCACGTAGCTTGAAGCTAGCCCGGCCAGAGCTCCTGTGCTCATAGCATACTCCTGGGCTACTATACCCGGACCCACGACCGGTCTATCGATGTCACTGCATGAAGAGGAATAAACAGACTCACCTCATCGCGACGTCCTCCAAAGGCTAACTCTCTAGCCCCCGCTATCTCCTTGCTTGCTAATTCGGCATGCTAACTGCTAGCTTGTTTAGCCCAGGTCCGCTAACTACTACCTTGTTTACCCCGGCCTGCTAATCTGTTAGCTTGTTAGCACAGGCCTGCTAATCTGTTAGCTTGTTAGCACAGGCCTGCTAACCGTCTGCATCGCCGCGTCCCAAACACGCAGTGGCCCATATGTACTTTCTATCTCTTCCCGATTTAAAAAAATTGTTTATACCTTCCAGAAACCTGCCTCACCCAATGTGATACGGAATCGCTATTATTTTTTATTTTTAGAACACACTCAAGAACCTCCAGAAGCTAACCAGCTAACTAGCTACAAGCTATTTAGTCATTGTTAGTTTTTTAACCTGGATAACTCTCGCCAGTCCAGCTCCCCTGCCCCCTGGACTCTGATCACTTGGCTACATAGCTGATGCACGCTGGACTGTCCATTAATCACAGTACTCCATTCTGCTTGTTTGTTTTATCTGTCGGCCCTGTTGCCTGGTCAATGCCATTTTACCTGCTGTTGTTATGCTAGCTGATTAGCTGTTGTTTCACCCACTGTTTTAGCTAGCTTTCCCAGTTCAACACCTGTGATTACTGTATGCCTTGCTGTATGTCTCTCTCAATTGTCAATATGCCTTGTATACTGTTGCTCAGGTTAGTTATCATTGTTTTAGTTCACAATGGAGCCCCTTGTCCCACTCCTCATACCCCTGATACCTCCTTTGTCCCACCCCCCACATATGCGGTGACCTCACCCATTACAACCAGCATGTCCAGAGATAAAACCTCTCTCATCATCACCCAGTGCCTGGGCTTACCTCCGCCGTACCCGCACCCCACCATACCCCTGTCTGCGCATTATGCCCTGAATATATTCTACCATACCTGCTCCTCTTATTCTCTGTCCCCAACGCTCTAGGCGACCAGTTTTGATAGCCTTTAGCCGCACCCTCATACTACTCCTTCTCTGTTCCGTGGGTGATGTGGAGGTAAACCAAGGCCCTGCATGTCCCCAGGCACCCTCATTTGTTGACTTCTGTGATCGAAAAAGCCTTGGTTTCATGCATGTCAACATCAGAAGCCTTCTCCCTAAGTTTGTTTTACTCACTGCTTTAGCACACTCTGCTAACCCTGATGTCCTTGCCGTGTCTGAATCCTGGCTCAGGAAGGCCACCAAAAATTCAGAGATTTCCATACCCAACTATAACATCTTCCGTCAAGATAGAACTGCCAAAGGGGGAGGAGTTGCAGTCTACTGCAGAGATAGCCTGCAAAGTAATGTCATACTTTCCAGGTCCATACCCAAACAGTTCGAACTACTAATTCTGAAAATTACTCTCTCCAGAAATAAGTTGCTCACTGTTGCCGCCTGCTACCGACCCCCTCAGCTCCCAGCTGTGCCCTGGACACCATTTGTGAATTGATTGCCCCCATCTAGCTTCAGAGTTTGTTCTGTTAGGTGACCTAAACTGGGATATGCTTAACACCCCGGCAGTCCTACAATCTAAGCTAGATGCCCTCAATCTCACACAAATCATCAAGGAACCCACCAGGTACAACCCTAACTCTGTAAGCAAGGGCACCCTCATAGACGTCATCCTGACCAACTGGCCCTCCAAATACACCTCTGCTGTCTTCAATCAGGATCTCAGCGACCACTGCCTCATTGCCTGTATCCGCTACGGTGCCGCAGTCAAACGACCACCCCTCAACACTGTCAAATGCTCCCTAAAACACTTCTGTGAGCAGGCCTTTCTAATCGACCTGGCCCGGGTACCCTGGAAGGACATTGACCTCATCCCGTCAGTTGAGGATGACTGGTCATTCTTTAAGAGTAACTTCCTCACCATTTTAGATAAGCATGCTCCGTTCAAAAAAATGCAGAACTAAGAACAGATACAGCCCTTGGTTCACTCCAGACCTGACTGCCCTCGACCAGCACAAAAACATCCTGTGGCGGACTGCAATAGCATCGAACAGTCCCCGCGATATGCAACTGTTCAGGGAAGTTAGGAACCAATACACGCAGTCAGTCAGGAAAGCTAAGGCCAGCTTCTTCAGGCAGAAGTTTGCATCCTGTAGCTCCAACTCCAAAAAGTTCTGGGACACTGTGAAGTCCATGGAGAACAAGAGCACCTCCTCCCAGCTGCCCACTGCACTGAGGCTAGGGAACACGGTCACCACCGACAAATCCATGATTATTGAAAACTTCAACAAGCATTTCTCAACGGCTGGCCATGCCTTCCGCCTGGCTACTCCAACCTCGGCCAACAGCTCCGGCCCCCCGCAGCTCCTCGCCCAAGCCTCTCCAGGTTCTCCTTTACCCAAATCCAGATAGCAGATGTTCTGAAAGAGCTGCAAAACCTGGACCCGTATAAATCAGCTGGGCTTGACAATCTGGACCCTCTATTTCTGAAACTATCCGCCGCCATTGTCGCAACCCCTATTACCAGCCTGTTCAACCTCTCTTTCATATCGTCTGAGATCCCCAAGGATTGGAAAGCTGCCGCAGTCATCCCCCTCTTCAAAGGGGGAGACACCCTGGACCCCAAACTGTTACAGACCTATATCCATCCTGCCCTGCCTATCTAAGGTCTTCGAAAGCCAAGTCAACAAACAGGTCACTGACCATCCCGAATCCCACCGTACCTTCTCCGCTATGCAATCTGGTTTCCGAGCCGGTCACGGGTGCACCTCAGCTACACTCAAGGTACTAAACGACATCATAACCGCCATCGATAAAAGACAGTACTGTGTAGCCGTCTTCATCGACCTTGCCAAGGCTTTCGACTCTGTCAATCACCATATTCTTATCGGCAGACTCAGTAGCCTCGGTTTTTCGGATGACTGCCTTGCCTGGTTCACCAATTACTTTGCAGACAGAGTTCAGTGTGTCAAATCGGAGGGCATGCTGTCCGGTCCTCTGGCAGTCTCTATGGGGGTGCCACAGGGTTCAATTCTCGGGCCGACTCTTTTCTCTGTATATATCAATGATGTTGCTCTTGCTGCGGGCGATTCCCTGATCCACCTCTACGCAGACGACACCATTCTATATACTTTCGGCCCGTCATTGGACACTGTGCTATCTAACCTCCAATCGAGCTTCAATGCCATACAACACTCCTTCCGTGGCCTCCAACTGCTCTTAAACGCTAGTAAAACCAAATGCATGCTTTTCAACCGATCGCTGCCTGCACCCGCATGCCCGACTAGCATCACCACACTGGATGGTTCCGACCTTGAATATGTGGACACCTATAAGTACCTAGGTGTCTGGCTAAACTGCAAACTCTCCTTCCAGACCCATATCAAACATCTCCAATCGAAAATCAAATCAAGAGTCGGCTTTCTATTCCGTAACAAAGCCTCCTTCACTCACGCTGCCAAGCTTACCCTAGTAAAACTGACTATCCTACCGATCCTCGACTTCGGAGATGTCATCTACAAAATTGCTTCCAACACTCTTCTCAGCAAACTGGATGCAGTTTATCACAGTGCCATCCGTTTTGTCACTAAAGCACCTTATACTACCCACCACTGCGACTTGTATGCTCTAGCCGGCTGGCCCTCGCTACATATTCGTCGCAAGACCCACTGGCTCCAGGTCATCTACAAGTCCATGCTAGGTAAAGCTCCGCCTTATCTCAGTTCACTGGTCACGATGGCAACACCCATCCGTAGCACGCGCTCCAGCAGGTGTATCTCACTGATCATCCCTAAAGCCAACACCTCATTCGGCCGCCTTTCGTTCCAGTACTCTGCTGCCTGTGACTGGAACGAATTGCAAAAATCGCTGAAGTTGGAGACTTCATCTCCCTCACCAACTTCAAACATCAGCTATCTGAGCAGCTAACCGATTGCTGCAGCTGTACATAATCTATTGGTAAATAGCCCACCCATTTTCACCTACCTTATCCCCACAGTTTTTATTTATTTACTTTTCTGCTCTTTTGCACACCAATATCTCTACCTGTACATGATCATCTGATCATTTATCACTCCAGTGTTAATCTGCAATATTGTAATTATTCGCCTTCCTCCTCATGCCTTTTGCACACATTGTATATAGACTCCCCTTTTTTTGTCTTTTTTTTGTCTACTGTGTTATTGACTTGTTAATTGTTTACTCCATGTGTAACTCTGTGTTGTCTGTTCACACTGCTATGCTTTATCTGCCAGGTCGCAGTTGTAAATGAGAACTTGTTCTCAACTAGCCTACCTGGTTAAATAAAGGTGAAATAAAAATAAATAAAAAACACAATGTAACTCCAAGTCAATCACACTTCTGTGAAATCAAACTGTCCACTTAGGAAGCAACACTGATTGACAATAAATGTCACATGCTGTTGTGCAAATGGAATAGACAACAGGGGGAAATAATAGGCAATTAGCAAGACACCCCAATAAAGGAGTGGTTCTGCAGGTGGTGACCACAGACCACTTCTCAGTTCCTATGCTTCCTGGCTGATGTTTTGGTCACTTTTGAATGCTGGGGGTGCTTTCACTCTAGTGGTAGCATGAGACGGAGTCTACAACCCACACAAGTGGCTCAGGTAGTGCAGCTCATCCAGGATGGCACATCAATGCGAGCTGTGGCAAGAAGGTTTGCTGTGTCTGTCAGCGTAGTGTCCAGAGCATTGCGGCGCTACCAGGAGACAGGCCAGTACGTCAGGAGACGTGGAGGAGGCCGTAGGAGGGCAACAACCCAGCAGCAGGACCGCTACCTCCGCCTTTGTGCAAGGAGGAGCAGGAGGATCACTGCCAGAGCCCTGCAAAATGACCTCCAGCAGGCCACAAATGTGCATGTGTTTTCTCAAACGGTCAGAAACAGACTACATGAGGGTGGTATGAGGGCCCGACGTCCACAGGTGGGGGTTGTGCTTACATCCCAACACCGTGCAGGACGTTTGGCATTTGCCAGAGAACACCAAGATTGGCAAATTCGCCACTGGCGTCCTGTGCTCTTCACAGATGAAAGCAGGTTCACACTGAGCACATGTGACAGACGTGACAGAGCCTGGAGATGCTGTAGAGAATGTTCTGCTGCCTGCAACATCCTCCAGCATGACCGGTTTGGCGGTGGGTCAGTCGTGGTGTGGGGTGGAATTTCTTTGGGGGGCCGCACAGCCCTCCATGTGCTCACCAGAGGTAGCCTGACTGCCATTAAGTACCGAGATGAGATCCTCAGACCCCTTGTGAGACCATATGCTGTTGCGGTTGGCCCTGGGTTCCTCCTAATGCAAGACAATGCTAGACCTCATGTGGCTGGAGTGTGTCAGCAGTTCCTGCAAGAGGAAGGCATTGATGCTATGGACTGGCTCGCCCGTTCCCCAGACCTGAATCCAATTGAGCACATCTGGGACATAATATCTCGCTCCATCCACCAACGTCACGTTGCACCACAGACTATCCAGGAGTTGGTGGATGCTTTAGTCCAGGTCTGGGAGGAGACCATCCGCCACCTCATCAGGAGCATACCCAGGCGTTGTAGGGAAGTCATGCAGGCACGTGGAGGCCACACACAACTGAGCCTCATTTTGACTTGTTTTAAGGACATTACATCAAAGTTGGATCAGGCTGTAGTGTGGTTTTCCACGTTCATTTTGAGTGTGACTCCAAATCCAGACCTCCATGGGTTGATAAATTTGATTTCCATTGATCATTTTTGTGTGATTTTGTTGTCAGCACATTCAACTATGTAAAGAAAAAAGTATTTAATAAGAATATTTCATTCATTCAGATCTAGGATATGTTATTTTTGTGTTCCCTTTATTTTTTTGAGCAGTGTATTTCAATTGGCTGATTTCCTTATGTAACATCGTTGAAATTGTTGCGTGTTGCATTTATATTTTTGTTCAGATCCCTCCCAGTTTCACAACATGGTAGCATATCATATGTATAAAAAGTACATGTGTGTGTATATGTTTACAATGTATACTTTCTGTTGTTAATGGTAGGGGAGAGTGGGGTCAGTTGAGCCACCCTTATTTCTAGGAAACCCAAAATCAATCATTTAAACAAAAATTTAGGAAGATGTCAACATTTCATGAAGTCTGTGATTGAAGAAACCACACAGAAAAAGTGGTAAGCAAGTTAGGTCCAAATAATGGATTTTCACCAAGTCAAATGGATTTATTGTGTTTGAGCAGGGGTGTCAAACTCATTCCATGGAGGGCATAGTGTCTGTGGGTTTTATTTTCCCTTTCAAATATGACCTAGACTGTCACGCCCTGGTCGAAGTATTTTGTGTTTGTCTTTATTTATTTGGTCAGGCCAGGGTGTGGCATGGGTTTTTGTATGTGGTGTGTTTGTATTGGGATTGTAGCTTAGTGGGGTGTTCTAGTTAAGTCTATGGCTGTCTGAAGTGGTTCTCAATCAGAGGCAGGTGTTTATCGTTGTCTCTGATTGGGAACCATATTTAGGCAACCATATTGTTTGAGTGTTTTGTGGGTGATTGTCCTTAGTGTCCTGATGTCCTTGTGCTGTGTTTATTTACACCAGTATAGGCTGTTTCGGTTTTCGTTATGTTCTTTGTTTTGTAGTGTTTGTAATTGATTCGTGTTTTACGTTTGTTTATTAAACATGGATCGCAATCTACACGCCGCATTTTGGTCCGACTCTCTTTCCCACCTAGAAAGCCGTAACATAGACAACCAGGTGAGGGGAGTTCTTTACTAAATAGTGACCTTAATTCATCAATCAAATACAAAGGAGGAGTGAAAACCTGCAGACACTCGGCCTTCCATGGAAGAGTTTGACACATGTGCGTTAGAGGTTTCATGATGCTTATAACTAAACCAAGGTAGATCTTTTTAAGATTGTACTTAAGTTGGGGTCTCAAAAAGCTTCGATATATGGTCGTAAACTTAGCATGAAAGTGAATCCTTGTAGCTGTGTGGTCTATTATAGTAAAAATGTTTGCCTTGGGGTAAGTTGAACCAATGGCCATGGGGAATGGGAAAGGAAAGGGCATACCTCATCAGTTGCACAAGTGAATGCACTAAACCGAAATGTGTCTTCAGCATTCAATGGTTGAGTCAATGGCAAATTGAAGTGTTTTTTTCCAGGCGTAATGTAAGTTATTATCACTGGGATATGAAGTAAAAACAGGGTCTGTGTTAAGTGTTTAAAAAAGTAGAAAGTGTATGTTTGGTGTTAAGACTGTTAAAGGATGCAAAATTGTTATTGTTATTGAATTGTTTGGGAAATAAAGATAGACATGGTAATATTTCATTCAGTAGAGAAATGTGTAGGCAACTTAACTTAGTGTCCTGTCACTCAACTTATCCTATATATTTTGAAACTAATGTTTACATGAATTCTGATCATTTCTAGGGATACAGTATATTTCAGGATGTTGTGTAACAGTCAGAAGTTTGGACACCTACTCATTCAAGGGTTTTTCTTTATATTTGCTATTTTCTACATAGTAAAATAGTGAAGACATCAAAATGATGAAATAACTTAAATGGAATCATGTACTAACCAACAAATGTTAAACAAGTCTAAATATATTTTATATTTGAGATTCTTCAAAGAAGCCACCCTTTTCCTAGATGACAGCTTTGCACACTCTTAGGATTTTCTCAACCAGCTTCACTTGGAATGCTTTTCCAGCAGTCTTGAAGGAGTTACCACATTTTGAGCACTTGTTGGCTTCTTTTCCTTCCCTCTGTGATTAAACTCATCCCAAACCATATCAACTGGGTTGAGGTCGGGGTGATTGTGGAGGCCAGGTCATCTGATGCAGCAGTCCATCACTCCTTCTTGATCAAATAGCCCTTACACAGCCTAGAGGTGTGTTGGGTCATTGTCCTGTTGAAAAATGAATGATAGTCTGTTGCGGTAGGGGATTTTGCTATAGGTCCGTTAAAGTACCCCCGTCGAGAGTGATACAAGTCGTCTCACTCACGTTCTTATGTCACCCGGCTAACAGGTGACTCACAGGTCCGCCGGACTGACCTGGTTATGTATCCTGCCCTTTTATTCAGAGATTAGCCTTATGTGATGCCGTTAGGCTGGTTTCGGGATCTTAGATAATTTCTTTCAGACTTAGATTACCGCTTGCTTTACTTTCCCTTTGTATGCTCTTATATCTAGACTCAAGTAATCTATAGACTGTAAATCGTAACCAAGTTATGTCGCTCGACTAATACTACTTGAATATTAATATAGAGAATACCTGGTACAATAAAATGATTATTCTATCCAAACCATTGTCTTTAGTGCAGAAACTAGACTTGTTTCCCTAGATTGGGAGTGTCAGGTGTTCTCTCCCCTAGGGTTTTGGGTCTAGTTTCTACTTTTTATTCCATGTTTGCAGTTCACAGTTGTATACGTTATTAGTTTCTTTCTGGTCCTTAATCTATAACATTAAACATCATCAAAACACTTACTACTATTAACGCCTTATGTATTACAACAAGCGGTTAATTACCTTAGCGTAGGTTGACCTGTTTGGTCCCCAAAGAGTATGTTCTTCCACTCTCAATTGCTCTAGAAGCTTATCCAATCATTCAGTATCTGTTTCTCCTACTAGAAGTTGTACTATGATTAGTGAAGAGAGCGGTTCGAGATCAAGACCCTTTGTAACACCACTGATGCTATTTATCCACTCCGGTTAGGAGGTGGGATGTATTCAGCATGAGTGTATTGGGTAGTTTGGTTTTACCCACCCAATACACTCCTCATGCTGAATACATCCCACCTCCTAACCGGAGTGGATAAATAGCATCAGTGGTGTTACAAAGGGTCTTGATCTCGAACCGTTCTCTTCACTAATCTGAAAATCATAGTACAACTTCTAGTAGGAGAAAAAGATACTGAATGATTGGATAAGCTTCTAGAGCAATCGTAAGGGGAAGAACATACTCTTTGGGTCTCAGTATGTCTCGTTCAGAAATCAAGAGATACAATTGTTCTGAAAGTCAGATATTACCTTTTAGGTTGATGATAGTTGAAGTATCACGAGCTGTCTGTCAGTGATAAGTCAAGTAGCACTATCATGCCTTTCCATTGAAAGCATGCCTCTTATATACTTTTTCTTCAGGACCAAGTCAACCCATGCTCTGAATTCTATTTTTAAAGCGGCGTGTCCTCGCACTGAAGTGCGAGTTGCACTGAAGTGCGAGTTGCACTGAAGTGCGAGTTGCTAGTTGCAGTGCTTCGGGTGGCTGTGTCTATGGATCATCTAAACCCAAATCTTCCATCAAGTTCACCCAGGGTGAGGTGTCCTCAAAGCTCTTTTTTGTGCTCTTGCATAAAGATCCACTAAGTGCAAACCAGGTGGGATGGTGTATCGCTGCAGAATGCTGTGGTAGCCTTGTTGGTTAAGTGTGCCTTGAATTCTAAATAAATCACTAAGTGTCACCAGCAAATCACCCCCACACCATCACACCTCCTCCCTGGTTCACAGTGGGAAGTACACAGGCGGAGATCATCCTTTCACCTACTCTGCGTCTCTCAAAGAAAATGTCTTACCCAACTCTCCCCTACATAATACCAGTTTGGCATACGTGTCCATTTTAAGACACCCTAAAGCCTCAATCATGTCATTCTGATGACGATTCATTGCCCTCTGTTGACAGATATGTTTCTATCGCTCGTTGCTTCTCTCCAGATCCCTACCCAATCCACAACATCACCCTCCAGGGCCAGTACCACTGTAACCAGGGCCCAGGGGTCCCTCTTGGACAGCTGTGTGACTTCAAGATGGACTGCCCGCTCGGCGACGATGAAGGGAACATGTGCCGTGAGTACAGCTTATCTACTTGTATCCCATGCCTCTGCCATGCTTCACTAGTGCTTCTCACCCTTGACGTTTCCTGTGGCCCTACATTATTCATCTCATATTTATACGTATATACTGTACTCTATCATCTACTGCATCTTTATGTAATACATGTATCACTAGCCACTTTAACTATGCCACTTTGTTTACATACTCATCTCATATGTATATACTGTACTCGATACCATCTACTGTATCTTGCCTATGCTGCTCTGTACCATCACTCATTCATATATCTTTATGTACATATTCTTTATCCTTTTACACTTGTGTGTAGAAGACAGTAGTTTTGGAATTGTTAGTTTACTTGTTGGTTATTACTGCATTGTCGGAACTAGAAGCACAAGCATTTTTTACTACACTCGCATTAACATCTGCTAACCATGTGTATGTGACAAATAAAATTTGATATGATTTGGTAGTAATTTGATTCTGGTACACATTCGCTATCTCAAGGCCCAGGAATAGTTGTTCTGCCAAAGTTGGGTTAGAAAGTCCCCTAGCACTTGATATTTTTGTGTGTGTGTAGCTGGATATGTTTGTGTGCAAGGTCGTCGTGCCCATTGAAATGCAGTCCTCAGTTTTTTTTCCTATGTACACTGAAAATATAGACAGTTCTTTAAGGCATGATTACTTCAAAGCAATTGAATTTGGCCATCAATGCTCCCTTAATAATGATGCGTGTGTGTGTAGTTTATCATTTATACATATATAATTGCATGCGTGTCGATACACATCTCTGGAAATACATTTGAAGTGAATTCTGGAAAAGCATACAGAATGTTAATTTATACTAAATGACTTACCTTCCATGCACATACATATGAAGCTGACTTAAGAACATGCCCCCACAGTGCATGATTAGCCTCCTGTGTGCCACTTATTAGCATGATGGCTGCTCCCCTGTGCTTAGGTTGACAAACTGGGGGGGCTAGCGAGATAAGAGGCTTTTTCCCTGCTAATGACACTACGTGCGTGCTAATCCAGTAGGTAGTGTACATTTGAATGTGCTGTGTGTTGGAGATGCCCCAGAGAGAAACTATTTAATGAAAGGGATTCTGAGTATAATTAGTTGAATTAAGCACCACTTAAAACATGAAATGCATGGAAATCAGTAACAGCCTCATAGTCACTGGAATTCATGATGCCATGGTCTTTCTACAGGGAGGTACTTGAGAGGTGTTCATAACATGATTAGGACGCTTATTACGCATCCAACACACATCCAATATCAAATGTTTGCTCACGCTTTGTGGCAAATGCTCTGCTGTATCTTATCTGCGAATAATGCCATTCAACCTTGTCAAATGTGGAGTAGTTATTTGTCCATGGCTACGATAACACTTGTTACATCATTGATCTCATTTATTGGATTGACTGTATTTGACATGAGAAGTGGGTAAAACCAAAACATGAAAGAGAAAGTACCAAATTATATTACTTTTGTAAAAGCAATGGATCACCAGCCCATTTCCTGATGATTGCAACATGATAGTAAGGACATAAAGGCTGATTAAACTGTGTTGGGAACCTAGAGCTCTCCTTTCTGTCTCTCGCTCTCAATCTATCAGATCTGAGAGGGAATTACTTAACTTTTTTTATTTTCCATTAAGCACTATTACCAGTGATTCATGTGTTTTTTTTGTATTTCTCTCATTTACACTCCTCACCCTGCCCATGATCTTTTCTCCCACTCTCTCTTCTTCTTTCCTCCCTCATTCTGTCACTCACTCCCTCTCTCTTTCCCATTTCTCCCTCGCTTTCTATCTTTCTCTCTCCTTCCCCCCCCACCCTCTCTCTCCCATGTCTCTGTCCACTCTCTCTCATCTCTCTTTTCTCCCTCCCTCCCTCCCCTTCAGTCACTTACAGGTGTGCCCTGCAATTGCGTCATCCTACCCGCATGGGATATTCGCGAATCTGAGTACCAAAGAACACTGTCTTACCCTTCGGCATAACCTATTCAATGTGATCCAGCCATGATTTATCTTTTCCTTTAATCTAATTAAGCACGACAACGCATGTTGCCAAAACTCAGTGACTGGAAAAGGGAGAAGAAGAAAAGTAGAATCTACCTCAGCTCAAGTCAATCATGACAAATATCTGCCATTGACATTGAGGATGGAAGAAGGTGGCGTATGGTGGGGGTGGATGTCGTCCCCCCCCCCAGATTTGCTTTTACACATCCGCCCGGTTAGAGGATCAAAGTCTCTGCTGGTCAAATTCAATCAAATGTATTTATAAAGCCCAGCAGATGTCACAAAGTGCTATACAGAAACCCAGCATAAAACCCACACATCAAGCAATGCAGATGTAGAAAGGTAGGAACCTCGGAAGAAACTTCAAGTGGAACCAGGCTCTGAGGGGAAGCCAGTCCTCTATTGGCCACGCCGGGTGGAGATTATAAGTACATGGCCATATAAGGCCAGATTGTTCTTAAAGATGTTCATAGAGGACCAGCAGGGTCAATCCTTGTCATACAGAGAGAAATAATGAAGAAAAACTATTGAAATATATTTGGTGCTCATCAGCCATTGGACATTACACAACAAATTGGAAATCGCAAATTCAACAATGTGGTTTGAGTGGTTTGGATGGAATAAGCAGTTAACTGCAAGCATTGTAAAGCAATCACTGGCCTAATCATTTGGTCTATTTTCTCTTAATTTCGCCTGCTGTTCTGACTTGGTAGTGCACATGGAGCCTATGACCTGTTATAGAGAAGTGTAATCATGAAATATTATAAGAGCTTTCATTGTCTGCTTATATGTCCCCTTTTATTTATCCTACAGTTCTGACTTGAACTGAATGGCCCATGTTCGCTGCACATTTCAAAAGTGCTGAGCAAATAGTTATATTGACTAAGTCATCAGAGCTCGCTCATTAATGACGGATTGCCTCTTATCCGCTTGTCGTCCCCTTATGCCATAGTTTGTACATCTCAATTGTCATTTGTTTAAGCAAGTCAGCTATATATATATATATATAATATATATTTTTTTTTTAAAGGCAGTAAATGAGCCTGAATGAACTGTTTCGCAACCTGATAAGGCTTTGCTGATAGCCAGTTGTACCAGTGGTAAGATGTTGAGACTGCTGCTGGGTCTTTGCTGTTAGGACAGCTTTATGTAGGCCTTAACAGTTTGTGGGCACCATTTGTCACCGTTATAGTGCAATTAATGTAGTGTGTAGTGGCTGTGCTGGCATGCATCCCAATTGAATTTTTTTTGCCCCACCAAGATTTACATGCTAAAATCACCACTGGTTAGCTGCATGCATCCTTGCTGAGAACTTGACAAATTCTATGTGAAACATGTCTAATGGTCCTACGAGAAGGCTTGGACAACTACCTACCCCCTATGAAGTGACTTTTAGGCAGTTAAATACTGTATACAGTACAGACACCCCCAGGCTTGAATCCCCTCTTTTTTCTCTTCTTTTGATCTCTGATTTTCTTTCTCCTCCCTCCGACACCCCAGCCCAGAGGTCTAACTCAGAGGTCTAATTATCTTAATGTCTTTCAGACTTGTACAAGCAAGTTGTTTGGATGGCTCCCCACTCTCTTGCTCTCTCGCTCTTTCTGTCCTAGGTCAATTTATCTGCAGTTCCAGCTCATTTGAGGCGACTCACTTTCTTCTCTCTCTACCGCTATCTCTCAATTTCAGGTCAGTTTCTCAATGGCAGCTATTGCTCCTTCGAGGACGGTGAGTGCGGATGGCAGCCAATTGCAGCCAAGGGATCCTCCTGGAGGCGTGTTCGCACCATTCCAAAGAAGGTGCGGCCTAGCTGTCCATCAACCTCAGGTGAATCATCAGTGCTTTTTAAAGACATGTCGTCACTTAAATATATGTACAGTGGGGTAAAAAAGTATTTAGTCAGCCACCAATTGTGCAAGTTCTCCCACTTAAAAATATGAGAGGCCTGTAATTTTCATCATAGGTACACTTCAACTATGACAGACAAAATGAGAGAAAATCCAGAAAATCACATTTGTAGGATTTTTGATTAATTTATTTGCAAATTATGGTGGAAAATAAGTATTTGGTCAATAACAAGAGTTTATCTCCAATACTTTTGTTATATACCCTTTGTTGGCAATGACAGAGGTCAAATGTTTTCTGTAAGTCTTCATACACTGTTGCTGGTATTTTGGCCCATTCCACCTCTAGAGCAGTGATGTTTTGGGGCTGTTGCAGGGCAACACATACTATCAACTCCCTATATTTTCTATGGGGTTGAGATCTGGAGACTGGCTAGGCCACTCCAGGACCTTGAAATGTTTCTTACGAAGCCACTCCTTCGTTGCCCGGGTGATGTGTTTGGGATTATTGTCATGCTGAAAGACCCAGCCACGTTTCATCTTCAATGCCCTTACTGATGGAAGGAGGTTTTCACTAAAAATCTCACGATACATGGCCCCATTCTTTCCTTT
The DNA here is from genome assembly GCF_036934945.1 of Oncorhynchus masou masou. Classification (NCBI taxonomy): domain Eukaryota; kingdom Metazoa; phylum Chordata; class Actinopteri; order Salmoniformes; family Salmonidae; genus Oncorhynchus; species Oncorhynchus masou. The sequence continues at coordinate 51,665,221 of NC_088213.1, forward strand.
ACACGGATCAGTCGTCCTGGTCCCTTTGCAGAAAAACAGCCCCAAAGCATGATGTTTCCACCCCCATGCTTCACAGTAGGTATGGTGTTCCTTGGATGCAACTCAGCATTCTTTGTCCTCCAAACACGAGTTGAGTTTTTACCAAAAAGTTATATTTTGTTTTCATCTGACCATATGACATTCTCCCAGTCTTCTTCTGGATCATCCAAATGCACTCTAGCAAACTTCAGACGGGCCTGGACATGTACTGGCTTAAGCAGGGGGACATGTCTGGCACTGCAGGATTTGAATCCCTGGTGGCTTAGTGTGTTACTGATGGTAGGCTTTGTTACTTTGGTCCCAGCTCTCTGCAGGTCATTCACTCGCACCCTCCGTGTGGTTCTGGGATTTTTGCTCACCGTTCTTGTGATCATTTTGACCCCACGCTGTGAGATCTTGCGTGGAGCCCCAGATCGAGGAGGATTATCACTGGTCTTGTATGTCTTCCATTTCCTAATAATTGCTCTTTGGTTTGATTTCTTCAAACCAAGCTGCTTACCTATTGCAGATTCAGTCTTCCCAGCCTGGTGCAGGTCTACAATTTTGTTTCTGGTGTCCTTTGACAGCTCTTTGGTCTTGGCCATAGTGGAATTTGGAGTGTGACTGTTTGAGGTTGTGGACAGGTGTCTTTTTATACTGATAACAAGTTCAAACGGGTGCCATTAATACAGGTAACAAGTGGAGGACAGAGGAGCCTGTTAAATAATTTACAGGTCTGTGAGAGCCAGAAATCTTGCTTGTTTGTAGGTGACCAAATACTTATTTTCCAAAATAATTTGCAAATATTTTAATTAAATCCTACAATGTGATTTAAAAAAAAAAAAAATCTCATTTTGTCTGTCATAGTTGAAGTGTACCTATGATGGAAATTACAGGCCTCATATTTTTAAGTGGGAGAACTTTCACAATTGGTTGCTGACTAAATACTTTTTTGAAGTTGGAAGTTTGCATACAACTTAGCCTAATACATTTAAACTCCGTTTTTCACAATTCCTGACATTTAATCCTAGTACAAATTCCCCGTCTTAGGTCAATTAGTATCACCACTTCATTTTAAGAATGTGAAATGTCAGAATAATAGTAGAGAATGATTTGTTTCAGCTTTTATTTCCTTAATGACATTCCCAGTGGGTCAGATTACATACACTCAATTAATTGTTTAACTTGGGTCAAACGTTTCAAGTAGCCTCCCACAAGCTTCCCACAATTGTTAGGCTGAATTTTGGCCCATTCCTTCTTACAGAGCTCGTATAACTGAGTCAGGTTTGTAGGCCTCCTTGCTCGCACATCCTTTCTCAGTTCTGCTCACAAATTTTGTGATGGCCACTCCAATACCTTGAATCTGTCCTCAAGCCACAACTTTGACACAACTTTGGAAGTATGCTTGGGGTCATTGTCCATTTGGAAGACCCATTTGCAACCAAGCATTAACTTCCTGACTGATGCCTTGATGTTGCTTCAATATATCCACATAATTTTCCTACCTCATGAAGCTATCTATTTTGTGAAGTGCACCGTCCGTCGTGCAGCAAAGCACCCCCACAACATGATGCTGCCACCCCCGCGCTTCACGGTTGGGATGGTGTACTTCGGCTTGCAAGCAACCCCGTTTTTCCTCCAAACATAACGATTGTCATTATGGCCAAACGGTAATTGTTTTGTTTCATCAGACCAAATGACTTTTCTCCAAGAAGTACGATATTTGTCTCCATGTGCAGTTGCAAACCGTAATCTGCCTTTTTTATGGTGGTTTTGGAGCAGTGGCTTCTTCCTTGCTGAGCGGCATTTCAGGTTGTCGATTATAGGACTCGTTTTACTGTGGATATAGATACTTTTGTACCTGTTTCCTCCAGCATCTTCACAAGTTCCTTTGCCGTTGTTCTGGGATTGATTTGCACTTTTCACACCCAAGTGCGTTCATCTGAGACAGAACGCTTCTCCTTCCTGAGTGGTATGATGGCTGCATGGTTCTACGGTGTTTATACTTGTGTGCTATTGTTTGTACAGATGAACGTGGTATCTTCAGGCATTTGGAAATTGCTCCCAAGGATGAACCAGACTTGTGGAGATCTCAGAAAAAAATTGTAGGTCTTGACTGATTTCTTTTGATTTTCCCATGTTCAGCAAAGAAGCACTGAGTTTGAAGGTGTGAGACGAAATCTAAAACAAAAATCCAGAAAATCACATAATCACATTGTAAGTAATTAATTTTCATTTTATTGATCTCAATCCCATTGATCACATCTGGGAGCTGTTGGATCAGAGGGTGAGGTATAGGGCCATTTCTCACAGCAAGAACTGGCAAATTGGGTGCAGTCCATGAGATGTACTGCAGTTCTTAATGCAGCTGGTGGCCACCAGATACTGACTCTTACTTTTGATTTTGATCCCCCCCCTTTGTTCAGGGATATATTAATCTATTTATGTTAGTCACATGTCTGCGGAACTTGTTCAGTTTGTCTCAGTTGTTGAATCTTGTTATGTTCATACAAATATTAACACATTTTAAGTTTGCTGAAAATAAATGCTGTTGACAGTGAGAGGACGTTTCTTTTTTTGCTGAGTTTATCAATCATATGGGCCATGTCCACCAACTCTTGCTATCCCAAATCACCGTTTCCCCTTAAGGGGGTAACTTCCTAGCATGCTTCCCAGCCGAAACAGTTTTAGTTAGACTCTAAAATGTAATTATAGATGCCATATGATTGAAGTTATCGCTCTCTTGCTAAACCTGTGGCGCATTGACAACATTCTGTGATTTTGTTAGTTTTAGACTTTGGTGAGTTTTTTCGGCTGTTCGGGCACACATTATTCTGGAGGCAAGTCGAGGTTCGGAGCCTAAGTTTACGCCCCTTTGTCAGTGATTGGTCAACAGTACGGAAATTTCAATTAAATCTTTATTGACGTTCAATGAGAGACGACTCATTTTCATGCAATTTTTTTGATAGAAAAATCCTGCACCAAATGTGAAATTGTGCGACTAAGTCTTCAGCAAAAATGTAAAAATGTATGACCGACTACGTAAGTTATCATCCATTAATGTGTATACTGGCTATGGAGTCTCAAAATGGACAAACTGTACTATTGTCGCTTTTTTCTCATTTTCCAAGCAAAGTTCTTTTCGGCTAGTCGAGTTCGGCTAAGGGCCAGCCAAAATGAAAGCATGCTGAAGCCTGTACTTGTGTACAGACCCTGTATCTTAATTTGACCCAGTTTCTCACAGCAGGACTTTTTTATTATGTGGATTATAAATGAGGCGTCTCTATAGACCCGGGTTCGATCCCAGGCAGTGTCACAGCCGGCCGTGACCGGGAGACTCATGAGGTGGCACACAATTGGCCCAACGTTGTCCAGGTTAGTGGAGGGTTTGTCCGGCCGGGATTTCCTTGTCCCATCGCGCTCTAGCGACACTTTGTAGCAGGCCATGCGCCTGCAAGCTGACACATTGGTGTTGCTGGCTTCCGGGTTAAGCAAGCAGTGTCAAGAAGCAGTGTGGCTTGGCAGGGTCGTATTTCGGAAGATCCTTGGCTCTCGATGATCTCCTTTCTGAAGTTTGTTGGAGTTGCAGCAATGGGACAAGACTGTAACTACCAATTGGGGAGAAACAGGGGTTAAAGAAAAAAATGAAAAAATATGCCCAACATGTTTCATAGAAGCTTGTACAATCTTCTGTCGTTATTTGTGTGATGTGTGTCTTCCAGGTGCCATGTTCAGTGTGGAAGGAGGACAGTCCAAGGGTCAGCAGGGGTCCGCATTGCTCAGGAGCCCTCTCTTCCCTCCTCCCCTACGGAACTCTCCATGTGAGGTGAGAGCAAAGGAGTGTTCTTTCTCCTACACACACAAAGCCTTCCTGTTGTGTGCAGATGTGGTCTTTTAAGTCTAAGCAAACAGACTTACACACCGCCTGTGTCCCAAATGGCACCTTATTTCCTTTACAGTTCACTACTTTAGACCAGAGCCCTATGTAGGGAATAGGTTGTAATTTGGGACAGAGACAAAGTGTGTATTAGCACATAGAGAACAAACAAAAACATGAATGAATGGACAGAAATTATGTAAGAGAGGAGTATCTGGAAGCAAACAGGCACAATGAAGAAAAATACAGTTGTGTTTCTGTTGAAACTGGTTTGAAATACTATGTTATTGATAATGGCAGTATTGCTGAATGACTAAACATAAATTTTTTAGATATAATAAGAAAAGCTCTCCTTAAGGATATGAATTCATCTAATGAATTGAAAAGTCCTTGTTGAATACTTTGGAGCACTTTGTTTTCATATAACTAGTTGCCTAAAATCACAGACAGACGCGCACACACACGCACACATTTACACTGACCTGGTAAGCGCTGCAGTGGACATTTATTCACTTATTAATTTAAAATGTATTTCCTGAATTGACAGAAGTTTGATCCCAACCCTGATAGTGGTGGTTTAGCAAGATAAGTCGGTGATATTTCCCAGGGATAGGATTTCCAGACACGAGGTCAACCCAATCAATAAACATAAGAGACCGTGCCTGTCAATCTGATGACAAAAAAAATAATGGAGAATTTCAAATGCATTATTGGTCAGCGAGGTTGTCAGTCAGGTCGAGACAGGGTGAGTCCATGGCTATGGTTTTAAGTCTGCCTCTTGATAGGTGTCTGTTGGCTAATATTGTATTTAGAGGTTAGTAAGGTGTTTTTGTTAGGACAGCGTCAATTTCTTAACTTCACTTAGCCCTTTCACTTTGTAACTTTACCACAAGTCATAAATACCTGGTAAAAACTGTCATGCAGTATTGAGAGTCTAAGAGAACAAAGCACCTCTTTTGGCCAAACTCCTATTCCTCAAAATGCGAGAATTAAATAATATTTCTACTTTGAGAAGGTGGGAATGGTCTGTGGACAGTTATGACAAGTGTGTTTCATTTGGTATCTCATGAAGGACAGGAAACACATAACGGTGTCTCTTAAAGTGTACATTTCCCAGATGTCAGGTTTACATCTAAATACTCTGAAACGTATGTGATTAAACATGAAACTATTTATGAAAAGGTGTAATGTGATGTTAACCTTCTAAATGAGAGTATGGATTTTCATATAAATATTAACTAGACATTATGTCGGCATCATGGAACTGCCCTTTTCTCTGAACTGTATAAAAACCCATTCGTGACGGAATTCACACCAGATCACTCAAACACCGTTGTATGCGAAGTTTGCAAAAGGTTGAATTTCTAAGATTATGAAACACGCTAGCGTCCCACCTGGCCAACATCCAGTGAGATTGCAGAGCGCCAAATACAGAAATACTCATTATAAAAATTCAGAAAAGATAGGTTTAAAGATGAACTTCTTGTGAATCCAACCAAGGTGTCAGATTTCAAAAATGTTTCACAGTGAAAGCATACCTTACAATTATTTGAGAACATAGCCCAGCAGACAAATCATTACAAACAGTAACCAGCCAGGTAGAAAAGTTACACGTCAGAAATGGAGAAGATTCACTTACCTTTTGATCTTCATGTTTGCACTCAGAAGACATTAATTTATTCATTACATTTTATTTTTGTTCGATAGTCTCTCTTTATATCCAAAAAACCTGTTTTGTTTGCGCATTTTCTTCAGTAATCCACAGGCTCAAACGCAGTCACAACAGGCAGAAAAAAAAATCCAAATTGTATCTGTAAAGTTCATAGAAACATGTCAAACGATGTTTTATATTCAATCCTCAGTTTTTAGCCTAAATAATTGATAATATTTAAACCGGACAATAACGTTGTCAATATAAAAGGTAAAAAAGAAAGGCACTCTCTTTGGTCATGCGCATGAAAAAGCTCTGACATGGCAGGGTCCACTCTCTCAGACTGCTCTTACTCCCTCATTTTTTCAGAATACAAGCCTGAAACAATGTCTAAAGACTTGATATCTGGTGAAAGGCATAGTAACTGCAATTTGAGTCCAAAGTCAATGGATATTGTAATGGCAATGAATATAAAAATCCTACTTCCTGAATGGATTTTTCTCAGGTTTTCGTCTGCCAAATCCGTTCTGTTATACAGACACTATTTTAACAGTTTTTGGAAACGTTAGTGTTTTCTATCTAAATCTACCAATAATATGCATATCCTATATTCTGGGCCTGAGTAGAAGCCAGTTTAATTTGGGCATGCTTTTCTTCCCAATTTCCAAATGCTGCCCCTTACGCTAGATGTTAAATAAACTTTTCCGTGGTGCCCCAGGTTATTAATTAGTTAATTCTTGCATGATTTAATTCAATCAAGTAAACAATAAAATGTTAGGTGATCGATTTGATAAAATAGCATGTCGTCACGTTAAGGATACTAAAGACATGTCAACACGCAGATACTTCTTTAGGAAACTAATGTTGGACATAAACATGTTATTATCCAGAGTCACATATATTTATTTTGCAAGTTATAGCACACAATATGGTGCCTTGAAAAAGTATTCACCCCCATTTGGTGTTTTTCCTATTTTGTTGCATTACAACCAGTAATTTACATGGATTTTTGGGGGGGAGGGGGGATTTCATGTAATGGACATATACAAAATAGTCAAGTGTTGAAGTGAAATAAATTATTACTTGTTAAAAAAAATGGAAAAGTGGTGGCTGCATATGTACAGTGGGGTAAAAAAGTATTTAGTCAGCCACCAATTGCGCAAGTTCTCCCACTTAAAAAGATGAGAGGCCTGTAATTTTCATCATAGGTACACTTCAACTATGACAGACAAAATGAGAAAGAAAATCCAGAATCATATTGTAGGATTTTTAATGAATTTATTTACAAATTATGGTGGAAAATAAGTATTTGGTCAATAACAAGAGTTTAAATCAATACTTTGTCAATACTTTGTCAGCAATGAGAGGTCAGACATTTACTATAAGTCTTCACAAGGTTTTCACAAACTGTTGCTGGAATCTCCCCCAGGACAGTGATGTTTTGGGGCTGTTGCTTGGCAACAGACTTTCAACTCCCTATATTTTCTATGGGGTTGAGATCTGGGGACTGGCTAGGACACTCCAGGACCTTGAAATGCTTATTACGAATCCACTCCATTGCCCGGGCGGTGTGTTTGGGATCATTGTCATGCTGAAAGACCCAGCCACGTTTCATCTTTAATGCCCTTGCTGATTTTCACTCAAAATCTCACGATACATGGCCCCATTCTTTCCTTTACACGGATCAGTCGTCCTGTTCCCTTTGCAGAAAAACAGCCCCAAAGCATGATGTTTCCACCCCCATGCTTCACAGTAGGTATGGTGTTCCTTGGATGCAACTCAGCATTCTTTGTCCTCCAAACACAACGAGTTGAGTTTTTACCAAAAAGTTATATTTTGGTTTCATCTGACCATATAACATTATCCCAATCTCCTTCTGGATCATCCAAATGCTCTCTAGCAAACTTCAGACGGGCCTGGACATGTACTGGCTTAAGCAGGGGGACACGTCTGGCACTGCAGGATTTGAGTCCCTGGCGGCGTAGTGTGTTACTGATGGTAGGCTGTTACTTTGGTCCCAGCTCTCTGCAGGTCATTCACTAGGTCCCACTGTGGTTCTGGGATTTTTGCTCACCGTTCTTGTGATCATTTTGACCCCACGGGGTGAGATCTTGCGTGGAGCTCCAGATCGAGGGAGATTATCAGTGTCTTGTATGTTTTCCATTTCCTAATAATTGCTCCCACAGTTGATTTCTTCAAACCAAGCTGCTTAACTATTGCAGATTCAGTCTTCCCAGCCTGGTGCAGGTCTACAATTTTGTTTCTGGTGTCCTTTGACAGCTCTTTGGTCTTGGCCATAGTGGAGTTTGGAGTGTGGCACCACCAAGTAAGCGGCACTATGAAGACCAAGGAGCTCTCCAAACAGGTCAAAGACAAAGTTGTGGAGAAGTACAGATCAGGGTTGGGTTATAAAAAAGTATCCGAAACTTTGAACATCCTGCAGAGCACCATTTGAATCCATTATTTAAAAAATGTAAAGAATATGGCACCACAACAAATCTGCCAACAGAGGGCCACCCACCAAAACTCACAGACCAGGCAAGGAGGGCATTAATCAGTGAGGCAACAAAGGGAACCCTGAAAGAGTTGCGAAGCTCCACAGCGGAAATTGGAATATCTGTCCGTAGGACCTCTTTAAGCCATACACTCCATAGAGCTGGGCTTTACGGAAGAGTGGCCAGAAAAAAAGCAAGCTGACACGTTTGGTGTTCGCCATATGGGAGACTCTTCAAACATATGGAAGAAGCTTTTTGGCCAACAAAGAAAACGCCATGTCTGGCGCAAACCCAACACCTCTCATTTCCCCAAGAACAACATCCCCACAGTGATGCGTGGTGGCAGCATCATGCTGTGGGGATGTTTTTCATCGGCAGAGACTGGGAAACTGGTCAGAATTGAATGATTGATAGATGGAGCTAAATACAGGGAAATTCTTGAGGGGAAACCTGTTTCAGCCTTCCAGAGATTTGAGACTGGCACGGAGGATCACCTTCCAGCAGGACAATGACCCTAATCATACTGCTAAAGCAACACTTGAGTGGTTTAAGGGGAACATTCAAATGTCTTGGAATGGCCTATCCAAAGCCCAGACGTCAATCCAATTGAAAATCTGTGATACGACTTAAAGATATCTGTACACCAGCAGAACCTATCCATCTTGAAGGAGCTGGAGCAGTTTTGCCTTGAAGAATGGGCAAAAATCCCAGTGGCTAGATGTGCCAAGTTTATAGAGACACCCCAAGAGACTTGCAGCTGTAATTGCTGCAAAAGGTGGCTCTACAAAGTATTACCTTTGGAGGGGGTGAATAGTTATGACCGCTCAAGTTTTCAAGTTTTTTTGTCTTATTTCTTGTTTGTTTCACAAGAGAAAATATTTTGCATCTTCAATGTGGTGCGCATGTTGTGTAAATCAAATGATACAACCCCCCCCCCAAATACATTTTAATTCCAGGATGTAAGGAAACAAAATAGGAAAAATGCCAAGGTGGGTGAAAACTTATACAAGCATCAGTATCTTACATACAACAGGTTATTAAAAGACCAAAGAGTTTGGCCCACCCCATTTTTTCATTTTCCCATGGAAAATGTTTGGCGATACGGGTATCATCACAGACATAGGATGTACAAGGAGAGAATCTATGGGAGACAGAAAATGGAGGAGGGGGAAAAAGAAAGTGAAAGAGGATAGAGGGGGACATAAAGTGGGCCTCTGAGCGACAGCTACTGAGTTATGTCTGAAGTAAAGTTCAGTCCTATAACAGTGCCTAAAGCTACATTCTAGCTAGCCGAAGTCAGCAGTTCCTTGGCACTGGACTAAAGATTAGCCGTGATTCCAGAATAGCACCTCAATCTCTCTTTACACGACCCTGAGCTGTCCAATGTACCCTACCTGCCTGCCTGCTTTGTCTGCCGCAGCACCCAATCTCAAGAGTAGATTGGCTTGGGCATTAGTAGCAGATCATGTCCATCTTCAAGTAATGCCGGGCAAACACGGTTTGACTTCTATAATCTTGATGTCAGGGAACTTCTCACAGTTTTGCAAAGGTGAAATCTGGATCAATGACAATTGAGGGAGTACGCTGTGATAGAAGATCTTGTACTACACATAGTGTTAGTTTAAACTAAATTATAGTTTAAATGTTGATTAGAGGGAAACCATAGTTAGCTCTGCATATTGGAGAGACAGAAATATAGCATTTAGACCGGAATATTGTTGTTTCATTAGATTGAGAAAAATATGAGCAATATGGAATAGGGAAATTAATAAGGCCTGGTGTACAGCTGAGACAATTTATGAATCTGTAGGTGTAACTACAACTTCCATTTAAAGAAAGATACCCTCAGAATGCCTCTACAGTTTTATCAAGTGCAGTGTTTAGACCCAAATGTCTTCCATGAAGGTCTGGCTGGAGTAAAACCTTTCCGGTCAAAATATTGCACTTAATAACACTGTGGGAACAAGTAACTGGATGTGCTTACACTACTTCTAAACTAGTAATTATGACAGTATAACATCACAATCTGATTTGAGATGTCAATGTGTCTCAGTCAAGTCCTATGCAATTCCTATTCTGTTCTGACTCATCATATGTCATTTCCCCAACAGGTACGGTTCTGGATGTGTTCCGGAGGTAGCCAGAGGTGGGCACTATCTTTGTGGCTGGTGGAGAACAGCACAGGACCGAAGGAGCAGCGCAGACTGTGGCACTCTGCCAGCGAGCCCAAGACCGAGAGAGGCTGGAGACTCATTATGCTTCCTCTCTACGGACTTGTTGACTGGTAAGGCGAATCAAGTTGCTCCATTGAGACTGACAAGTGATTTGGCCAATCACGGCCTTTGGAAAAACAGAGTGCAGTGTATGAATATGTAACACGGTCAAAATGTGGCACTGCTTCATTAGATTGTGAGATCATAGGATCATACTACATTTGAAACATTCATCACGTCAAAGCATAAAAGAACCAGCAAACCACAACGATGGATTGTGTATTCTTTTAGGATGAAAGAAAATACATTTCACCTTTCAGGTCCAAAGACACAGTAATGCATAGCTTTTTTCTTCAGGTCTTCCTTCCGAATGCACATTTTCAGCATTTACATTACATTTTAAGATAAGCCTCCCTTTCATCATGGGTCCCAATGGGTTTACTTTACGATGGGCCTGCGGTGAGTACCCTATTCTCCTTATCGCTCAATGTATCACCCTGTAGTTTTAAAACAGGGTAGTAAAAATCGATACAGAGGCCTCCATTCATCCGCCTTTTCCTACAATTAGCGCTTGATTTTTTTGTTCTTCAGTGTGAGGACCTGATATTAAAAATTAAAGAAAAAGAAGGAAAAAGGTTGGATGACTTGTTTCATCTCGGCGTGCTTGATTGGGCTCTCTTTATCGTTGGAGCCAAGATAATCCTGGTCTTCAGATATTGATTCAGTTTCTATTTCCGGTTTTATGGAGTTTGTTCTGCTCACGTTCTTAATTAAAATGCATCTCCTTGCACCTTATGAACTCAAGTGGATTTTTTTCGCAAGCAAATTTTTTTAGATAGGATTTTGGTCCGTAACAAAAGACAAGGAAGTATGTGAATGTCTTCAGATTTGGCTCCCAACAGTAGTCTGTCATTTATATTCTCTCTCCTCTGTGTTCTGCAAATGGAAGAGAAAAGAGCAGTAGGTGAAAGTCACAAACTCAGATTTTTATTCTACCAACTCTGTGTGGCGCACATGCTTGGGAAAATAAGTCATTCAGTGTAGTAGATTTGTACATTCAGTACAGGGTCACAGTAATGTAAATTGTGGTCTTCGTGGTCATCCATCAGTGTTCTATCTATTTGCAGTTTCTAATAGCAGACTATTATGACATGTCCTACTGGAGTACTGGCGTAAAACTCATTATTCAAGTTGCAATCAACAATGTTGTTTTTGAAGTATGTATTTGTGCTAGTAGAATACTTGAGTACCACGCTTGAAATTTAAACGTAATTTCCATTTGAACCAGCATATGCAGATTTTACTGCGGAACAACTGCCATTAAATGTTAATTGTGCTACAACGCTGAACTTAAGCGTTATGGATTGAATCTAGCCTTTTAATCCTAGACTTGAATGATACACTTAAGGAAGTTTATCACCAAGCAGATATACTTCATCTTCCCCTCATCTCAAGGACTTGAGTGATGCAGCTTGTGATCATTTATGTTGTGTTCTAAATCCAGATTGTCTCTACTGTTCAAAGATCAGATTTTGTTTCTCCTCAGGTTCTGGCTCCAGTTCAGCGCTGACAATGGACCAGGTCCAGGATCAGCCATTTGTCTGGATAACATCTCCTTCAGTATGGACTGCTTCCTGGCCTGTGAGTATTTCATTGTTCTACAGCACACATAATTTGTTATTTGACTTAAGCCTTTATTTTTTTATGACAGTCAAAACAAGGACTTTGGACCCAATCAACACAACAAGTAATACATTCATATCTCCTCAACTTACCCACAATACCCGCTTACAGATGCCGTATCCTGCACAGCAGTAAATGCACGCTTCTAGTGTATTGAAGGTTCAAAAAGGCTTCTAGAGTTTAGAATTTCCACTATAAAATTTCAAACCTGATTTGCCCTAACGAGACATGAATCAACCCCTGCAAAAAAATGCCATTAATTATAATCCACATTTTAATTCACATTTCCTATTGCTGTAGGATTATTTTACTGCTGTGAGAAACTGGAAACTATACGGAACAAAAATATAAATGCAACATGCAATTTAAACAATTTTACGGAGTTCATTAGTTCATATAAGGAAATCAGTCAATTTAAATAAATTCGGCCCTAATATATGGATTTCACATGACTAGGTAGGGGTGCAGCCCTGGGTGGGCATTGGAGGGCATAGGCCCACCCACTTGGGAGCCAGGTCCAGCCAATAAAATTAGTTTTTCCCCATTAAGGGGCTTTATTAGACAGAAATACTCCTGTCCGGTGACTGATCTCAGACAATCCCACAGGTGAAGAAGCCGAATGTGGAGGTCCTGGGCTTGCATGGTTACATGTGGTCTGCTGGTTGTGAGGTCGGTTGAACGTACTGCCAAATTCTCTCAAACAACGCTGGAGGTGGCTTATGGTAGAGAAATTAACATTAAATTCTCTGGCATCAGCTCTGGTGGAAATTCCTGCAGTCAACATGCCAATTGCACGCTCACTTAAAACTTGAGACATCTGTGGCATTGTGTTATGTGACAAAACTGCACAATATAGATTGTCCTTTTATTGTCCCCAGCACAAGATTAACCATTTTTTTTACTAGGCAAGTCAGTTAAGAGCAAATTCTTATTTTCAATGACAGCCTATGAGCAGTGGGTTAACTGCCTTGTTCAGGACCAGAACAACACATTTTTACTTCAACAGCTCGGGATTTGATCTTGCAACCTTTCGGTTACAAGTCCAATGCTCTAACCACCTTTCGGTTACAAGTCCAACGCTCTAACCACTAGGCTACCTGCCACCCCATGTAATGATTATAATGTTTAATCAGCTTCTTGACACGCCACACCTTTCAGGTGGATGGATTATCTTGGCAAAGGAGAAATGCAGACTAACAGGCATGTAAACAAATTTGTGCACAAAATTTGAGAGAATACACAACAACGTATCTAAGATTTCTGGGATCTTTTATTTCAGTTCATGAAAGCTGGGAATAACACTTTACATGTTGTGCTTATATTTTGTTCAGTATAAATACGGCATCTGTAAAACAGAGTTTACTTGTTTAAACAATTTAACAATTTAAGTCAATTAAGAACAGATTGTTAATGTAAATTATAATCTGTCACAATTATAGTGAGTCACGTCCTGACCTTAGTTCCTTTTTATGTCTCTCTTGGTCAGGGCGTGAGTTGGGGTGGGCATACTGTGTTGTATTTCTATGTGTTTGGCCTGGTTTGATTCCCAATCAGAGGCAACTGTCAATCGTTGTCTCTGAGAACCATACTTAGGCAGCCTGTTTTCCCACTGAGTTAGTTTTGGGGGTAGTTTTCTGTTTTGTGTGTATCACCTGACAGAACTGTTTCGTTCTCGTTATTCCTCGTTGTTATTTTGTTGAGTGTTCAGTTTTGATTAAATTTACAACATGAACACTTACCACGCTGCGTTTTGGTCCGATCCTTCATATTCCTCATCAGACGAAGAGGACAGCCATTACAGAGAAATGAGAAATAATGGCTGTAAGCTTCAATTATATGTTAAAATATCTACATTTTTGGCCCGTTAATTTATTTTTTTGCTGCAGTGTATAAATTCTTCTCGATGTTTACCAAATATATATAATAATTCATGCACAAATCATTTGTGTGTGTATATGCCTTGATATCGGAGAAGGATTTTCTCCTGCTATATTCATACTTTAACGATTTATGTTCTGGTTAAGTATTTGAACAAAATACATAAGCAGATCATTTTATATATCTTACCCTCTAGCCCAGCTCTAGACAAAATACATATCTTGAATTATGACTAAAGTCAAACATTGACATTGTTTACTTATTTCTTCACCTCTGGTATCATTGGTGAGATATACACTTATCTCTCCTACATAATATCAGTATAGACAATCTCTCACTGTCCACGATATGGGTGAAGTCCGGGAGCTTAAGTGTCCACATTCTCATACATATTAAAGGTCAAAACTTGTCTAGCCTTTCCCGCTTTATCCATAACGAAGATTGGGATGTTATATCAGTGGAGAAACAACAGCGTCATCACACTTGTGTCTCACATTTGGAGGAAAGAAAAGAGAGAATGACATGCTCTATATCCCTCTGTCTTTTCCTAACTCTCTCAAGTAAACTGTCCATACTGTCTATACACCATTCACATACATACACAGTATATTTATATTTCGGACTCTGGTCCGGAAGCTACTTTTCTGCACTTCTATCCATTTTGCAATGGGGTTTTGTACCATGTATTTACATACTGTAGTTACACTGCATATTTATTTATATTCTGTGTTCTTTACATAGCTGGCTCCCTCTAATATATCTACTGCTGTACATATCATTCTTAGTATATGTTGCATCAATGAATCCTGTATATATACAGGTATAGAACGCATTTGGATTACTGTTGGATAATGCTATTTGGGTTGTTAATTGGATTCGTTCCGAGATTTCTTGATTTGTCGTTTTGTGCACTTGTTTGACATTTTACTGCATTGTTAGGGGCTACTGTAGTAACACAAGCTTTTTGCTACACCCACTATCACATCTGCTGAACTGTGTACATGACCAAAATTGATTAAACTTTGATTCTATTTGATTTTAGGATCAGGGCATCTACAGTGCCTTCAGAAAGTATTCATACCCTTTGACTTTTCCAAATTTTGTTGTATTTTTTTCTCATTCAATACCAGATAATGACAATGTGAAGACATGTTTTTAGAAATGTATTACACCCCTTTGCTATGACTCTCCAAATTGAGCTCAGGTAAATCCAATTCCTTTGATTAACCTTGAGATGTCGCTACAACTTGATTGGAGTCCACCTGTTGCCTTTTCAATTGTTTGGACATCATTTAGAAAGAAACCCACCTGTCTATATAAGATATCTAATTTGTCAGAGCAGAAACTATACAATGAAGTCCTAGGAACTGTCCGTAGATCTCCAAGAATTGTGATGAGGCATATAATCTGGGGAAAGGTATAAAACAATTTCTACAGTGTTGAAAGTTTCCAAGAGCACAGTGGTCTCCATTGGGAAATTTAAAAAAAATATGAAACTACCCAGACTCTGCCTATAGCTGGCTCTGAACAAACTGAGCACCCGGGCAAGAAGGACCTTGGTCAGGGAGGTGACCAAGAACCACTGCCAGAACTACAGAGGTCCTTGATTGAGATGGAAGAACCTCCCGGAACGACAACAGACTCTACAGCACTTCACCAATATGGGCTTTATGGGAGAGTGGCCAGACGGAAGCTACTCCTGAGAAAAAGGCACATGACGGCACGCCTGGAGTTTGCAAAAAGTCACATGAAATACAGATCATAAGGCAAAAGATTATGTGGTCTGATGAGACAAATGTTGCTATTTGGTCTGAATGCAAAGCGCTATGTCTGGAGAAACCAGGCACAGCTCATCACCTGTCTAACACCATCCCTACCAAGAAGAATAGTGATGGCAGCATCATGGTGTGGGGATGCTTTTCAGTGGCACAGACTTTGAGACTGGTAATGATAGAGGGAACAATGAATGGAGCCAAATACAGGCAGGAAAATCCTTGATGAGAACCTGCTTCAGAGTGCAAACAACCTTAGACTGGGGTATATTGTGAAGATTGGTAGATTGCATTTAATCCGTTTTGAATTTGGGCTGTAACATAACAAAATGTGTAATAGGTCAAGGGGTATGAACACTTTCTGAAGTAAATGGGTTGACATCATCTATCACCAGGCAGATCCTCCTCCAGATGGCATCTAATCTAGCCTGGGTATCCACTACAAAAACCCACACTTGTTGTCAAATTTATATCACCTATCGATCAACTGGGAACGATATTGGGAAAAAGTGGCGCAAGGCTAGTCGCAAACATTGTTAAGAGTGTCAATACAGGACTAAGAACGCATCGTACTACACCAGATCTGGCGCTCATTGGATGTGGCAGGGCTTGCAAATCATTACAGACTACAAAGGGGAGAACAAAGGGAATCACAGCCGAGAGCTGCCCAGTGACACGAGCTTACCAGAAGAGCTAAACTACTTCTATGCTCGCTTTGAGGAAAATAACACTAAAACATGCATGAGAGCATCAGCTGTTCCGGAAGACTGTGTGATCGCGCTCTCTGCAGCCGATGTGGGACTTTTTGAACAGGTCAACATTCACAAGGCTGCAGGGCCAGACTGATTACCAGAACATGTACTGTGAGCATGCGCTGAACCACTGGCAAGTGTCTTCTGACAAAGGTCTTAAGTTTGATCCACCTGAAAGGACAGAACAAATAATACAACAAATAGTGTTAACTCAAATATACAAAAAAATATATATTTTTCGATGAAATTTAAAAAAAAAAGGTATACCTTTGAGAATGATATCATAAGTAAGACTCGTGGAGTTATGTCACACATGCAGTTAACACAGACATACGGAAATGTCTGCTCTACCCAAAATTACAACCAACTAATTGCAACGTTACCATAAAAATGGAGGAGGCAAGTTGAAGGGGAAAAAAGTAAGAAACTTTTCTGTCGGCCCTGCATTAAAGAACGTAAATGGTTAAAGAAAAGTGTGATAAATAAAAACCTACACCAAATTCATTTAATGCCCAGAAAAATTGACAGATGTGTCATATAAATTTCAAAATGGGAGGAGATTTTCCATGGCACATGGTTTATGAATTGACACGCAAAACAACGTTGGATACAAAACATTGCATTTTTCAATTTAAATTACCATACAAAATTCTTGCAACCAATAGAATGCTATTTATATGGGGGATACAATCTTCCCAGCTCTGCAGATTTTGCTGTGAGGAGGCAGAGATATTAAATAATTTATTTTGGTATTGTCCACATGGAGCTCGTTTTTGGTCACGGGTCCAAGAATGGCTGAAGAATTGCAACATTTGCCTAGAACTAACACTGCAGATAACAAAACTGGGAGATTTGAAAAGCCATAGTCAATCAATCAATAACATCATTATTTTAACAAAAATGTTTGTAAATTAAAGACATGCTGTCAAAGCTATGAGAATAGAAAGATTCAGTACTTTTATGAAACATCACAGCACAGTTGAAAAATATATGGCAAATATAGAAATCCAAAATGGTTGGTGTTAAGAGATAGATGGGAGGCGTTGAATGGCGCTGAAGGGTGGGACTAATAACAAGAACTAATGTAAAACATACGGGGTCTGTAAAATGTACATAGGTTCAGAAATTATGTGAAATAGCACTGTTACAAATAGAAACTGGATAGACATCAGAAATAGAGGAAGGACAAACAAGCAAAATATAACTATTGTAAAATAGATTGTGTCTGCAAAATGTGTATAATATGCATAAACTGAAGGTAGAGGCCTAAGTGGTGTTGTTTATTAGTTTACTCCAATGGGGGAAGGGTGGTAGGGTTTGCAGGTTTGCGGGAATGATAAAGGTATATTCTAAAAACAAAGTATGTATATCTATACAGGTACATGTATGTATGTACAGTGAAGGAAAAACGTATTTGATCCCCTGCTGATTTTGTACGTTTGCACACTGGCAAAGAACGGATCAGTCTATAATTTTAATGGTATGTTTATTTGAACAGTGAGAGACAGAATAAAAACAAAAAAATCCAGAAAAAAGCATGTTAAATCGATTTCCATTTTAATGGGGAAATAAGTATTTGACCCCCTCTCAATCAGAACGATTTCTGGCTCCCAGGTGTCTTTTATACAGGTAACGAGCTGAGATTAGGAGCACACTCTTAAAAGGAGTGCTCCTAATCTCAGTTTGTTACCTCTATAAAAGACACCTGTCCACAGAAGCAATCAATCAATCAGATTCCAAACTCTCCACCATGGCCAAGACCAAAGAGCTCTCCAAGGATGTCAGGGACAAGATTGTACACCTACACAAGGCTGGAATGGGCTACAGGACCATTGCCAAGCAGCTTGGTGAGAAGGTGACAACAGTTGGTGCGATTATTCGCAAATGAAAGAAACACAAAAGAACTGTCAATCTCCCTCGGACTGGGGCTCCATGCAAGATCTCACCTCGTGGAGTTGCAATGATCATGAGAACTGTGAGGAATCAGGCCAGAACTACACGGGAGGACAACTTAACACCATCAAAGGACGGGGCCATGTACCGCCAAATCTTGGGTGAGAACCTCCTTCCCTCAGCCAAGTCATTGAAAATGGGTCGTGGATGGGTATTCCAGCATGACAATGACCCAAAACACAAGGCCAAGGCAACAAAGGAGTGGCTCAAGAAGAAGCACATTAAGGTCTTGGAGTGGCCTAGTCAGTCTCCAGACCTTAATCCCATAGAAAATCTGTGGAGGGAGCTGAAGGTTTGAGTTGCCAAATGTCAGCCTTGAAACCATAATAATTTGGAGAAGATCTGCAAAGAGGAGTGGGACAAAATCCCTCCTGAGATGTGTGCAAACCTGGTGGCCAACTACAAGAAACGTCTGACCTCTGATTGCTAACAAGGGTTTTGCCACCCTCATTAAAATGCAAATCAATTTATAACATTTTTGACATGCGTTTTTCTGGATTTTCTTTTTGTTATTCTGTTTCTCAATGTTCAAATAAACCTACCATTAAAATTATAGACTGATCATTTGTTTGTCAGTGGGAAAACGTACAAAATCAGAAGGGGATCAAATACTTTTTTCCCCTCACTGTATGTACGTATGTATGAATGTTTATGTATGTGTAATGGCTTTCGTCTGGTGAAGGAGGAGTGGACCAAAATGCAGCGTGATGGTTACTCATGTTTATTGAATGAAAGTAGACTAGACATGGAATAACTGAACATGAACAAAAACAACAAACGGAACGTGAAAACCTAAACAGTCCTATCTGGTAAAGACACAGAGACAGGAACAATCACCCACGAAAACACTCACAGAATATGGCTGCCTAAGTATGGTTCCCAATCAGAAACAACGATAATCACCTGACTCTGAGAACCGCCTCAGGCAGCCATAGACTATACTATACGCCCCACAAAAACCCCAAGACAAAAACACACCACAGTAACCCATGTCACACCCTGGCCTAACCAAATAAATTAAGATAAATATAATATATTTCGACCAGGGCGTGACAGAACCCCCCCCTAAGGTGCGGACTCCCGGACGCACATCAAAACAATAGGGAGGGTCCGGGTGGGCATCTGTCCATGGTGGCGGCTCTGGCTCCGGCGCGGGACCCCACTCTATTAATGTATTAGTCCCCCTTCCTCGCGTCCTAGGATAGTCCACCCTCGCCGCCGACCATGGCCTAATAGTCCTCACCCGGAACCCCACTGGACTGAGGGTCAGCTCGGGACAGAGGGTCAGCTCGGGACAGAGGGTCAGCTCGGGACTGAGAGGAAGCCCAGCACTGAGAGGAAGCCCAGCACTGAGAGGAAGCTCAGCCAGGTAGTTGGATCCGGCAGATCCTGGCTGGCTGGCGGTTCTGGCAGACTGGCGGATCTGGAAGAGTCTGGCTGACTGGCGGATCTGGAAGAGTCTGGCTGACTGGCGGATTTGGAAGAGTCTGGCTGACTGGCGGATTTGGAAGAGTCTGGCTGACTGGCGGATTTGGAAGAGTCTGGCTGACTGGCGGATCTGGAAGAGTCTGGCTGACTGGCGGATCTGGAAGAGTCTGGCTGACTGGCGGATCTGGAAGAGTCTGGCTGACTGGCGGATCTGGAAGAGTCTGGCTGACTGGCGGATCTGGAAGAGTCTGGCTGACTGGCGGATCTGGAAGAGTCTGGCTGACTGGCGGATCTGGAAGAGTCTGGCTGACTGGCGGATCTGGAAGAGTCTGGCTGACTGGCAGCTCCTTGCAGACTGACAGCTCCATGCAGACTGGCAGCTCTGGCTGCTCCATGCAGACTGACAGCTCTGGCTGCTCCATGCAGACTGACAGCTCGGGCTGCGCTGAACAGGCGGGAGACTCCAGCAGCGCTGTAGAGGAGGAAGGCTCTGGCTGCGCTAAACAGACGGGAGACTCCGGCAGCGCAGGAGAGGAGAAAGGCTCCGGTAGCGCTGGAGAGGCGAGGCGCACTGTAGGCCTGATGCGTGGTGCTGGCACTGGTGGTACTGGGCCGAGGACACGCACAGGAAGCCTGGTGCGGGGAGCTGCCACCGGAGGACTGGTGTGTGGAGGTGGCACTGGATAGACCGGACCGTGCAGGCGCACTGGAGCTCTTGAGCACTGAGCCTGCCCAACTTTACCTGGCTCGATGCCCACTCTAGCCCGGCCAATACGAGGAGCTGGTGTGTACCGCACCTGGCTATGCACCCGCACTGGAGACACCGTGCGCTCCACAGCATAACACGGTGCCTGCCCGGTCTCTTTAGCCCCCCGGTAAGCACAGGAAGTTTGGGCAGGTCTCCTACCTGGCGTAGCCATAATCCCTGTGAGCCCCCCAAATGTGGGGCTGACTCCCGGGCTTCCTAGCCAACCTTGTTCCCTCGTATCGCCGGCTCCTCTCTCCGGCTGCCTCTGCTCTTCTAAGTGCCTCCACCTGTTCCCATGGGAGGCGATCTCTTCCAGCTAGTATCTCCTCCGAAGTGTAACAACCTTTGCCATCCAAAACGTCTTCCCATGTCCATTCCTCCTTTCGCTGCACCTGCCTGTTACCACGCCGCTTGGTCCTGTTGTGGTGGGTGATTCTGTAATGGCTTTCGTCTGGTGAAGGAGGAGCGGACCAAAATGCAGCATGATGGTTACGCATGTTTATTGAATAGACGTGAAATAACTGAACATGAACAAAAACAACAAACGGAACGTGAAAACCTAAACAGTCCAATCTGGTAAAGACACAGAGACAGGAACAATCACTCACGAAAACACTCACAGAATGTGGCTGCCTAAATATGGTTCCCAATCAGAGACAACGATAATCACCTGACTCTGATTGAGAACTGCCTCAGGCAGCCATAGACTATACTATACGCCCCACAAAAACCCCAAGACAAAAACACACCACAATAACCCATGTCACACCCTGGCCTGACCAAATAAATGAAGATAAATATAATATATTTCGACCAGGGCGTGACAGTATGCATATGTATGGGTATGTACATGTACATGTATGTATATGGACATGTATATTTACCCCAAAAAAGATATGGGGGATTGGAAATAATGCAGACAATTACATTGATGGAAGCAACAATTCCGCAATATTACTCTGATCCACCCCTATATATATTAAGTCTTCACTGACATTTTCAACCTCTCCCTGTCCGAGACTGTAATACCAACATGTTTTAAGCAGACCACCATAGTCCCTGTGCCCAAGAACACTAAGGTAACCTGCCTAAATTACTACAGACCCATAGCACTAACGTCTGTAGCCATGAAGTGCTTTGAAAGGCTGGTCATGGCTCACAACATCACCATTATCCCAGAAACCCTAGACCCCCCTCAATTTGCATACCACCACAACAGATCCAAAGATGATGCAATCTCTATTGCACTCCACACTGCCCTTTCCCACCTGGACAAAAGGAACACCTATGTGAGAATGCTATTTAATGACTACAGCTCAGCGTTCAATACCATAGTGCCAACACATCTGCCATGCTGATCCTAAACACAGGGGCCCCTCAGGGGTGCATGCTCAGTCCCTTCCTGAACTCCCTGTTCACTCATGACTGCACGGCCAGGCACGACTCCAACACCATCAATAAGTTTGTTGATGACACACAGCCTGATCACCGACAACGACGAGACATCCTACAGGGAGGAGGTCAGAGACCTGGCCATGTGGTGCCAGGATAACAATCTCTCCCTCAACGTGAACAAGACAATGGAGATGATTGTGAACTACAGAAAAAAAGAGCACGCCCCCATTCTCATTGACGGTGCTGTAGTGAGCAGGTTGAGAGCTTCAAGTTCCTTGGTGTTCATATCACCAACAAACTAACATGGACCAAGCACACCAAGACAGTTGTGAAGAGGGCACGACTAAGCCTATTCCCCCTCAGGGTCCTCAGATTCTCAAAAGATTCTACAGCTACACCAACGAGAGCATCCTGACTGGTTGCATCACTGCCTGGTATGGCAACTGCTCAGCCTCCGACAGCAAGGCACGACAGTACAGAGGGTAGTGCGAATGGCCCAGTACATCACTGATGCCAAGCTTCCTGCCATCCAGGACCTCTCCATCAGGCGGTGTCAGAGGAAGGCCCTAAAAATTGCCAGACTCCAGCCACCCTAGTCATAGACTGGTCTCTCTGCTACTACACGGCAAGCAATACCGGAGCACCAAGTCTAGGTCCAAGAGGCTTCTCAACAGCTTCTACCCCCAAGCCATAAGACTCCTGAACATCTAATCAAATGGCTATCCAGACTATTTGCATTGACCCCCCACCCCCCTTTTACACCGCTGCTACTCTGTTGTTATCATCTATGCATAGTCACTTAATAACTCTACCTACATGCATATATTACCTCAACTAACCGGTGCCTTGGTACATTGACTCTGTACCGGACTCTGTAGCCCCCTGTATATAGTCTCACTATTGTTATTTTACTGCTGTTCTTTAATTTGTTACTTTTATTTCTTATTCTTATCCATAATTTTTTAACTGCATTGTTGGTTAGGGGCTCATACGTAATTATTTCACTGTAAACCTGTTGCATTCTGCGTATGTGACTAATAAAATTTGACTTGATCTGATCAAATTCGATCAGTCTGCACGATCAACATTAGCTATCTGGATCTTTCTCACATTGTGATGCAACCCATAATATGTTGGAGTAGGAAAACATAGGCTACCGCATGCACATTATGCAGAGTATCCACTGTAGGTCACCGTAGCGACTCCAAAACTAATGTCATTGGGAATGTGGCTTCCACTGTTTTTCTAGGCCTGTGACTGGATCATCAGCGCAATGTCCCTCCCTAGGATTGGAGAGTGCCAAGGACTGCATTTGGTTGGGAACAATTGGCTGCTCCTGGCCAAAGGCAATAGATAAAAGCAGATTTCTGCAAATGGCCAATCTGTCATTTTAAGAGATGCATTAGTCATGGTGCAGACCATCCACTTGAGACAATCCCACATAAACTGAGATATAATCATTGTATACTTAAAACATTACTCAACAAAGACAGGTCTAATGCTTTATCAAGGGTGTGCAAGGAATTCTAAGGAAATATAATTTGACGTCCCCTTCCCATGTGGCATTCCCTTACACACACCCTATCTATAGGCGTTGCTGTGCATTATAATGCATTTATTTAACCCATGTAAGATCAGCCATTTTGATTCAATTGAAAACTTTCTACATAGACTTATAAGCCTGATAATAGTGCATTATAAAGGCATGCTTATAAAAATTGGTAAAGCTGAATAGCTCTTGGCATTGAGGAAAGCGTTAAGAACAAATTGTAATTTACAATGAAGGCTTAGGAACAGTGGGTTAACTGCCTTGTTCAGGGGCAGAACAACAGATTTTTACCTTGTCAGCTCAGGGATTCAATCTAGTAACCTTACAGTTACTGGCCCAATGTTCTAACCACCACCTGCCGCCCCAAATATTAACATAACATAAATAATGGCACAAAGTGTATATTTTCAGGAAATCTGCTGTAAAACTGCACACAAAAAGTTATCTAAAGCAAACGTATTTGTTTACCTTTTGTTAATGAAATACCTTTTCTGCTAAAGACCCCTGTGCATATTAAATTATAGTTTTTAATCCCGGTGCTGTTAGTAAATGTGTTGCGGATAATTGTATAGCTAATAGGCTATGCGTTTGTAGACCGACTGAGGTGAATGAAGCTACAGCAACCAATGAGATAACGGCTGGGGTCATTTTTTGCTTGTTTTTGCTATTCTCCAAATAGCATTTTAGAGTTTTTAAATTGTATAGAAATGCAGTAGCTTTAATTTGAACATTTTTTGGATTGAACCCCCCCCCCCCCCATTTGATCTTGATAGTTTGTGTGTATGTATTGATATGTAGGATACATGCGCCTTTTTTATGTATGTAGTGAGCAGTACTTCTGTATTATGTCATTCTATATCATGTTTCATGTTTTGTGTGGACCCCAGGAAGAGAAGGTGGTGCTTTTTCAACAGCTAATGGGGATCCTAATAAAATACCAAATACCCCCACACTCCAAAAAAGTGTTAAATATATTTGAGATTCTTAAAAATAGCCACCCTTTGCCTTGATGACAGCTTTGGACACTTGGAATTCTATAAACCAGCTTCACCTGGAATTATTTTCCAACCGTCTTGAAGGAGCTCTCACATATGCTGGGCACTTGTCGGCTGCTTTTCCTTCCCTCTGCGGTCCAACTCATCCCAAACCATCTCATTTGGGTTGAGGTTGGGTGATTGTGGAAGCCAGGTCATCTGATGCAGCACTCCATCGCTCTCCTTCTTGGTCAAATAGCCCTTACAGAGCCTGTAGGTGTATTGGGTCATTGTCCTGTTGAAAAACAAAATTATAGTCCCACTAAGCCCAAACCAGGTGGGATGGCGTATCGCTGCAAACTGCTTTGGTAGCCTTGCTGGTTAAGTGTGCCTTGAATTCTAACTAAATCACAGACAGTATCATCGCAATGTACTCCCACACCATCATGCCGCCTCCTGGGAGCCACACATGCGGAGATCATCTGTTCACCTACTCTGCGTCTCACAAAGATATTGCGGTTGGAACCAACTATCTGACCAAGTGTCAAATTTCCACTGGTCTAATGTCCATTGCTCGTGTTTCCAAGTCTCTTCTTATTATTCTTGTCCTTTAGTGGTGGTTTCTTTGCAGCAATTCGCCCATGAAGGCCTGATTCATACAGTCTCCTCTGAACAGTTGATGCTGCGATGTGTCTGTTACTTGAACTCTGTGAAGCATTTATTTGGGCTGCAATTTCTGAGGCTGGCAACTCTAATGAACTTATCCTCTGCAGCAGAGGTTACTCTGGGTCTTCTTTTCCTGTGGCGGTCCTCATGAGAGCCAATTTCACCGCTTGATCGTTTTTCCGACTGCACTTGAAGAAATTTCACATTTCTTGGGATTTTCCAGATTGACTGACCTTCATGTCTTAAAGTAATGATGGACTTTTGTTTCTCTTTTCTTATTTGAGCTGTTCTTGCCATAATATGGACTTGGTCTTTTACCAAATAGGGCTACCTTGTAAAAACACAACTGATTGGCTCAAATGCATTAAGATGGAAAGAAATTCCACAAAAGAACTTTTAACAAGGCACACCTGTTAATTGAAATGCATTCCAAGTGACTACCTCATGAAGCTGGTTGAGAGAATGCCAAGAGTGTGCAAAGCTGTCATCAAGGCAAAGGGTTTGCTACTTTGAATAATCTAAAATCTAAAATATATTTTGATTTGTTTAAAATGTTTTTATTTACTACATGAACTACATGATTCCATAGGTGTTATTTCATAGTATTGATTATTCGGCAATATAGTTAATATTAAGAAAGCCCTTGAATTAGTAGGACTTTTGTCTTGTACTGTAGGTTCAACTTTTGGTGATAAAAGGGACAATTCCAATCAGTTTTCCACATTAATTCAATATCATCACATACATTTTTTTTTGAAAGGGCGTGGAAACAACAGTGATTCAGTTTTTGCCCAGTGGGTGGCTACCGCCCTGCCTCCCATGCGTACTGTATAAGCACATACAGTGCATTCGGAAAGACCCCTTGGCCTTTTCCACATTTTGTTAGTTTATAGCCTTATTCTAAAATGTATAAAATTACTTTTTTTCATCAATCTACACACAATACAACCATAATGAAAAGCGAAAACGGGTTTTTAGAATTTTTTAGAAAGGTACAGAAATACCTTAGAAATACCTTAGACTTGAAATTGAGCTCAGGTGCATCCTGTTTTCATTGATCATCCCTGAGATGGCTCTACAACTTGATTGGAGTCCACCTGTGGTACCTGTCTATATAAAGGTCCCCAAATACAGGTGCACCAAGCTTGTAGCGTCATACCCAAGAAGACTTGAGGTTGTAATTGCTGCTAAATGTGCTTCAACAAAGTAATGCGTAAAGGGTGGTAACAAGATTTGCCCCAGCAATCTCTGGTGGGTTTAGGCCAGGTTGACAGGCCTGCTACCTCTAACTCTAAAAGCTCCTGACTAGCCATGGTCCTGACCGGCAGCTCTGCAGTGCTCCAGAGTAAGAACACAGTCCCGGCCAGGCTGCAGTGGAATACCAATGTCCCAAGCCTCTATTATCTACAACACCCACCACATCTCTACATCATGCTTTACACGCTAAGAGTTTTGATTCTGCGGGTCTTGTTAGTGAGTCTCTTAGACTGGATGAAAAATAGATTGATCTAATCTCTATTATATCGTAGTTGTTTGGGTGTTGTAAAGTACTACTATGCCGTCCGTATGGACCGTCAATGCCTATGTTTATTAGAATTAAGAGTTATAGTTGGAGCATCTTGGTTTGCATTCCCAGCAAACATAATACACAGCCCATTATGTACTAACTATTTACAAATAAACACTTCATATTTATTTGCAGTTTGGCTCCGAAGTAGTCAAATGTTTGGAGATCATATTTGTTTGAGGATTACTGGGTCGGAGGAATGAGCTATTAGTGAGATTTCTCGACCCTGGAGCTGGGATTGCATAGTTCTGTCTCAGTCACATTTGCAGTGGGTTTTGAATATGCAGATCACCACCAGCTAGAGCTATAATCATATTGGCCCACGTCAAATCATCAGGATATTACATTTACAGAAACCTAATCTGTCAAATGATGTAATAACAAATGGACTTTTTGAGAGAATCATGCTAGTAATATCAGCAACACGTAACATTTACATATACTTATCCAGAGTGACCACAACCACATACTGTATCACATTGCATGTAAAACTTTCCTTAAAGCGACGTTAGCTGTTGAAACAATTAACGTTTCCTCCCCAGCAGTGTTTTGGTTAAAAGCGGGGGGATGTGGCTGGAGAAATGTAACTTACAAATTCAAAGACAGAGCTTAGGAGACAAGGAGTGACCATCCATGATATCAAAATGATAGTTTTATCCTTGTTTTTAGACTATACAGTGTTTACCTTTACTGTTAGCACTTTATTTTAAGTGGCACTCCAGTCTCCTTTTTACATCATTTAACACCTGAATTACTTCACAAAAGGCACATCTCAATAGGTGGTCAAGGAAAGTCATGACATGTGGACGGTGGTTCTTTCCTCGTTTGTTCTCTCTTGTTCCTCAAGCAAGAGGGGAGACCACTGAGTTCAAAACGTCTCATCAAACCAACTCCTTGAATGCCCTATTCCTTTAAGTTTGCAGTCGTATCTAAAAAGCACCATTTTGCTCAAAACATATCGTTTTTACCTTTTAGCATGTGTACTTTACTGTATTTATATTTTGGGATAACAGGAAAAGTTAAAACATCAATGGAGCATGTCCCATTTATAAGGCATTTACAAACAGTTTGCTCACAATTTATTAATCATTACTCCCACATTTGTAAATGTTAGCAAGTTAGTTATTCACAAATGTGTACATATTTCCTTAAATATCCTGTGTTGTGAGATTATTATTTTACCAGGTACTTCTGGAATATCTACCAATGAATGGCATGTCCATCTTTTTTTGAGAAATGACATTTAAACATTTAAAGTATTTATAAAGCACATATAGCGCTCACTAGATTAGGGGCTGCAAAAAACATTTGACTAATGACTAGTAAATGGTTTATAAATGTGGGAGTAATGATAATAACTGCATTGACAGACACACCTCAATGTACTTGGGTATACTGCATACCAGTTGATAAATGAGAGCCTGTACTAGCCATTTATTAACTCAGCCAATACGAAGAAGGTAACAACACTTTTTGACTGGATAATTTCAACGACTCATCATCACACATTGGTTTCTAAATAACAACAGGGGTTGGCTTTCATTGGAATAATAGCGTTAACCCTCAAATCCACTAATTCATGTGATGCCAGAGACGTTAATAGGAGGAGCGCCCACATTTTTTCTTGCCACCGTTGTCTGAAAATCATAGCTACCCACTATGGACAGGAGCAAATGACAAAATCACTGGTACTAAACCGAAGATATTGACCTTTTATACTAACACCACCAATCTGATGTAAAAATGTATATTTCCTGTAGTTCTTGTGTGGTGAAAAGGTTAGTTTGTTTAATGTACTAAGACGTTCAGTCTACCATAAGGAATTGAGCTTTTTTGTTTTTTTATATATTTATATATATATTTTTATATATTATTATTATGATTTTTTATTTAATAACAAAGTACACATGTATTTATCGCCCTAAAGTTTTTAAAATGTATTTTATTAACCGATCCACCACACCCCGAAGTGTTTTTCGTTTTTGTTGTTTTTTACAGCTTTTCTACGACATTTACATACATTTTATATATACATTTTATATTTACATTTCACATACACATTTTGCATACATGGCACTTTTATATAAAGCAGTAACATACCAATAATGCATTACCAAACATAAGCTCTTTAATTCCAACCCTCAGCCACTCTCAGCCCATACCACCGATCAGCATAGACCACTCTCATTTGGTTTCCATGTGCCATACATTTTTCAATTGTGCTGTGATGTTTCACATAATTTTTTTGACCTTTCTAAACATATAGTATACACAGATTGTGAGGTAAAGATGAAAACCTTTCTTACGAGTATAATTTGGCTTTCCAAATCACTCAACACTGCTATTTTTAAGGTTCATTTTAAGTGCATGTTGTAATTTTTTAACCATTCCTAAACCTGTGACCAGAAACAAGCTGCGTAGTGGCAAAACCAGAATAAATGATCTATTGATTCTGTCTCTTCGCAGCAAAATCTACAGAGCTCAGATTGTTGTATGCCCCATACAGTATATATAGAATTCTGTTGGTGGCAGGAATATTAAATACAAATACTATTCACCTCCCCAAAGGCAATACTTTGTTGAGCCATCTTTTGCAGCAATTACAGCTGCAAGTCTCTTGGGATATGTCTCTATAAAGCTTGGCACATCTAGCCACTGGGATGTTTAACCATTCTTCAATTCAAAACTGCTCCAGCTCCTTCAAGTTGAATGGGTTCCATAAGGGTACAGATATCTTTAATAACCAACTGAGAGCTGACAAAAAAGCTACTCTTCAGCAGCGATAATAGCTCAAATTGGACAACTGGTTTCAAAGATTTAGCCTGTTTGACAAAGTCAGCACTTCGACACCAAAACTCAGCTTCACACCTGCGAGCTACAGTGAGTTTAAAAACAATTGGGGGAACAAGAGTAGACCTTCTTAACGAGCAGCGGCGCAATGAGACACTTGCTCACAATGATAAAGTCAGGCACAATGGAGATGCTAATGCACCTTATTCATATGGTTGTTTTTTTAGGCAAGCAAGAATTAGCATTCAGAGGACATTATGAGGGTAAAGAATCAGCTATTCAGGGAAACTACTTGGAAATAGTGGATTTCTTGGCTGAGCATGACAGCACGTTAGACTGCCATTTGGTTACAGCTACCGTGCTCACAGGCACTTCCAGCAAAATCCAAATGACCTGATACACGCGGTCGTGAATGTAATGACAGGTGTCATGAAGGTAGAATTGGTGAAATCCCCCTTTGTAACCATCATGGTTGACGAGACGATAGACAATGTAGCCCAAATGTCTTATGTGTTGCATTACACTACCGATGGTGATGTGAAGGAAAGGAAATTTGAGGATATAACTGAGGATAAATGGGCAGAAGCGGTTGCTGCCCGAATTATCAGCTTTTTAGAGATGTGTGAATGCAAGGCCAAAGTTGCGGCTCAGTGTTATGATGGGGCCGCAGTCATGGCCTCTGGTATAAACGGAGTACAAGCCAAGGTGAAAGAAACTATCCCACAAGCTCTGTTCATTCATTGATATGCGTACACTCTTAATCAGGTGATGTCGCAAGGTGCTGGTAAACTAAAATAATGGCAGCAAAAATTTGGGGTGGCGTCGCAGCATTTTTCTGAAGATCTGTCAAACTACTGGATGAAATATGCCAGCGAAGACTACCCAGAATGGCGCCAATACGATGGAACTTCTCCTCACACTTAGTTGGCACTGTGTATGAAAAAAAGGCTGAACTCATTGAACTCTTTGAATACATAGTGGACCATCACGATGACTTTGATGAAGACACCGTTCACAGCGCAGATGGATACATGATGCACCTGACAAGCTTCGAGTTCTGCTTCCTGCTATCTGTGTTCTACTCCATATTTGCATACTCCGACGTGCTGTTTGTAATATTGCAGAACAGGGAGTTTGACATAAAGTTCTGCTTGTCCAGGGTGGACGACTTCTGCAACACCACAGAGAGGGAAAAGGTCAATTCGATTCCATCTACGAGGACACTGTGAGTGAGACCGGAGTACCAAGGATGCGCACCACACATATACAAGGAGACATTCACAGGCAGTTCCAACAGCAACACAGTGCTATCAGCGACAACATTGTCAGCTAAGAAACAGGTTCAATGACCATGAAAGGCTTATGTTCCTTGCCCTCCTCGACCCACAAAAGTTCCCAATATATAGGGGAAAACCAAGATTTCCAAGCGCTGCGTTCTCAAGTCTCAAAGAGCGCTATGGCGGGCCACAGTCCGGAACCTCCAACGACGGGCCACAGTCCGGAACCTCCAGCAACGGTTCCAAGTCCGGAGTCTCCAGCGACGGTCCCCAGCCCGGGGTCTGCAGTGATGGTCCCCAGTCCGGGGTCTACGGCGACGGTCCACAGTCCGGGGTCTACGGTGACGGTCCACAGTCCGGGGTCTCCAGCGACGTTCCCAAGTCCGGGATCTCCAGCGGCGGTCCCAAATCCAGGGTCTCCAGTGACGGTCCCCAGTCCGGGGTCTCTAGCGACGGTCCCAAGTCTGGGGTCTCTAGCGACGGTCCCAAGTCTGGGGTCTGCAGCGACGGTCCCCAGTCCGGGGTCCCTAGCGACGGTCCCCAGTCCGGGGTCTCCAGTGATGGTTCCCAGTCCGGGGGCTCCAGTGATGGTTCCCAGTCCGGGGGCTCCGGCGATGTTCCGCAGTCCAGAGCCTCCGGCAATGATCCACGGTCCGGTTCTACAATGGCAGAGGGATCAGCGTAAAGAGGGGGGGCTGCGTCCAGAACCGGAGCCGCCACGAGGGTAGATGCCCACCCAGACCCTCCCCTATAGGTTCAGGTTTGCGGCCAGGAGTCAGCACGGGGGGGTCGGGGTACTGTCACGCCCTGACCTGAAATATCTCTGTTTTCTTTATATTTTGGTTAGGTCAGGGTGTAACTAGGGTGGGTACGCTAGTTTTGTATTGTCTCTGTTTTTTTTGTATATTTAGGGCTTTTGAGGTCTAAGTGATTTGTATGTCTATGGTGGCCTAATATGGTTCCCAATCAGATGCAGCTCTTTATCGTTGTCTCTGATTGGGGATCATATTTAGGTAGCCATTTCCCTTTGGTGTTTGTGGGATCTTGTCTATGTCTAGTTGCCTGTCAGCACTCGTTTGTATAGCTTTACGCTTCATTTTGTTAGTTTGTTCAGTGTTTATTCTTTAAATAAATATGAATGTACACATACTACGCTGCGCCTTGGTCAGATCCATATAACGAACGTGACAGACTGTTTGTTTTGGCAAATGATTCTTTGAAACGACCCAACCGTATTTTCTTCTAACGTGGTTCCGCTATTGATATTTGCAACCATTGTGTAATTGCTTCTCCTACATAGGTCTGCAAGATAAAGGTCTCAAGTCATGCTCTGTATACACAGGCATCCAAGGTCTCTAATCGATATGTATAACGTCAAATCTTTTTCTGCAACTGAGAGACTAGCTCCAATAGTCACGGTTCGCCACTGGAAGGAACTATCCTGCTTTCCATGATCGTCCATCTATTGAACTTTTAGTTTTCTTCAAAATGTAGTTCAAAAATTGCCTATAAGCTTCTATAGGTGGAGGCAGTGTAGCCTAGTGGTTAGAGCGTTGGACTAGCAACCGGAATGTTGCGAGTTCAAACCCCCGAGCTGACAAGGTACAAATCTGTCGTTCTGCACCTGAACAGGCAGTTAACCCACTGTTCCCAGGCCATCATTGAAAATAAGAATTTGTTCTTAACTGACTTGCCTGGTTAAATAAAGGTAAAATAAAAAAATATTTTGGGTTCTGATGAGCTACGACAGTTGAATTAAAACCATGAAGCGTTTATAAGTTATTTTCTTCAAGAATCAATGGGTACATATCATTATTTTATAAGTCCAAAAATGGATATAGCAACTGCTGATTGCCCCTTTAATAAAACAGCTATCAGAAAAATTGGTGATAGTAATAAGAGACAAGTGCAAGTGTTCATGCAAGGAAGACAAGCACAGCAGCATTAACAGATGGGCTCTATTTTAACAAACCTAACGCAATGGTAAATCTTAGATCTGACGGTAGCGTTAAATGTTCGGGGGTGTGTCAGAAATATTGTTTATATTTTCACAACTGGAATGATGGGCGCAGTACCTCGTGGTGGAGGGAAAAGGCTGGGTTTTAGGTCTACTGTAAATTGCAGTCTGGAGATAGTCAATATGAAAGATTACATTTACTATGCTCTTGATAAGGCCTAAAAAGACATAGTATAATTCTAATCATGTTGTAATAAAAACAAAACAAAAGCTTGTTTTAAAGAGGCTATGTCTAAAAACAATTATGCCTGTAGGCACCATAATACAGACAGGGCAACAAGGGTTTTACGCACATCCAAATAAAGATCCACTATAAAGAGAAAGGGGGATGTCGCTCACATGTGTAATGTTTTATCAACATCATAGGACCATTTTACAGATCATATTTGCACTTCTCCAGAAATAGCAGATTAATTTGCATCCTGCAGGGCATGCACTGGTTGACTCGGGCGGAAGTGTAGCCTCGTGGTTAGAGCATTGGACTGGTAACCGAAAGGTTGCAAGTTCAAAATCCCCGACCTGGCAAGGTACAAAATCTGTCGTTCTGCCCCTGAACAGGCAGTTAACCCACAGTTCCTAGGCCGTCATTGAAAATAAGAAGTTGTTCTTAACTGACTTTCCTAGTGAAATAAAGGTTTAAAAAATCAATATTGTTTTCTTGTCATTTAAATTAAATGACATAGAACCAACGTGGAATAGATGTTGAATTGATGTCTGTGCCATTTGGGATTGCATTCGAACCAGGTACATTCTCCCCCTAAACCCAAATTAAATCAAATTGAATGAAAGACATGTTTTTTAAACCAACAACAATATTTCTAAATATGATTGGGTAAGAAGCATAATATCATGAAGCACTTCTCTCATGCCATTGAACTATGTACACATGTCGCCCTACATTTCTTTATGCATAACATTTACATGTCTATACAAAATACTAGGCTCCTGTCAATATTATCGTTGCGTACATGCGAGGCACATTCTCAAAGAAATCTTCCTTTGATATGGCATTTAGGAGGACTGAATAGTGAGGAGCATGTCTCTGCAAACGGGGGTTCTTTAAACATGGGTATGGATAGCCTACTAAATATTCCAAAGCACTCTCAGAAGACCATTTAAACCCTTTATTCAAAGGCTAATGATGCACCTATGCGCTGCTGCTCAATCAGCCTTGATAAAGAGGAAGGTAGGCTATGCTTGTTTTTTTAGACAAATTAAACAAAATGGGGGGAAACAAATCGTTTAAAAAAAATCTTTCGAAGTACGAGATTTACCACCACAAAAGGCACATCTGTCCTTCCATGGACACTGTGCATCACAGCTGGATAGGCTGTGCTTCCACTCTCAAAAGCCATGCATTTATCAACAGTGTTACCGATAAGACCTGCTTTTTGTTGGTCTTAAAGTTGCAATGTGTAACTTTTTGACACTTGTGCCTCCTTAGCGCCAGCCACAAGTAAAGCCCAATAACGTTTTGCTCTAAGCTGACAAAGAACTTCTGTCAAATGAAGTATGAAATCAATGTTTAAGAAAATCTTGTTAGTAATAATGTCACGCTCGCCATAATAACTAGACCAAAGCACAGTGTGATCTGGGTTCCACATATTTTTATTTCTGTGTGAAACTCACAACAAAACAAAACAATAAGCGAACGAACGATACATGAAGAAAATGCAGTGTTCACAGGCACTACACAAAAACAAGATCCCAGAAACAACAGGTGGGGAAAGGCTGCCTAAATATGAACCATTCCAGGCCAACATAGATATATAATCACCTAGATGACCCACCCTAGTGACACCCTGACCTAAGCAATACAGAGAATATAAAGCTCTCTATGGCCAGGGCGTGACAGTACTGCCCCCAAAAGTGCGGACTCCGACCGCAAACCCTGACTCAATAGGGGAGGGTCTGGGTGGGCATCTACCGTCGGAGGAGGCTCCGGTGCGGGCCGAAGTACCCACTCCGCTCGCGGATACCTCATCGTCAATGGTGGCTCTGGTGTGGGGATCTTCGCAGGATGCTCCGGACCATGGATCGTCGCCAGAGGGACCGGACCGTGGATCATCGCCGGGGACTCCGGACCGCGGTTTGTCGCCGGGGACTCCGGACCGTAGATCGTTGCCGGAGGTTCCGGACTGGGAACCCTCGCAGGAGGCTCTGGACTGTAAACCCAGCTGGAGGCTCTGGACCGCAGACTGTCGCTGGAGGCTCCTGACCGCAACCGTCGTGCTGTGTCTCAGGTCAGAAAGCTCTGGACTTCGAAATGTCGCCGGAAGCTCTGGACTGGGAACTGTGGCCAGAAGCTTGGTGCGTGGGGCCGGCACTGGTGGTACCAGGCTGGAGACACGCACCTCGTGTGCAGGGAGGAGGCACAGGACGTACTGGACTGTGGAGGCGCACTAGAGGTCTGGAGCGTAGTGCTGGCACAATGCGCCCTGGACAAATGACCACCATTGCACGTCAAGTGCCAGAACCTGGCACAGGACGCACTTCGCTCTGAAGGTGCACTGAAGATACGGCATGTACAGCATGCGCAGGATATCCTGGATCGAGGAGGCACACTGGAGAACAGGCGTGCTGAGTCGGCACAACCTGTCCTGGACAGATACCCACTTTAGCAAGACAAGTGCGAGGACCTCGCACAGAACACACCGGGCTGTGAATACGCACTGGAGACAAAGTGCATATCACCGCAAAACATGGTGCCTGACCGGCATACCAAGGTGAGTATGGGGAGTTGGCTTTAGTTCAAACCCTGGCTCCGCCAACCACCCCGTGTGCCCTCCCCCCAAAAAATATTTGGAGGCTGCCTCTCGGGCTTCCGTCGTGGCCGCAAACCCCGGTGTCGTCGTTGTTGCTCCCTCGCTACTTCCGCCTGCTTCCATGGCAGGCTTCTGTCTCCTGCCATAATCTCTTCCCACGTCCAGGATATCCTCCACTTCTGGCTTTCCTCCTGGAAAGTACAAAACAAGATCCCACAAACAACAGGTGGGAAAAGGCTGCCTAAATATGATCCCCAATCAGAGACAACGATAAACAGCTGCCTCTGATTGGGAACCATACCAGGCCAACATAGATATATATACACCAAGATGGCCCACCCTAGTCACATCATGACCTAACCAACAAGGAGAGTAAAAAGCTCTCTATGGTCAGGGTGTGACAAATATAGGCAACATAGTGTAGGAAATGTTTGTGGCCTGGCAAAGAAAATGGACGTCTGTCCCATGTTTTCCACATCAAGCTCTCAGTCTCACTGCAGAACTATGCGTTCTTCCACATTCTCCATACATCAAATTTCGAAGTTGCTCCAAATGTCAAATTTCGAAGTGTTTTTTTTGCTCCTGCTGCTCTGTAGCATTCCATTTTTCCAAAGGTCAAATTTCTAAATTAAAGGTTAATTCAATCCGACATCCTCAAGACATGGATAGTTGTCCAATTCCGACCTCAATCTTGAACAACCTGGCTGGTTGGCATTCTCTAGAGTCGGTATGTACAGTGCACAGCTGTGGTGGGAGCCCCCTGCCATATTGTGATGAACGAGAGCAGTTCAGCCCAAGGAGATAGTGGTGGCGGAGGAGCTGGGTGGAGGGAACTGAAAGGGATGTGTTTTTAGGAGATGATTAAAGAGACAAAGATGAAAGGTAGACATTTTTCACAATGTCCCATAATGCTTGTGGAATGATTTGTGGGGGGAAAGGGATGATATGTCTTTTCAGCAAGCCAGTAAGAGCTGGCAAGCCAACACGACGCAGGACTCTCATGTGACCTGTCATCATAATTAAGAAACATGCAGTCTGCTCTCGACTTGATATTCAGACAAGCTAGTCGCAAACAGAGTCCTCTGTGCGCTTCCCAAAGATGGATAGATTATGTATCTGGAGCTAAATGGTGCGGTCCTTTAGCTCCGTGTTAAGTAAGTAATATAAAAGGACCAAGTTTGTTTTGTCTAAATTAGTTGCATTATGTTGGAGGCAAGGGAAGAGGTGTGTTTGTGCGACCACACCATTCCCGAGTCGGTACTACCATCTGGGCTAGCCTTACTTCCTTCTTCATTCACAATGAAAACGGATTGACGACCTGGTGCCGAAACAGAAAAGGCTTTGTTTTGGTGATTTATTTTTGTCACATCATAAATTCATAAATAAATGTTTCAGTTGTTGACTGCAAAACTTTTAATATAGAATAAAATGCCAGCTGTGCAGTGCCTCCACTGCTACAAGAAAAGGCTCTATATAGAACCAAAAATGGTTTAAAAGCACCTTTTAGCAATATACTGTAACCCACTGGTTAATTGATGACTGTGGAGGCTGGTCTCTTGAAGGACAGGGGCCTGATGACCACACATAGAGTGGTTACAAAGGTTTGTGATTGCAGCAGAAGGTGGCGAAATAAGGCTGCGAGATGTGGGTGATGGAGATCAATACGATATCATAGACTCTCTACTCTCCGGTGGTGTGGTGACCGCAGCATTGACCTCTGAGTCATGCCACCTGGTTGAACACCATTGGTAGGACTTTGCTTCTTATTTTTTACAGTACTATTGCATGTTTACTCGGGTACCTATCAGTACCTATTCGACAGAATTCAAAAAAACTATTGGTAACCAATTGGTGCCTAATGCTGCTTGATTTAATGAAGTAATTCTTGTGCTGCCATTTTACAATGCAATTTCTTAGTAAATTGCCAGTTATTTCTGTTCAGGAGTTCTGTGCATCAGTCGTCTTTTACAACTTACAATTGTCTTCTAACTTAATAGTCTCTAAAAACCGTTCTAAAGTCGAAGGGTAGTTCTGATTAACTATCCATTGTCAGTGTCGATGTGCGAAAAGCAGCATCACATCAGAGTCTTTGTCAAATCCATGTGAGATCCATTCAAATGTTAATAGCCAGGTTATATCATACCTGACTCTGTCACTCACTTATGAACATACTGTTTGAGCAACTGTGACATTTTGTCTATGAAAGGGACTGTGATCTATCTGTTGGATATCTGTATTAGAATTTCATTAGCACTCCAAATGTCTTTCTTCATCTTTCATTTCCACTGAAGACACTTTTTTTATATAAAACTTTGTTTTGACCCTGATCAGAAACTCTTTAACTTCTTAGTGATCCCTGCGCGCGTTAACGGGATTGATTTGACAATACCCAGTGAAATAGCAGTGCGCCAAATACAAAAACAGAAATAATAATAATTAATAAATCATAAAAGTGTTATACATCGGATTAAAGATGAAATTCTTGTTAATCCAGACACAGTGTCAGATTTCAAAAAGGCTTTAAGGCGAAA
Source organism: Oncorhynchus masou masou (assembly GCF_036934945.1). Lineage (NCBI taxonomy): Eukaryota > Metazoa > Chordata > Actinopteri > Salmoniformes > Salmonidae > Oncorhynchus > Oncorhynchus masou. The sequence goes on from NC_088213.1 coordinate 51,703,220, forward strand.
GCAAACCATGGTATTATCTGAGGACAGCACCCCATCAAACAAACACATGAAAATCCTAATTTAACCAGCCAGGTACGACACAAAAGTCAGAAATAACGATATAATTCATGCCTTACCTTTGAAGATCTTCTTCTATTGGCACTCCAATATGTCCATTAAACATCACAAATGGTCGTTTTGTTCGATAAATTCTGTCATTATATCCCCAAAATGTCAATTTCTTTGGCACGTTTGATTCTGAAAATATACCAGTTCCAACTCACGCAACATGACTACAAAGTATCTAATAAGTTACCTGTGGACTTGTTCCAAACATTTCAAACATCTTTCCTAATCCAACTTTGGTTGTTTCTAAACATAAATAATCAATAAAATTTAAGAAGGAATAAACTGTGTTCAAAACCGGATGAAAACAAAGTGGAGCGAGCTCTCAGGTCGTGCGCCCCAACCACAACATTCCACTTGGCTATCCACCGAGATAGGAAAGGGCTACTTCTTCATTTCTCAAAGGAAAAACATCAACCAATATCTAAGACTGTTGACATTTAGTGGAAGCGAAAGGAACTGCAAGCAAGTGCCTTGGAAATTTAGATCCACATAGAAATCTCATTGAAAAGAGAGTGACCTAAAAAAAAAAAACCCTGATGGTTTGTCCTCGGAGTTTCACCTGTCAAATAAATTATGTTATACTCACAGACATAATTCTAACAGTTTTAGAAACTTTAGAGTGTTTTATATCCAAATCTACCAATTATATGCATATCCTAGCTTCCAGGTCTGAGTGGCAGGCAGTTTACTTTGGGCACACTTTTCATCCGGACGTGAAAATAGTGCCCCCTAGCCTTAAGAAGTTTTTAACCACATTGGTTTCCATTGATAATAACAATACCATGAAATTGTAAATTACAATTTCAGCAGTTCAATTCAACAATCATGCCTTTTTTGTTACCTTTTTATGAACGGTTGGTTTGTTGTATAATTTCTTGAGGAATGTCAAATCCCTTACGATCAGAGGTGGTGATTGGCTATTTCTTCTGCTCAGACCAAGAGACTGGGATTTACCCCTGGTCCTGGCAGCTGATTATTGGAAAGAGCATTATCCTCTTCCCCACTGCACCATAGTAGTTGTGTCCAGTATGCAGTCCAGTATGCAGTCCCATATTGTCATAGCCCTCCTGACAGGACATATTTTACAGCCTCTGAAAAGGCTAGTACTTAATATCCAAAGGCGCAATACCCAATCAACGGAAATATATTTCTGAAGTTGATGGGGAAAAGGGGTAGGTTGAGGTGGTTGGTCTGTCCAGAGGCTTGATTGGGTTGCGTAAGTGGAATGAAAGCCCCGGATCCAATTAGCTTAGTGACCTAGGTTTGCAGGAAGATGGGGCGGATTTGGATCCCCTACCCACCACCACTATATCAATCTCTATTGGTCTTGAGGAAAGAGTGCCCCCTACTGGACAAACCGACAGTGTATAACTTTAGATATCCCAGGGGAAAACAACTGCCCTGTGTCATTGAAGCCACGGAAGTTCACGGCCGACCGCGATACTGCAGGCATTGTTTGCAGAAAACAGCACCACCATTATAGTGAATGGAAAAATGACAATCTTCGTGGTCAATCTTTGAATAAAAACATTTTATGAGGACAATCATGGTACCAATAATTGCTTCTAATACACCAGATATATGTCTCCAACCGATTATTTTAAAGTCTCAATGAGAGCACTGAGCTACCCTGCGAAGTCACTTCCTGGAGTAGCTCGAACCGCGCATGTTAAGTCTCCATGAGACACCATCATAAACGACTCAATTTGGCTTCAATGCGCTATTGAGTCTTCACATAGGAATGAATGGTGTCACATGACCAATGGTTTTGTCCATTCATATATACAGTCATTGGGTTATGCAGCCAAATATTCACCAAACTTAACCCTGGGCCATGTTCATTGGGGAAAAAAACTTATTGTTTAAAATGTTTTGCAATGGAAAATTAAAATGAGGGAATCTAGGTAGTCCCCATTTGTCTAAGTTTTTTTTCTTTTCGTTTGGTCCCTAATGAACACAACCCTGCTTATCTTCAACTGTTTAGCATTTAGAGAGCTGTGGAAAGATATGGCTTGCAAAGAATGTCACTAAATTGCTATTTGTCTGTTTCTCTCCTCAGCCAATGGCGACTTTCCTCCTACAGTAACTGGCAACACTAAACTGCCAATGAAACCAACCAATCAGAACATCAAAACAACCACCCCGTCCAATGGAAACTCGAGAACCTTGTCAGAACATCCAACTCTGACTGCCTGTAAGTGTCCACCTGTTGTCGTATAGCTGTGAGTATCTCAGGCATAGGCGCTGTATTTGTAGTATACAGAAAAGGCAGTCTAAGAGGGAAGAAGATGATACATTTTTGTCTCTGATCTCAAGCTAGAACAATGGTCTCTGATCCCACACACAGACACTCTCTCCTATCCTCTCCCTGCTTGCTCACTGACAAGCACACACACACACACACACTTACCCAGGATGACTTCTACTCACACTCACTCCACACGTGCTGTGAAAAGGCACAGTGCTTTTTCCTCAAACAAAGTAAGTGTGCCACCTACTGGATTCATCCCCACGTCTGTAACTGTACATCTCACTCTGGATTAAATGGAGCAGGACGGACAGTTTTGATCTGCAAAACGTTCCAATTTGCTTCCATAGAATGTAAATGTAGCTCCTTTCACAGGGTTGACATTTTCCACCTTCGATTCTTCCAAGCACCGAGCTACTGCATAAATTAACACTGTGGATAGTGCAGAGCTGGAATTGGCTCCTTTTAGACACATTTTACACAGCACGCAACACTGACTTTCCAGGAGTATAATCATTGAAGTAATCATGTATTTTGTCTTGTCGCTTTGTCTTCGAGCCAATAGCACCACCGCAGACAAAATAAATACCTATCTGGCTGCTGATGCCAGTGCCCTTATACTCTGAGAATCTCAGAGTAATTGCATTTATCACCATCTTGTTTACTCCTCCAAGCAACAAGATGATGTTCATGACATTCCCTTCAGTATCATTGCAAAGAGTGAAATGCACAGTTCAGTCAAGACTTGTTAGCCACAGCCTCATGCTAACACACTCCCTTGCAGTCATTTTCCTTCATTATAGAACGGGTGGATCTAATCCTGAATGCTGATTGGTTAAAACCTCATTCCAGTCGGTGTCTATTCTGCAAGTTACCACCGGCTAAATTTATGACGCTTAAATGCCTATTTACTCTGTTCCATCAGACTGCGCGATCCATGGTCTCATCAGCCCAGCCAGGCAATTTATAAACTTGATCTCCACTATTAAAAGCATCTAGACATTATCTCACATTTCTTTTAAGACTAACATTTAGTTTTCAACATCAGAGATTTGTATAAACCTTGATGTCTTGTCTCTCCGACATTTGCAACATTGTTTCACTATTCAATTTCAATCTCCGGCTGTCCCATAGTAATGAATATGTTGGGAGTCGGGATGAGATAGACAAGTAGGCAGGTTTTCTCAGCCAGTCAAAATCATGAATCGGCATAATTTTTATGGATATATACAAAGAACTTCAAATCAAATTGTATTTGTCACCCGTGCCGAATACAACCTATAAGCCTTTAACATGCAATGTAGTTTTGAGAACAAAGAGTTCAGAAAATATTTACTAAATAAACTAAAGTAAAAGAAGTGACACAATAAAATAACAGTAAGGAGGCTATATACAGGGGGTATATATATATACACCAAGTCAATGAGCGGGGGTACAGGTTACTCTACTTAATTTGTACATGTGGTAATTTGTACATGTAGGTAGGGGTGAAGTGTCTATGCATAGATGATAAACAGTATGTAGCAACAGTGTCAAAACAAAGGGGGGGAAGGGGTTAATGCCAATAGTCCGGGTGGCCATTTGATTAATTGTGCAGCAGTCTTATGGCTTGAGGGTAGAACTGTTAAGGAGCAGTTGGACCTAGACTTGGCGCTCCGGTACCGCTTGCTGTGCGGTTGCAGAGAGCACAGTCTATGATTTGGGTGACTGGTGTCTTTGACCATCTTTGACCATTTTTAGGGCCTTCCTCTGACACCAGGTCCTGGATGGCAGGAAGCTTGGCCCCAGTGATGTACTGGGCGATACGCACTACCCTCTGTAGCACCTTATAGTCGGATGCCAAGCGGTTGCCATACCAGGCGGTGATGCAACTGGTCAGGATGCTCTCAATGGTGCAGCCGTATAACTTTTTGAGGATCTGGGGACCCATACCAAATCTTTTCAGTCTCCTGAGGGGCAATAGGCATTGTCATGCCCTCTTCATGACTATATTGGTGTGTTTGGACCATGATAGTTTGTTGGTGATATGGACACCAAGGAACTTGAAGCTCTCAACCTGCTCCACTTCAGGTCCATCAATGTTAATGGGGGCTTGTTTGGCCCTCCTTTTCCTGTAGTCCATGATCAGCTCTTTTGTCTTGATCACATTGAGGGAGAGGTTGTTGTCCTGGCATCACACATGGCCAGGTCTCTGACCTCCTCTCTATAGGCTGTCTCATCATTGTTGGTGATGAGGCCTAACACTGTTGCATTGTCAGCAAACTTAAGGATGGTGTTGGAATCGTGCGTTGCCACTCAGTCGTGGGTGAACAGGGACTACAGGAGTGGACTACGCACACAACCCTGAGGGGCCCCCATTTTGAGGTTCAGCGTGGCAGATGTGTTGTTGCCTACCCTTACCACCTGGGGGTGGCCAGTCAGGATATCCAGGATCCAGTTGCAGAGGGAGGTGTTTACTCCGATGGGTCCTTAGCTTAGTGATGAGCTTTGTGGGCGCTATGCTGTTGAACACTGAGCTGTAGTCAATAAACACCATTCTCACATAGGTGTTCCTTTTGTCGAGGTGGGAAAGGGCAGTGTGAAGTGCAATAGAGATTGTGTCATCTGTGGATCTGTTGGGGCGGTATGCAAATTGTTGTTGTTCTAGGGTTTCCGGCATGATGGTGTTGATATGAGCCATGACCAACCTTTCAAAGCACTTCACGGCTACCAACGTGAGTCCTATGTGGCAGTAGCCATGTCCTGATAAGAGAGCACATTTTCTATCCCATTGTTATGGATGCATCCCAACCAATTTTACTAGAAAACTGCTTAAACAAATGTGAATGCAGCTACTTCGTTGTTATTCTGGCTATTTGACATTACAGTAAATTAGCCGTAGTTGGCTAGCTTGCAAGCAAGGGATAAGAACTTTTCCAGCCAGTATGGCAATTTAAAACAAACAACTGGGTCGTGTCCATAGATACAGAACAAAAAGACTGAACGACTGGTCGGTTTGGGTAGCAACCCTAGATTTGTGTCTGGACTATATCTTGTGGAAGAATGAAATAGTATGAATAAATACATCAAAATCAAGGTTTTATTGAAAATGTGTCAACTTTATTTGAATATGTTGGTAACCCGTTGTATAAAAGTGATAATGCCTTCGAAGCCGGTGTTTGGAGGATATATTGGCACGGTTTGCCAATTTATCCTCCAAACACAGGCTACTCAAGCATTAATTGACATGCCTGATCCGATATGCATCAACCTGGTAACAGACCTTTTGTAACCAACTGTGAGGTGTTTTTTTATTGGTGATTAAGATACGAGGAACCAGAATGTGTCTAAGTAAGAGCTGTGTCCATTAAATAATGCAATATCGAGTGACTTCAAACACAGGTCGCCTAGCCACAGCATCACACAATCATTGAATCTCAAATATCATCTACGTTTTTTGACGATGTGTTATTCAATGATGAGAGTTGATCATTTGTTGATAATGGTGATTTTTAATGGTCTCCTGGGAATATTGGCATAGGTTTCCAAAACTGACTGGATCTTAGCCAAGACTGTAAACTAGTCCTCCTCATATGGTGTTTAAATTACAATGGCTATCTCATATATTGGGTGTTCAAAAAAGCAGGACTCTCTCTGATTTCGGGGTCAGCCTTCTTTTCGTCCTTTGGCCTTGGATTGTCATAGGCATTCTCCCAGGAGATTAATAAGTGGACTTGCATTTATGGCTTGGCCTTCTGATAGGCAACTTTGAAGGGGGCTTTAATATTCGCTCTGCATCTCCCTTTGGCTGGAACCCTCCAGTGCTGATGTGCTTGATGCCTGCAGGGGAAACGATAGAAAGCCTGATGAGTTTGTGTGAGTGCTTGATGAGGGTTTTAGTTCAGCGGGCCTGTCACTCTGAAGCAGCTCTCCTCCTTCCTCATCATGCTCAATGATTAACCCTGGGAAACATCAATGTCATTTCTATCTCTCCTCATAGCTCTCTGCTCTTCTTCTTACCTCTATCTGCCTCTTCTTCGCATGTCTCTCTGCTCTTCTTCGCACTTCTCTCTGTTCTTCTTTGCACCTTTCTCTGCCTTTTTTCGCACCTCTCTCTGCTCTTCTTCTCATAACTCACTCTCTCTCACACCTTTTTTTACTGTCCCATCTTGTTCTCTCTCTTTTTCAGACTTACTCTTTCTAACCTTCCTTGCTTTCAGCCCCTTCTTACTCATTTCCACTGTTTTGTCTCTCACTCTGCTTTCTTTCAGTTCTTTCCTTTCCACTCTTTCTCTCATTTCCTCTGCTCCTTCCCTATTTCTCCCCTGCTTTTTCTCACCTCTCTTTCTCTTCCTCCCCTTCTTTTTCTCTCCTCATTTTTTCTCTCGCCCATCTATATGTATTGATCTGTTGCCTGAAGTCTCTCTGCACCTTTATTTCTCTGAAACCCAACCCTACAATGAGGTGTGTACTCAGACAGTGTATGTGTCTGAAATGGAACCCTATTCACTACATAATGTGCATATGGCTCTGGTCAAAAGCTGTGCACTATATAGGGAATAGGGTGCCATTTGGGACGCACACCTCTCACTGCTGACTCATCGTTTCTATGGGGGAAACAACAGAGTTCTCTCACAGACTCTCAGTTGATGAGCTCACTTCACTTTCTCACTGTGATTACTTTGCCGCCCGATGGGAAAGGGACTCGTCATCAACTTCAAAATGAGTGTGTGCAGTAGTTGTGTATGTGGTCGTGTTTGAGAGAAGGTGTGTATGTCTATTATTTTACAACACCAAGGACAGAGGAAGAGGAGACCGACTGAAGCGATCTGATTGGCTCCTGTCAGCAGAACAGCAAGTGATTGGCAGCTGCACTAAACAAAATCGGTCCATAATGACTGCAGATCCTCAGGGGGAACATGTTTTTTTTGTCTCTTACCGTTGTTATTAGTCGCTAATTAGCCACATTCCACACGCAGAATACATACTTGTTTACTAGTCGTTAAATCAAATGGTGGTGTTGAGTTGTTTGTTTGTGAGCTGTTGTTATTCCATGTCTGTGGCCCAAATGGAACTCTATTCCATACAGTGCTTAAAGACCAGTAGCCATAGAGCTCCATATAGGGAATACTGTGCCATTTGGGACACAACCCATGTGTTTGGAAGAGGTATTAATCACATGGACAGACATGTGACTGATAATGAGCACCACAATACAAGATACTGTGTGTGTGTGTGTGCGTATGTTGGAATACAATATTGAAATTAAATAGACTGGGGATTTCTTAGAGACTCCAATTCAACTTATACTCATCTTCCTTCATGCATTAATATGGGCCAATCAAAGTGGAACAACCTTTTAAGGTTATATTCCAATGCAATGACCATACTAGCAGTGTGCATAATGAGTCAGAGGCATGAAATAGCCATCTGTCTCTGGTGAAAGACAGATCAAACTATTTAATGCTCATTAACGTTTATAACAGTCACCTGTCCTTTCCTAAACATACGTGCTGTATAAAACAAGGATTGGGAACCGTGTACCATGAAGTTTGACCCCTTTACCTTTCTGTGGTATAGAAACAGTATGAATATGCACAAACACAATAAAAAAGCAAAACACCATTAAAACATCAGATTAAAGCTTTGATTAGTCATGAAATGGCAGCAATAGAGCAGCAGCATAAATCATAAACCAACTCAAAAGTGTATGCAGCAAGGCTTTCTGTATTGGTTATACCCAGCAATCAAAGCAAATCAAGTCAACATTCAATTCAATGAATAATCCAGAGTTCAAAGGTCACAAAATAAACATTTGATTCAGTTGTTAAATTAGTTCAGATGCACTATTGTAAAGTGGCTGTTCCACTGGATGTCATTAGGTGAATTCACCAATTTGTAAGTCGCTCTGGATAAGAGCGTCTGCCAAATGACTTAAATGTAAATGTAAATGTAGTTCAATTCAGTTAAATGCAGATCATTTAGTTATTTAAAAAAAAGTAAATCCACAAAAAATAAATTATAATCCAATAGGAATTGTAGGAGAGACAATCAGCAATGCAGAACTGAATCTGATATGCTATCTACTCATTGGTGTCAAAAAGAAATCCTTATGTGGGAGTCTAAAGGGGATGTTCAGGTGAATAAAAGAGAACAGTTGCCGATAAAGTCAATCCAAATGAATCTGGTTTAATACAAGTTGCAGCACTGGGACACCTCCCGCACAGAAGCTGAGAAAATGTCTGACAGGCACTTATATATTTATCAGACAGTAACGTTCTGTTAACACCAGCCCAAGAGGTTGGGAGGAAGTCACAACATCATTGGCAACAGAATCAGAGATACATTATCAGTATACCTCCAGTCTGATGTCAATCACTATCAACGGATACGAGATTAATACATAACAAACAGCATTGAGTCTAGTGACCATCAACCCGTGACACAAATGAACTAAAGGAACAGGTTTATGCAGCACATTTACTGAGCAATTTTACTTTCAAAGTTATCAAACAAACATTTCCCCATTGTTACTCACACCATGGCCTTTTGCGCTCCCATTCCTGTGTGTGACCCTGTGGGAGCACATCTTGAGAGAGAGAGAGGGGGGGGGGGGTCTGTTCACCAACCAAGAATATACAAAACACCATATTGGTCTGCAAAAATATCCTCAGTGTACAACGTAAAACACCAGATAATGCATGCAGAGCAGAAATAGGCCGATACCCGCTAATTAATTATCAAAATCCAGAAAATATCTGTTAAATTCTGCATCCACCTAAAAGGAAATGATTCCCAAACCTTCCACAACAAAGCCATCACCGACATGCTGGTCTGCAAGCTGGTCTTGGGGCTCTGTTCATAAACACAAACAGACCCCACAGAGCACCAGGACAGCAACCCAATTAGACCCAACCAAATCATGTGAAAAGAAAAATATAACTATTTCCAATGTGACAAGTAATTAAGAAAAATACTGAGCAAACTAGAATGCTATTTGTCCCTAAACAGGGAGTACACAGTGGCAGTATACATGACCACTGTGACTGACCCAAACTTAAGGAAAGCTTTGACTATGTACAGACTCAATGAGCATAGCCTTGCTATTGAGAAAGACCGCTGTAGGCAGACCTGGCTCTCAAGAGAAGACAGGCTATGGGCACTCTGCCCACAAAATGTGGTGGAAACTGAGCTGCACTTCCTAACCCCCTGCCAAATGTATGAATGTATTATGTGTGGCTCAGTCGGTAGAGCATGGCGCTTGCAACGCCAAGCGTCGTGGGTTCGATTCCCGCTGGGGCCACCCATATGTAAAAGTAGTGGCCCCAGCCGACTTGTAAGTCGCTTTGGACAAAAGCGTCTGCTAATTATTATATTATTCAACCTACTTCCTGATAAGACAAAGGAATAACCTCAGCCATATTCCAAACACTGGCGACATCGCATGGAAGCGCTAGGAACTGAAAATAGGTTCCTATTAAATATCCAATGGCAAAGACATATAGGGGAGAGATGGGAATTTTTAAAAATTCTGAACAGTTAGTCCTCTGGGTTTTGCCTGCTACATAAGTTCTGTTATACTCACAGACATAATTCAAACAGTTTGAGAAACTTCAGAGTGTTTCCTATCAAAATCTATGAATAATATGCATATCTTATATTCTTGGCATGAGTAGCAGGAAGTTGAAATTGGGCGCGCTATTTATCCAAAAGTGAAAATTCTGCTCCCTAGCTTTTAAGAGGTTTTAACTTGCATTTTCGATGTTAATATACATTTCCCATGCCAATAAAATCCTTGAATTGAGAGAGAGAGAGAGAGAGAGAGAGAGAGAGAGAGAGAGAGAGAGAGAGAGAGAGAGAGAGAGAGAGAGAGAGAGAGAGAGAGAGAGAGAGAGAGAGAGAGAGAGAGAGAGAGAGAGAGAGAGAGAGAGAGAGAGAGAGAGAGAGAGAGAGAGAGAGAGAGAGAGAGAGAGAGAGACTTACACGTAACCTTGTGTTCATGGTCAACGTCTATGGTTGAAGACTGCAATTTAGTGGTCATGGACAGTAGTGTAAAGTACTTAAGTAAAAATACTCGAAAGTACTACTTAAGTAGTTTTTTGGGGTATCTGTACTTTACTTTACTAATTTTTTTCCAACTTTTACCTCATTACATTCGAAAGAAAATGATGAACTTTCTACTCTATACATTTTCCCTGACACCCAAAAGTACTAGTTACATTTAGGATGCTTAGCAGGACAGGAAATTGTCAAATTCACACACTTATCAAGAGAACATTCCTGGTTATCCCTACTTCCTCTGATATGGCGGACTCACTAATCACAAAAGCTTAGTTTGTCAATGATTTCTGAGTGTTGGAGCGTGCCCCTGGCTATCCTTAACTGAAAGAAAATGGTGCCGTCTGGTTTGCTTAATATAAAGACTTTGAAATTATTTATACTTTTACTTTTGAT